>NC_092418.1:114157143-114465923 GCF_040894005.1 Engystomops pustulosus | reverse complement strand
GGGTCAAGTTTTAAGTGACATGTAGTCCTTATTATAGTTAAGAAGGAAGGAAACCATATTGTGCTACCCAATAGGTCAATGTCCGACCCTTTAGCAGGCCTTGCAACAACTTTTACTACACTTCTTGACCAAATAACTGGACAGGTTAGGCTTGTTAGGATGGCACTTGCACTGGGTCAGATCCGTTATGGTTTGTACAAGACCTGGTAGAGGCAGGAGATTTTTGAGGCCATTACCAGCGCTCTCGCTATGGCTGTCCACCGTCTTCTATGGTGTTCTTGATAGACTATAGATATGCTGCGTGAGAAAATCCAATATTGCACAGACATGGGGGTCTGTGGGTCATTGAACGCCGTGTCTATCTGTCCTAATAGTATTGTCGCTGCATTCATCTACAGCGATGTGGGACATTCTTATGGTGAGACCATTGTCTGTCGTAACAGCTGAGGCATGCAGTCACACATCAAGATCAATGATTCCAAGGTCCCTGTGATACTGGTAACAGCGGGGAGCTCATGCTGGGTAGCATTAGGAAGACTATTTACCAAAAGTTAAAAATGTACCCCCTCCCCCAACAAGATCTTGGTTCTTTACTGGAACCCATGGGGCATAAGGGTGCCCGATCCTGCCAAATATTACCGGATATGACAAATATTGGCTGAGAAGAGTCTGGATGTGGAGACTGCACACAGTCTAGGGGAAAATCCATCCGAAAATCTACAATTTGGCAATTTGTGACCCCCGTTCTTATGATCGGTTGGGGTCCTGTGGACACTGGTTAAAAATCAGATCTTAGGATAAATCCACGAAAACTGTCCTGAAAATTTGCCGGTTATTTTCCTTGTGCAGTCCCATTTTTCCAAGTCCGTGTAATCACTGGTGGATTTTCCATATGAAAATCTGCAGAAATATTTGTGAATTCACTTGATTAGTAATTGTCGGTATTGGCAGGGAGCGGTTGGGTACCTCTGCATACAATGGTGCCCGGCGCCCGCGGGGTTAATCCAGTAGCTGCTCATTAGAAGTTTATAGTCCCTGATTTAGCCAGTAATAATGACACAGATCTGGTCTGAAGAGACACAAATTCCGTCCCCCGGGGCAGTGCGGGGATTACAGTGAGCGGTGTGGATTGCATGTATTATTACAGGCGGCTATTCCTTCTGCTATTTCTGGTTGTCATTAGGTAATGCGCTGCCAATTATTTCAACCTGGTCTGTGAGCAAATATACAGCCGCATTCCTGGGGTGACCAGCTGCCGCCTCCTGACGCATGGAAAACCACTTCCAAGGATGGGAAAAAGAAAAATAGTTGTGACTCCTCTCCTCTAGAGCCTCCAATGATCTCTAAGTACATGATGTCAGTCTTGGATTTATGCCGTATGTATAGAGGACAGGTCTCATATAGGCTGAACATGGCGCACAAATATTTACACCATATACCATACAATAAATGATTGTACCGTACGGCATTGGTGGTCATAAAGTAGTGGCTAAAAATACTTAGATACAGTTGGCAACAATTTTGCTATCCATTAGTTCCTCCATTGCCACCCAGGGCACATATAATATACCATACCATACATTGTCTTTCAAGGGTTAAATCGCTCGAGTGTCCCGACTGCCATAGAGTTCACAATATATACCAATGTGAGGCCATAAGGTGAGTTTACCCACCAAAAACATCTCCCTCTTTTCACAGGATGATGGATCATTGTGGGTCCCAGATGTTAGACTACTTAGAGTAAGACTTAGAGTAACTAGTCTAACATCTGGGACCCCCAATGATCAAGAAATGGGGGCCAAAGTATTCCCATATGCATCAGGTGTGAATTTTCTCACGCATGGGATATCCCACCGGAGGATGACAATATAGTTTCAATGAACCGATGCTGTTAAATGCCAAATGTGTAGTGGAGCACTATGGCGGCTACCAGTCATTTGGTATTTAAGGGTTCATTGAAACCATATTGGTCATCTTCCGGTGACCTCTGCGGTGGGGATATCCCATGCATGGGAAAATTCTTTTGGCTCTATATATAAATAAGTCCTGGAATAATAGTCCCAGACGTCTTGGTCATTGTTGGATTACAAAAGTAGGATGTGCGATGCCCAGCTGTGCGGCGAGGGGAAGGGCTCTGTGACCGGAGATGTCATCCACATGTTGTATGTGAACATTTTCTAACAGATCTGAATCATCAGTTCTGCAGATATGGCTAAATATTTAAAGGATAACTCCACTAAATCCTCAAAATTCATGGAGGATAACGGCTGACCGCAGTATTTTACTTGGTATAATTCTCACGTTTCTACAGGAAGCCATGTTGTGAGGAATTGAGGGGTCATTATGCTTATAGATCAGTGTACTGATTGTTAGATGGAGGAATAAAGTTTTTTTGATGCAGAATTTTGATGACTTCAAAATCTCGAGCAGATGGGGGGAGGAGGAGGAGGAGGAGGAGGAGGAGGCACGATACACCCTCCGGTCAAAAAATGCAGGGCATTGCTGGATAGTTGTGGACAAGTTTTGAGGAACCTCTAGTGATGAGTCCTAGAGGTTAGTGCACAGAGCGTCAGGGCTGGGTCAAAGGTTAGTTTGGGGTCAGCATAGAAGTCTATAAGGGAGACTTTAGCACCAGTAGGTGTTGTGCAGATGGTTGTACTGAGATGAAGATCAGCTTACTGCACATTGTTGACCAACAAGGATTTGCTTTTGAAGTGAACTGAGGGGCTAGTTTTGGGGCCACTAAATAGCATCCACTTTAAAAGGAACCTACCACCACGAATCTACCTATAAAGGTAGATCGGGTGGTAGGTGGATGTAAGGGACGTGAGGAGAGCTCTTTTTAGAGCTAATCCTCACGTCCCCGCTAACTTTTGGGAAACTTTATTAACCTAATATGTAAATTTAGTTATGCGGCTACTGGGGCGTGGAGTAGCCGGCACGAGGCTACACAGCGCAGCTACTCCACGCCCCAGTAGCCACATTACTCCTCCTACCCTGTTGTGTCCGGCGCGCAGCTCCTCGTAGCTGCGCGCCCTCGTCTGACAAGCCAGCTACTGCGCATCCGCAGTAGCTCCGGCCTCGGAGCTGGGACTGCTCAGCCGGCATGCGCAGAACGCCATCATATCGGACGAGGGCGCGCAGCTACGAGGAGCTGCGCGCCGGACACAACAGGGTAGGAGGAGTAATGTGGCTACTGGGGCGTGGAGTAGCTGCGCTGTGTAGCCTCGTGCCGGCTACTCCACGCCCCAGTAGCCGCATAACTAAATTTACATATTAGGTTAATAAAGTTTCCCAAAAGTTAGCGGGGACGTGAGGATTAGCTCTAAAAAGAGCTCTCCTCACGTCCCTTACATCCACCTACCACCCGATCTACCTTTATAGGTAGATTCGTGGTGGTAGGTTCTCTTTAAGGTGCAGGGGTTGTTTTTGGGAGGAGGACACTAGCCCACCTGTTGTGAGAGACAGATCATCTGTCATAAGGCAAGGTAGTCCATCTTATAAAGGCCAAAGACAACAGCGATCTCCGACTGTTTAGTAAAGTAATGGCGTATCATGGTGAAGGAAGACGCCCCTAAAAGTCACCAACATTGCAGGATGTACGTTGGCGCTGAATAAGCTGCAACAGGCAACATGTCACAAAAGGCAGTGATGTTGTGATTCTTCTGAAAATATCACCTAACTGAGAAGTGTAACCATGAAGTGTGTTACCTCTTTGTAATTAAAGTTCTCCAGAGCCCTGAGGGTGTGTTCATACGTAGAATTTTTGGATGCATTTTTTTGAACCCATGTGTTTTGCAGGTTAGGGTGATGCCACACATGGCGTTTTGAACCCGTTTTTGGTCCATTTTTAAGCACTCCATTAAAAAAAAACGCATGTGTATTTGACCATCGTTAAAATAATTGGTAAAACCTGTCAAAAGCGCATTCGTTTTCTAATGGACTGCTTAAAAACGGACCAAAAATGGGCTCAAAACGCCATTACCGTGCATTTGTCTGGTATTAAAGCTTTTTTTTTTTTTTTTTTTGCTGGAAGTGTAAGCAGCTGTCATAATGTTAACACGGCTGTTTACACTTCCAGCATTATTGAAAACATGTAAAATCACATGTGTTTAAAAAGCTTCCAAAAAACGCCACGTGTTAACGCACCTTGAGATGTGAACCACTCCAAAACCAAAAGGTCCCATAGTTAAAGGCGGTCACCAAACCAATGTTATTTGAGGTGACAGTAAATTATTGCACCATCCTGCAACTTTGTCACTTTAGTCAAACAGCCACAAAAGCCTTAAAGAGACTTTTAATTGAGAGGATTCATTAATCTTCTTCTCCAAATTATGATTTTTTTTTTTTTTTTTTGCCAAAGACCGAAAAATATGCAACTAAAATTAGTTAAATTGTGCAAATGAATAGGTACAACATCACTTGGTGTGACTAACCCCTTAAGCACTATACGTTGTTAACTCCTTATAGCCCATTTCATGTGAAAAATCTCCCTCCTCCACACCCATTACCACCTGTCACCCAGTCTGCATAATGCATCATTGGTTTCCTAGGAGTATATTCACACGTGGTAGGTTTGCTGCATACATTAGAGCTCCGGCATTAAGCACATGGCTCTGTTAAACCCATTTATATGCATGTAACAGCTGCAGATATTGCTGCATCAAATCCACTGTGTGCACTTATCCTTACAGTGCATTTGCCTGGTGCAGTAAGAGTTAAAGAAATGCCACTGTCTTCCTTCCCACAAGGCTCTACCTTCTCCACTGTTCCAGACCTTCCTGGGAATATTCCCCCCATTTTCCAATCTCTGCTCCCCTCCCCCCAGGCTTTCTCTTCCATTAGCAGATTCCTGCCATCCACCTCATATTTTATTCATCCTGTGTTTTGGTACGATGTTAGCGACCATGTAATGTGCCTGGTTCTGTTATCTTGGTCTCTTCCACCATTATCGGGGCGAGATAACTCACCAGTGACCGACCTTTGCAGACCTCCGGGTCATCTCCATTATTTCCGAGAATTCTCATTGTCTTCCTGTGTCACTGTTGGGGTGCGTTCACACACACACGAGTTTTCCTCCGCAAATTTTATTTTATTTGTTTTGCAAAACCTGCATCTACTAAGTGTAAGATTTTTCCATATTTTCCAAAAAACACCCTATGGAATTAGAAAGCATGAAATCTGAGGTGCAGCTTTCTCTAATGAATTTACGAGCTGCAGCATGTGAATGAGATTTGTTATAATCTTCTCTTCTACTTCCCTGGAATACACATAATGGGGCACATTTACTTACCCGTCACGTACCCCGAGTTGCGTTGTCCGACATGGATTTGGAGCTGCTACGATTCAATAAGATACTGCCCCCGATATCCTGCATGTGTCGCTTCCCCGCTCTGGTCCCCGGAGTTCACCTTCTTCTTCCTGGTGCATTGTCCGTGTATAATGCGCTGTGCGGGGAGTCACTAAGATCCTGCACCCGATATCCTGCATGTGTCGCTTCCCCGCTCAGGTCCCCGGAGTTCACCTTCTTCTTCCTGGTGCATGTAAGTGCATTGTCCATGTATAATGCGCTGTACGGGGAGTCACTAAGATCCTGCGCCCGATATCCTGCATGTGTCGCTTCCCCGCTCAGGTCCCCGGAGTTCACCTTCTTCTCCCCGATGCATGTAAGTGCATTGTCCTCGTATAATGTGCTGTGCGGGGAGTCACTAAGATCGTGCAGCCGATATCCTGCATGTGTCACTTCCCCGCTCAGGTCCCCGGAGTTCACCTTCTTCCTGGTGCATGTAAGTGCATTGTCCGTGTATAATGCGCTGTGCGGGGAGTCACTAAGATCGTGCAGCCGATATCCTGCATGTGTCACTTCCCCGCTCAGGTCCCCGGAGTTCACCTTCTTCTTCCTGGTGCATGTAAGTGCATTGTCCGTGTATAATGCGCTGTGCGGGGGGACACTAAGATCCTGCGCCCGATATCCTGCATGTGTCGCTTCCCCGCTCAGGTCCCAGGAGTTCACCTTCTTCTTCCTGGTGCATGTAAGTGCATTGTCCGTGTATAATGTGCTGTGCAGGGAGTCACTAAGATCCTGCGCCCGATATCCTGCATGTGTCGCTTCACAAAATTGAGACTTGTGTTTTAGGAAAAGGGTGTCACGTGAGCCTCCCAAAATTTCAAGTGCTCTTTATGTACTGTAATCCTGTAGAAACACTTCTCAAAGCTGGTAAATATGATTACATTACTAAATCTTGTGAAAACCTCTATAACCAGGGTTATTTCTGCAGTATATTTGTCCTCTATGATGGCAGCCAATTACAGCACAGCTTTCATAACTGCAGAGGAGCTTAGGAAATGAAAGAGGAGCTCTAATTGGTTGCTATGGGCAACAAGGACAGTCTTGCTTTTATACAGATGTGATAAATGAGGCCTGTATTGTTTAGGCCTTCGGGGGGGTTGAAGATGGTGATTGTAGTTTGGTAACATAAAGAATGGCCAATATTCCTCTCCTATCCTGACTGCAGTCACTGTTTATTACCACACACATTAGTCAGTCAGGAGTCATAGAAAGCTGGGGCAGCCATTGTGGAATTTGTGATACAAACTATATTTGTAGTAGGCCCTGTCACAGATGAGCCGAAGTGTGAGTATACAAATTAGTCATTCAGGAACCTGGGAAAGCTGGGTGACCCTTGTATTGAAACATGAATACATTTGCAATTTAATCCACCCAGCATCATTAACCATTCATTGGGTGGTCCACTTATAATAACGGTCATATTTATCATCCGCTTTCCTAAAGGGCTAAATAATAATTTAAAAAAAAAAATTGACAAGGATTTGAGAACTTTTATGTCTTATTTTCACCCCCTCCGGCTTCCAGTATCTACAATATTTGCCACCCTTTCAGTTTCCTTAAACACCCGTCCTGATAGGAAGGCAATGTCTGGCGCTCATGGGTTACTCAGGCGCTTCACCCATGATTCTGGGTTTAACCCCCTGAGTGCTGGCTGACATATGACAGGAATGCAGACGGAGGAACAGCAGGAGGGGCTATTGCTGAGTCAGTGGAAGGAAATGTAATGGGAGGGGGGTTATTACTTATTAAGACATCAGTGGGGTCAGGACACAGGGGAGACATATGTACATGATCCATCAGTCCCTCGCTTAGTACGGGAAGCAGTTCATGTTTAAAGGCGGAATTGTTGACATCCTGAATTCTTTCATGTTGCAAAAGGACATGAAATCTGGTATTTCCAAACACATCGACAAGAAGTCACGGCCTGGAATGTATACATCCGGGTGGCTGCAACGCTATCGCAATCTATGGAGACCCAAAATGTGTCATTAAAAGGGTCACCATCAGCAATTTTGGAAATAAAATCTGCCCAGCGTGTAATTAGTATTAGTGTCATTCACTTAAAGGGTCTTTCCTGAATTTTACACAATGGTGAGAGAGCCTGCACATTTCTGTAAAATAATTTTTTGTGTCTTGAAGTAGTTCATACTTGGGATGTATTTGGGATGTTCTTATTAGATGCAGAACAATGGCTTCTACACTTGGGCAGATCGGTAAGACGAGCCAATGCTCCACCTCATGTTGCCCATGACCAGCGCTCTGTTATCAAGTTCTGAAGAAAACTTTCTTGTCTCCTTGTGGCTCGCAGGTGGCCATTTAACTTTTGATCTTTTGATTTGCATTGCACAAATAACATTGTGCAAAACTTTTTTTTTTTTAAATAATAAACAAGACAAATACCAAAAACTCCTGAAAGTCGTATTGCACATGATTTATGTCCCCTCTGTGACTACAGCAAGTTGCAACCGGTGACCATCATTCTGACAGTGTTGAAATTTGTGCAATTGATGAAGTCGCGGTGCAGCTTCTGAGTATGTGGGATATTTGAGGAGCATTTGCCAGATATTCGGTCACGCTTCTAGAGTCCACGTATCATGAAGTCTTCTCCACCGCGACTAAAACGATTCTCGCAGTTCATCCAAGGAAGAAATTATTTGCCTGATAGACCGAGCCAAAGTCATCGCCGAGTCCATAAAGTGATTCATTGTCTGCGTCATAAACACAATAAAGCAGCGTGATGCCCTCGCCACGCGGGTATAAGTATCACCAGCTGAATGTCCCCCATTGTCTCCAGAGCCCCCGGTCATTCTTACTGGAGGGATAAAATAATACTGACGCAATCATTTATATAGTGGTCACATTATTACATTTAAAGGGACACCACATCTTTCTGGCAATAATGTTCTGATCATTACATGTATAAAAAGTTCTAACCCCAACTCCTGCAGTCCACAGGTCGGTTTATAATAAGAGTTAATGGTGGACTACACCCAACAGCAACATTGTATTTTGTTGTAGGTAGGATGACGGTTTGTCAGATCTGGGTTCTCAGAGATGTATTTGGAAATTGGAGAATGCTATAATACATAATTATCACTTAGGACCCGGCTTTGAAGGCTAAGAGGGGTTCCCAAGGTTCATCTACTTCTGAAGACACAAATATAATTGGCACATTGTAGGTGGGGGGGCCCAGTTTAAAATCCTGTGGAATGACCCAGGAGATTAGTGCCATGACTTTTGATTTGAGGATGGATATGGATGATTTAGGATTGTGGGATAGATATGGTGATGGCTTTGGAACACTTAAATCATCTGTACCTACCACAAAATGTTATATCGGTGATGATCGGTAAGATGAGATGATGGCTAATAGATGAGGATGATATTGGTTGATGCTTTGCAATGTACGTATTGGCAATCAATAATGGTGAGATTATGCTTGATTATTATGATGAGGTTAGGGGCAATATGCTGAATGCCAATGGTCATGATGGAATTATAGACTCCTAAACGTGATGGATATTTTTTTGGCTGTAAATTTTAAGGTAATTTTGGCCAAAAGATTGTAACGATCTTCAGACTGATGGGCAGTGGTGTCCACCAGGATGGGACCTAGTGGTGTATGATAAGGTACATAACCTTGCACCCCTATAATCAGTGTAGCTGACCTGTGTCTTTGTGGCTTCTGTAGACCGGATACTGTAGTTCAGCAGTGTCTTTATCTCACTCACAGAACACCTAAAACAGAAAATTAAATTAACTTGGTCCCTTAAAGGACACCTGTCATCAGGTCTGTGTCACTAGTCCTGTCACAAGGATCCCATCCCAGCCTTTATCTAGTTATTTCATACATTATTCATTGTAAAATCATCTATTCCTTATCATGTAAATGAGGCTGGTCACATGGTCAGAGGCAGTGATGTCACCCCTGTTCCCCCTCCCCTCTCCTCCCCCTGCTCATGTCTGTGTGTAATGTATAGTAAAGCATTGCTAGTGTGTGTGCTGCATCTGCTGACATGCTGCATCCTCCTAATACACAGAGACACAGACATCAGCTACACAAGTACCTGACATGTTCTGCTATAACATGGCTGCCTGGAGCTGCTGTATCTCTCCTATACACACACACATGCACACACAGGCTGCAGGGGGCGTGGCCACCAGCACCAGGAAGCACATCATTATACAGCCCCACATCATTATACAGGCTGTCAGTCATGCACTGGGGGCGTGGCTGTGCCTCCCACTCATGAATAAGGTGGACAGCTTGAATATGCTAATGCTTCATTGGACATTTCACAGGTCATTTGCATACAGCTTTAGGACCTCATTGCTTAGGGTTACAGGCATGTAGAGGGACAATGAAGGGATAGAGGCAATGCTCTCTAATGGCAGTTTATGAAAATATATTTAGTTTAGGGGATTATTTTGCATGACGGGTTCTCTTTAAGAGCAGCAGCAGACAGTATTGTTCTAGCTACACAAACTCCACCACCACATACAATGGAAGCTGGAGCCTAGCACACGGACGTCTGACATTTATAGTAAATGTGGGATCCGTGATTGGTCATGGACGAGGATGGGGGCGCTATTCATTATCCTTTGAGATACACTGCATCACAGTTGTAAAGGTCTGCAACTCTCTAATTTACCCATGTACAAAATGTTTTTGTTTTTTTTCCTTTTTACGTAAAATCTTTAATTTTTAAAGTTCTAATACTTCTCACAGCTGAGAATTTACTTTAGATGTATCTATTCTGAGAAATCCTTTACAATCACCATGTGCTAGTGACCAGTGAAGGTTACGTGGACCGTTACCCTATAGATGATGGATGACCAGCCTCCTGTTTACAAGACATCTGCTGTTCTGTGTGTGTATATGGCTCCAGTGTACACTATCCTGGGATGGTTCTGGACTGCAGACACTGAATTCATGTGTAATTCCCATCTTTTAGCACTTGAAGGTTGTCAAGAGGGAGAAGTCAAAACAATGTCCTGACTACACACAGGATTTGTTTGTAGTCTGTTACCATGGAGACCTATACTTTTACTTAGGCTACATGTGGACAGAATGCAAGATTCTTTGTACGCGTTCAGCAATTTTTCTTCCAGAACCAGAGATGTATTGGGATGGAACATAACTTGGTTTGGGACAAAAACCTTTTTACTTTTGGCAAAAATGCAACTTTAGAGAATTTTAATGAATCTCGGGTGCTCCTGTTACATCATGGCTCACATTTGGTGGTCCACCGGATTAAAAGTATGTACGTCTTGTCTTTCACTGGCCTCTTCCTCCTGCCTCAGAGCCCGTGACGACATCAGGCTCATGGCGCTTTCCGCGCATGCACATTCTACTTGACTGGTGCAGCAGGAGTGTAGTATAATGCGCATGCATGATAAGTGTCGAGTGACGTCACTCACTCTCGGAGGCAGGAAGCCAGTAAAAGATGAGGCTTATGTAATTGGCGCCGACTGTGAACTATTCATTTTAAAATTGTCTAAAGTTGATTTTTTTTTTGTTTTTTGCCAAAAGTAAAGGACTTTTGTGCCTAAGCAAGATCTGTTCTGGAATCGTCAGCACAGAGCCCAGGCAATCATTGTACGTCAGGGACTTCTCCACCCATAGATATATCTATCTCTTTGGTTATGGAAAAATGGCTGAATGTGTCACCTATAGTTTATAAGGGGCCTATTCCTCCCCTGCCCCCTAATATACCTCCCACTAGTTCCTCCAGGTCTGTCCATGTACCTGCCTGCAGCATCTAGTGGGTACCAGCTCCCCCCCTGCTGTGTACATGACAGGACTATTTACGGAGGGTCCCCCAGCTGCCGGCTGCACAGTTTCTTCTTGATTAGACTCTTCCTCCTTGGGGCTCAGCTTCTTCCTGTAGATCCGACAGTCCATTAATAAGAAGTGGAATAAGTGCAGCATCTGTCAGAGATGAGGGGGGCGCACAGGAATGTAAAATCACAGGGGCTAAGCAGATAGCTATGATTTCCCCCGCCACCCCCCTCCACTCCCAGTGCACCTAGCAGGGGATGCTAGATCTGTCAGCTAATGGGGGGGGAGGGATG
Organism: Engystomops pustulosus; assembly: GCF_040894005.1. Classification (NCBI taxonomy): domain Eukaryota; kingdom Metazoa; phylum Chordata; class Amphibia; order Anura; family Leptodactylidae; genus Engystomops; species Engystomops pustulosus. The sequence goes on along the minus strand of NC_092418.1, from coordinate 114,454,498 downwards.
GGTTATAAATTGTGAACACAGATCTGCCAGATATTCTTTGTCTTTGTGGTTGCATATAAATAGACAATTTCAGCATGGAGGAAACCAAATGATAGAGGCCTTGTCGGCAGAACAGCTCTGTTCTCTGTGCAGTGGCCAAGCTGGGTTACTGCAGCTCCTATGCATTGCAAGGCCTATGACCAGGCTGATTGGAGTTTGATTCTTGTACGATGCCACCTTCCATCCAGGTCTATAGGAGCACTGAAAGTTTGAGTCTATACGAGATATTTTTGGTGCATCCATACCACGTCTGAGCTCAAAACTCAAAAAGCAGGAATAAGGACCACCACTTCTGAGAATGTGGGTCCAAGAAGTGAAACCCCAATCTATCATGTATTTGGGGCCCATGGTAACCCAAAACACCCACCAATCTTTATACTGAGAAGTACCTTCACTCATTCACTCCTCCTACATTTGGTCCGGCTCTTAATACACATGTATACAAGAGCCATTTTAGGACTTTTGAAGGTCCTCCAAAGGTCCTGAAATCATAGATTTGATAAGATGCATACTCTAGGAAGGCAGAAAGGATCCATCATACATAGGTTTTTTTTTCACATCATCTTTATTTGATTTTTTTTGATAATTATAAACATTTTAAATTCTGCATAGCCTTTCATAGGGCAGCATAATCCTATTAATGCACATATACAGCTTTGCCTAACAAAAAACAAAAAACTGTGAACATAATTGGCCAATTTTCAACACACCTTTTCTAACCCCCTCCCTCCCTGAGATGCAACTGGGTTATCATCTTTTAGTCTATAGGTCCTGAAATCATAGATTTGATATGATATGAGGCAGAAAGGATGCATCATAATTGGAAAGTAAATATTTGATGGTCTTAATCTGCCTGTGTATCCTATGGACCATCAGTGATTCTACAATGATGACTTATCCTGTGGCAGCCCCTTGATTCTACGGATCAGTGGAGGACCCCGAGGTTGGACCCTCAACATTCATTTCGTATCCTAAGAATATTCCAAACCGTAAATACCAGGCTATAGACTTCTGTGCAATCACATTGACCTTGGACTAAAGAAGATGCCGGCTGATGACTGATAGAGCAGCAGCATTTTTATATTTTATTCTGTTCCCTTCTAATGGTCCATTCTTTTTTTATACAAGCTCTTATACCTCTTGTGTCACCCCTTCATCCTCCAGACTGTAAGCTCCTGCCAGCAGGACCCTCACTCCTATTGTTCCATGTGTTTATACTCTGTAATGTTGTATTTGATTTGTATGTACCCCCTTAGCACTTTACAAATCATAGGGGACATTCTTCAATCATAGATTTATACCATTGCAAAGGCTTTTTTTTTTTTACCTTTTTAAAACCAGTTACTTTTGATATAAACTTGTAACACTTGTTGTTTACTGTTTTCTTAAATTGTAGCAAGAATCGCTGCGGAATGATACAATGTAGCAACTGCCCCAGTTTTATTTCATGTGGACGATGTCATTAAAAGTCCTTTGTGCATCGGACCATATATTCCCATGTCGTCTATTTTAGGATTACGGTGACATGCGGACCCTTTGATAGTTCTATGATTTGCTGTGATGGTGCAGGTCACACTAGCGCAGTCATTTCTAGCTGTCACCATCATGTCCTATCTGATCTTCTGTGTGACGGCGCTTCTCAGGGGTATTCATCCAAAGGTTATATTCCAGCCATAACACTTCTTTTTAATACCTGTACACCCAGATGTGTACGGCTGCTATGGGGGGCCATTCCATGTGCCCTGATAGAATATATTGTAGGGTTAGGAGGCAGTGGAAAGGGCCTACAATACGTCCTATCTGTGTAACCTATAATCTATTCCTGCCATTGTGCCAGTCATGTAACTTAAGCCTTAGGGACCCATAATGTCTCTTCCCCATACAGTGATACAAGTACTATGAACAATACAGTATAACTGGGGGTCTGGTAAAGATTTTGCATTGGTACTCGGCAGCTTTAAGTTACCCCTCTGCTGGGCACAGGGGGTTAAATGTGTGGTAAATGACATATGGTCCTCTAAATAATTTAAGTGCAGTGTCTGCAGTAAAATCTCTTATGCCTCAGATCCTGAGCGAGCCGAGTATTCATCCCAAGCTTTACTTCTTCTGCACTGCTGGTTCTGTGTGTCAGTGATAGGCTGTCATCCTGTCAGTCCATCCCCAGAGGTGACAGTCCTAGAGCCCCTTGTCCTGAGAAGATTATCCCAGAGATGGCACTGCATAGTGACACATCTATTTGGGCAGACAAGCTCCTCATAGATCATCTTCCATCATCCCCATTGTCGGTCCTGCTGCGGCTGTAGTGGTAGAGGTGACATAAGATTTTAAGATATTGGATGGTTCCCTGTATAGGAAGTAACTCACTGTAATATAGTTACCCACATATGTGATTTTAATATACTGATACTGTAGTATTATAGTAGTTATATTCCTGTACATAGGGGGCAGTATTATAGTAGTTATATTCCTGTACATGGGGGGCAGTATTATAGTAGTTATATTCTTGTACATAGGGGGCAGTATTATAGTAGTTATATTCTTGTACATAGGGGGCAGTATTATAGTAGTTATATTCTTGTACATAGGGGGCAGTATTATATTAGTTATATTCTTGTACATAGGGGGGCAGTATTATAGCAGTTATATTCTTGTACATAGGGGGCAGTATTATAGTAGTTATATTCTTGTACATAGGGGGCAGTATTATAGTAGTTATATTCTTGTACATAGGGGGCAGTATTATATTAGTTATATTCTTGTACATAGGGGGGCAGTATTATAGTAGTTATATTCTTGTACATAGGGGGCAGTATTATAGTAGTTATATTCTTGTACATAGGGGGGCAGTATTATAGTAGTTCTATTCTTGTACATAGGAGGCAGTATTATAGTAGTTATATTCCTGTACATAGGGGGCAGTATTATAGTAGTTATATTCTTGTACATAGGGGGCAGTATTATAGTAGTTATATTCTTGTACATAGGGGGCAGTATTATAGTAGTTATATTCTTGTACATAGGGGGCAGTATTATAGTAGTTATATTCTTGTACATAGGGGGCAGTATTATAGTAGTTATATTCCTGTACATAGGGGGCAGTATTATAGTAGTTATATTCCTGTACATAGGGGGCAGTATTATAGTAGTTATATTCCTGTACATAGGGGGCAGTATTATAGTAGTTATATTCTTGTACATAGGGGGGCAGTATTATAGTAGTTATATTCTTGTACATAGGGAGCAGTATTATAGTAGTTATATTCTTGTACATAGGGAGCAGTATTATAGTAGTTATATTCTTGTATATAGGGGGCAGTATTATAGTAGTTATATTCTTGTACATAGGGAGCAGTATTATAGTAGTTATATTCTTGTACATAGGGGGCAGTATTATAGTAGTTATATTCTTGTACATAGGGGGCAGTATTATAGTAGTTATATTCTTGTACATAGGGGGTAGTATTATAGTAGTTATATTCCTGTACATAGGGGCAGTATTATAGTAGTTATATTCTTGTACATAGGGGGCAGTATTATAGTAGTTATATTCTTGTACATAGGGGGCAGTATAACATGTATGTGGAGAGAATAATTATATTCTTGATTGCTGTGCAGAGAAATGATCAAATGTCTTTAAACATTTCCCCCTTTTCTTGCAGGGACACCATGTGTGGCTTGTCGTAAACGGCACTTTGGTTCCTGCCACAGTCACCTGTAGCAGTGAAGGAGAAGTTCTGTTTACAAGTGACTATGGACAGGTAAGATCTGACAAGTTCCTTAAGAAATTCGGGATGTTTTAATCTTAATTTCATAAGATTTATGCTTGCTGTCAATGAATAAACGCAATTCTTCTTATTTAATGCTCAGATGCTGAAACCATGGCTGTTCTCACAGCTGGAGGTTTGTTCCATTTGCGTTCCATCAACACAATCCTCTAATTTTTCTCTTTTTTTTTTGTTGTTGTATATTTATAAAGGTAAAACGTATCCTCCTGGAGTCCCCACCCAGTGTTTGCAGTTATAGAAAACCTCTGGCTATGAACATGACTGCGAACTGTTCTGAATTTGCTAGAACGGTCTCTAATTTACCAAGACAGTCCTGATAAATTTTTGATCTGTTCCACCCCAAAAAGGCAGAACTGGTTTTGGTCCAGTGGCATCAAGTGGAGAAGCGGTTGTTTAAGTCTCCACCCCCCCCCCCCCCATTCATTTGCAGCAAGCTGAGATCTTTAAAAGGACTAGAAATGTAACCACTATGTATTAGACAGCCCATCAATAGGCAGTAATTGCCGTCATATCATGAGTATGCACCCTGGATGACTGCAGAACAGCTATTGTCTACCCGCCCCTCCCCCGCCACAAAAGAAAAAAAATTGCAAATATGTCCTTTGCTAATGCAGTTTTTAACTCTGCGTATCCCATTGATCCGGGACGTGATCTCCTGCTGTTCTGCCTCAGGTCTCTCCACCACTTTAGTGCATTTAGTAATCGATTCTGTGCTGGGGCGGGCGACGTCACCCGGGTGGCCAGCTGTTCACAGATGTGTATAATGTTATTGTACGCGATGTTTTACGTTCCTAAGACGCCCCCCCCCCCCTCGTGCAAGGAGGTCATCATTCCTACAAATAAGTCCTAAAATCAGGGACTTCCAGTCTGGCGTCAGGGTGCGTGCGCCCCCATGTACTTCCCGTGGGTGTGAATGCCCTTTTCTGGGTCCTGGGATAGTTATTAAAGGGCAGGATGTGGTTATTGCTGGATGCGATGAGCCATAGATGATCCCTTTGTGGTGTCGGGGAAGAGAAATCCTGAACGAAAAGGGGTAAAATCAGCAGAAAATCGGGATCTATATTTGTACACGCTGCATTTGGGATTTATATAGAATTGGTTTTGGCAGAAATGTTCAGGAAATATTCTTCCTTTATTGGCATAAAATACTCTGTGCTGCTGTTACTTTCCTGTGCCCTGCTTTCTCAGGCTTTGATAAGGCAGTGTTGACTTTTTTCTGGGATCTAGAAAAGCTGGGTGGGAGCTAGATCGCTATTGGGAGTATAGGGGGAGGGGTGTTGTATATTGATTAGCACCAATCCAAAAAATCGACAATTTTGTAGGTCATTACAGTTGTTAAAGGAAATTTGCCATCAAAATCCATCCTGATAAACCAGGGACATTACTTATAGATCCAGACGCTGTTACTCTGGTAATCTTTTTATATTTGTTATCCATTGCCTCCTTACATCTTAAATCAACTTTTACAATTATGCTAATGAGAGGTTCTGGGTGGTGTTAACAGAAGACCTTCCATGCTGTAGCTTCACAGATTGTTACACTGTTGCGGTGCACCCCTTCCCCCCCCCCCCTTCCTTACTGTGTGGTTACATCAGGCAGAAGGAGTGGTAGTGCTGCGGCAGCAGGTGGAGTCTGAGACAGTGTAATAGCCTGTGAATCTGCAGCACAGAGGTGCTCTGGTAATGCCCCCAGAGCTCTTCTTACTCATTAACATAGTTATAATAGTTGGAATCCGAGGATAAGAAATAATAAATTGCCACAGTCACGGTGTCTGTATCTATGAGTAAGTGTCTCTGGCTTATTGTGATGCATATTGATTGATTGAAGATTTCCTTTTAAAGGGGTTGTTACTCAACTTTTCCAGGTTCCTGAATGACAAATCGACCTATTTTTAAAACGGTTGCACTGAAATCCGTACTTAGGGTCCAAAACTATATATAGTCAGTGGTAATGACTTCTTCCTTCTTCTAACATGACTTGTGGGCAGTGAGGTCCAGGTCCCTATGGGGGGGGGGGGGGGGAGGTAGAGGTTACCCTGTTACAGTCATGTAATAATAAGGTTCCTAGATTAGTATAAGTCTCTTAATTTCCTAGTGATGGCTCTGTAGAGATTTGTCAATCAGAAGCGAGGAAAAGCTGTGTGCCAACCCCTTTAAGAGCTGTCATTATGTAGATAAGTGCCCTTGAGGCAAAACTTTAGTGCATCTTTGAAGTGTCATGTATACCCTGCGGTTAGAGAAAGCTGATACCACGGGGTGACCTACCACTGATCACGTGTCAAAAAAGATCAGAGAGGAAGTGACAACTTTATGAAATATCGGACCATATCTCTGACCGTTTCTACGAGCGTCCTTACACCCGCCCTCCTGTACTGCCTCTCGTCCAACTATAATTGCATCTCTTTTAGCCATTTTATCCTGAAATTGTATTAAAATCTCTTCTCTAATTAAAGTGGGCGGCTATAATTGTCCGTGGCCACTCACCGCCCCTTTAAGTGCGCTTTGATCTCCGTTGGGCCTGACCTACTTCATGGGTAATGTCATTTCCACAGGCCACGCTGCCTATTTACCAGGGACTCCTCTTACCCGGGATCCTTCATGTGCAAGTCATTACCCATAATCCTCGGAGACAGGATTTGTCTTCTCCTGTGAAGTCAATTTGCTCATTAACCTGTTTAACAAAAAGACAATTCCTGTGAATTAAAGGGAACCTGTCACCAGCGACCTAATTTTCACTAAAGACGGGTTACAGAAGCCCATCACACCTGCAGTGCAAATATTTCTTTCTGCTTTCTCTAAGCATTTGCATTACAATATAATTGTATGTTACCGTGTTTCCCCGATTGTAAGACACCCCCGAAAGTAGGACGTAGTGGGGGTGTAAGGGGGGACGTCTAATGTAAGACGTACCCCGAAAGTTAGACGTACCGGAGGAAAATTATATGGTACCTGCTTCAGGACCATGGACAGCAGGGGGAGCCGGGAACGGAGGGGGGATTGGTGGCTGCTGGCGGCAGTCAGAAGTCGGCCGACAGGGGCGGGAGTACGATGCAGCTTCCGGGAGCGGAGGGGTGGAAAGCGGAGGTACTGTATGTGGGGGTCAGGTTGGAGCCGGCCAAAGGGTGGGCGGGAGCTTGATGCCGGCGGAAGCTGGAGATCGCGGGACCGGGGCATGCAGAAAACCGCAGCCTCTGATTGGACCAGCGGCTCCTTCATGAGGAAGAAGAAGCTACACCTCTACCCAGCACTACAGAGGAATTGATCCCATCTCCATTACGGTACCAGGTACTGTAACCCTATGGGAGACAGTGTGTGGGATACTGTATGGGGCTGTAACCCTATGGGAGACAGTGTGTGGGATACTGTATGGGGCTGTAACCCTATGGGAGACTGTGTGGGATACTGTATGGGGCTGTAACCCTAAGGGAGATGTGTGGGATACTGTATGGGGCTGTAACCCTAAGGGAGATGTGTGGGATATCGAAATTTTTTTCCAATATAAGACATACCCCGAAAGTAAGACCTAGTGGGACTTTTGAGGGTAAAAAGAATGTAAGACACTGTCTTACTTTCGGGGAAACACGGTATAACTTATCGTGCACCCTGACCGAATCCTCTGTGTAGTCCCAGGGGTTTGGATTACAGGGGTTTGGATGCATTTCAAAATCCACAGACCTGTCTGTGCTGTAGACTCCTCAGCTCTCAGCCCCCACCTTTGTGCCTCTGTGCAGGAGCACAGAGGTGGGGGCTGAGAGCTAAGAAGTATACAACATGTTGTGTGTTTTTTTTTTTTTAAATGCATCCCAACCAAAGCCCAACCCCTGGGACTACACAGAAGATTCTGTCAGGGTGCAATGTAGGTTATTGCACACAAATATGTTGTAATACAAATGCTTAGTGAAAGCAGAAAGGTAGATCTGCAATTCAGCTGCAATGGGCCTCTGTAGCCTGTCTTTAGTGAAAATGAGGTCCCTTCTGACAGGTCCCCTTTAAACAAGGGTGACCCAGAATTCTCACCCTAGCTCTATGGGAGATGTAAATGGTGTCTGGCTTCTACATGTGAAGTTGGTGGACCACATTGTTCTTCGCACTTACTTTGCTTGTCTTTGGGGGGCCTGAATAAGCAAAACCCTTTGAGTCCAGTATTAGCGGTCACAGATGGTTAAAGTCTCCCAAATCTTCTATCTTGACACAATCCACCATCATTATGACTCTCTGTATTTGTTAGCCACAACATTTCTGAGCTCAGACGTTTTACATGTGAACTTAGAAAATGGACGCTGGGCCCCATTCCTTACAGGGACCCGATGTAGCTGCACAATTTACCCCCCCCAGTACGTCCAATGGATTGTATGGTCCTGGTAAGAGGTGACCTTTGACAACGGTTAAAGTAATAAAGATAGACCTCATCCTACGTAGTAAAGTTTGACATCTCTTGCGTATATATCTGTCATGGGATGATGATGGGTCCTTAACTTGGAACCTGATATAACCTGACTTACCCCACTTCTCCTTTTAACATGGTAATGAAAGTGAAGAAACAATTTTGGCGGCGGTAGAACCTTATGACAACTTCTGGTCAAGAAGTATCATAGGGGAAGCCCCCACACCGCTGCTATGAGGTAAGTGAAAGGGGAAGCCCGTTGTAGGTTGGTCCTACATATAGGACTTCCTCTCATGGAAGGTAAGGGGGGGGGGGTGTCACACAGCAGCAATGAAGGGCCTCATTTTTCTGTTTGCTAATGAGCTTCTCTGTTGTCCTCCTGCTCCACTGTCCATGGGTGAAGGAGCTCGGACTTGGACAAACTTTGTAGACCACATCTGAGCTGTCCATCTACTATCTCCATCCCTAATTTATTTGAAGGAATCAAAATCCTCTTGTTTACCGCGTAAAGTGCCTTTTCTTGTTGGTCGTGCCTTTTCTTTGCGCTGATGTTTTTGTCTTAGTTCTCGAAAACAATGTTTTTAGTTGACGAGAGAAGTAAATGGACGAGGATAATGAGCTTCCTGCAGGAAGTGGCCGGGACCAGGGATGTGGGGCCGAGCCGCCGCTCCACTGATTAAAGCTGAGTCGCACAATTTGACAGATTTATTCCCTGGAAGTGACTGATGTCAGTGTGACTCATCTTTTGCTTCAGATTTTTATCATAAAAGTCAATTTATCCCCCATCCAACCGGTAGAGATGAAGGCAAAATGTTTTCTACTCAAGATTTATCACAGGGAGGTTGTTCTGGGCCTAGAAGTCAAATGAAGGAAATTATGGACCTTCGGTAATGGGTGTTTAGATCTTCTGGACGCCATATGGTTTAGGTCAGTGATGGCGAACCTGTGGCACGGGTGCCAGAGGTGGCACTCAGAGCCCTTTCTTTGGGCACTCAGGCCATCACCACAGGACAGAGTTCACCAAACACAATCTTCCTGCAGTCCCAGGCAAATTTAAGGGATGCTGCTCCCAGTGCTATTCGACACTTCGTTGGCTGTTTGGAACTGCGGGAAAAGTGAGGTTTTGACAAAGTTGCATTATCTTTGGAGGTCTGGACCCGACCATTTTTCCAGGAGAGAAGCTACAATGATAATCTGAATTTTCCCTCCTTCTTTGAACTGGTGGCCTCAGACCTCCGATACAATTGAAGATGTGAAAGAACAGGTAGCAATAAGTTACTGTTTAAAATTCCATCCTGGCACTTCAGGGTAAAGAAGTGGATTTTGGTTGTAGTTTGGGCACTCGGTCTCTAAAAGGTTCGCCATCACTGGTTTAGGTCAAGAGTGAGGAGGTTGATGGCTTCCTGATATGGTTCAACGATATTCTTGATATTGTCTTGACATCATGGACAATGATCGTTATCGTGGACATCCGACCACCAGATATGTGGCAGCCTCTAGACATTGGCCTAACCCATAAAGTGATGCCTAAAACTTAGAGTTGACCGATACCCATGACCATAGTGGCCACTACTAGGCCAACCTCAACATGTGCGAGAGAATTGGCTTGGCTCTTCAAGTCTCTTCCACCACTTCATCCTCATTGTCATGAATTGGCAGCAGATATTTTATGTAGCTGGGCCGTAAATCTTTCAAATACAGTAGTTACAGCTGCCGTGCGAGGTGGACCCATCATTAGTGGATATAGGTGGATGCTTTGTTGGTAACCTTGGTCGAAGAACGGTGAAATGTATATGGATATTCTATGGGGTGATGAGTCCTCGTATGGTTATAACACGTCTCAGAAGTTGGACCAATGTCTTTGAAGATGGATGTTATTTAAGTTGGGTCAATGTTCATAACATCGACCATCACATGGGTTGGATCAATAATTTTGAGAATATGTTGGTGGCGGCCTCTTCACTGTTTGGGCCGATGTTCTTGAGGATCTATTGGTTGCACCTATCCATGGGGTAGATGGCATTTTTGGCAACCGTCATATGGCTTCAACCAATGACCTTGTGACTTTGTGGATCAGTGTTCATGAAAGATAAACTGATAACGACCATTTTGGTGATTGGGCCAATATCTTAATTCTTGGATACAGCCAAATCACGAAGTGCATCAGATCTAACCCTGCCTGGTGTTGTGATATTACACTGGTCTGACCATGGGTTATTTTGAGGCCGTAGCTTGTGTGGTGACCAGATAGTATTTTTTTTTTTAGATAAGTGAAGGGTTAATTTATTTTATTTGGCCGCACTTAAACCATGAATGCCATTTTTCTGGGAATATTGTGGCAGCGATTGTGGACAACTTGAGGAACTAAAAAGAGGAAGTGAGCGGCGGCTTTACACATGGGAAAGTGATAATTGGGTAACACATGGCTCCTTTATATCGCTGCTCACTCTTGTCTTGTGCTGATTCACGGGCTCCATCTAGGGTGAGTGTGACCTCTTTACGAAGACAGAAAGGGGCATCTCCCACAATTCCTTGCACCTTATGGGGATCAGTCCAGAGATTACAGAACCTTGTCTGGATTGCAGTGGCGTAACTAGAAGCTGAGGGGCCCCAGTGCAAAGTCTGTGCCGGGCCCCCGACTATAATGTATGGTTTATAGTAATAGTCTTCTCATATGGGAAAGTGACACCGTAAGGGCCCCCTAAACCTCTTGGGCCCAGTTGTGACTGCACCCCCTGCTGGATTGGATGCAATTATATCTACCGTGAGCTGAGGGCAGGACTAGTAATTTATCCTTCTGTCGAATTCTCACCATGATTTGTGCACATAGACTAGATCTATGCAAGGAGGAAGCTGAAAGAGAATATAAATGACGGGTCAGACTACATGGCTTGTTGTCTGTTACCATGGAGATGCATAGGTCTCCATAGGAGCTGCGTACAGTCTCTCTCGGTTGTGTCAGGTTTGAGTGTATTACAGAAGGTATTTGTGCTCTGTGTTTTGGGGGAGTTTGATTGAAAGCAGATCGGGGTCTTTGGTTGTTGAGGGTTTAGTTTTATAACTCAAACCTCCCAAAAAAAAGGGCTCGTCAGTGATAAATCCAGGCGTGTGAAGTGTGCGGGCTGCATGGATGTCTGTGCAACGTCTTGCAGCATTCCCTGACCTTGTCCCAGGCCTCTGGTGTTTCCCGTAATCTTCCCTGTAACTTAAGAACTTTGTATATTTAATATATGACCCCCCCCCCCCCCCCCAAAAAAATGACAATCTTTTTATTTATTTATTTTTTTATGCATTTTTTTTTAAGAATGTAAATTCATAGAAAGGGAACAGACTCTTTATCATGTGTCTCCTTTAATAATCAACTTGAGGTATTATTAAAAAAACGTCAGCAGAAAACCTCAACAAAACCTGCGTGTGTGAATGGCGGCTTTTGGCTGCATTCCTCAATATTCACGGAAAGATGTAGTCCTGTAGATTTTGTACTTAAAGGAAATCTACCATCAAAATCCATCCTGATAAACCAGGGACATTACTCATAGATCCAGGCACCGGGACAGTTGTATCTTCTTATATTTGTTGTTCATGGTCTCTTTCTTTCTAAAATCAACTTTAAAAATTATGCTAATGAGCCAGAATGGCTCTGGTGGGTGGGGTGTTACCAGCTTCGATACAGAGCACTGGAAGTGCCATGGAGCAGGGGCGGAGAGTGAGAACAGTGTAACAGCCTTTGCAGCCAGAGCATGCAGGGGCTCCGGTAGAGCCCTTCTTGCTCATTAGCATAATTTTAAGAGTTGCGTTTAGGAAGTAGGACGCCATGGTTAACAAGTACAAGATTACCAATGTCACGGGGCCTCCATCTTTGAGTGTCCCTTGATTTTGATGGTAGATTTCCTTTTAAAGGTATCTGAAAAGCTAAAAATTTTCACCAGATTATTAGGAAAAAAATTAGCAAATGAGACTTTTTCAACTAATTTCTAATAGAGTAGAAAAAAAATATTGAGTCCAATCTGAAACGTGTTCACTGTGTAACTCTGTTAAAGAATATCTGTTCAATGTTATGATATTTCTACAGAATATTTTAAACCCTCCGGGATGCACAATTTCTGATAACAGCCGTCACGTTTTTGGGATGTCCTGGATATCCAATGGATGTGCCATAAGCACCGAAGGTTTGAATACCCCTTTAATGTCACCCTGACAATTAGTAATAATTTGTAAAGTTCAGTCTATGCAGCGCCCGCCGTCCTGAGTGACATTTGGAGACGGGGGGGGGGGGGGGGGGTCCCAGCTGTTTTATGACATTTATAGATGAGGAATAATTCATGGCCGCCCTTTGTCGCTTCTATAAACCTTCAGCGCGTAGACGGAAGCTCTAAAAGGGCTTCTTATGTGTCATGAAGTCCGACCTATTAAACTGTAGTTTGATGATCCAGAAGAAGGCAAAAACCCTGCAAGGCTGAGGTTAAATGGCCCAAAGCAGGAAAAATCTTCGTCCTGACTCCTAATATGGAGGTCAAAATAACTCCCTGTAATCATATCTTTGTGTATGTTAGTAGCAGCAGGACTGTGACATTTTGGATTTATATTCTAGCTCCTCCAAGTGCATTTGGGGCCTTTCCTCACACTGCTGTGCTCTGTGCACTGAGCTACTTCACATCCCCCTTTCTCGTGGTCTTGGAGATGTTCTATTCAGAGCGCACATTACAGGTCTCATTACACATCTCTTCAGGGTCAATGCTTAAGGGGTGTTTCCATTTCAGCAAATTAATGTTCTTGTTTGTTTTTAAAAAAAAAAAAAAGTTGTACAATTTTCCAATATACTTTCTGTATCAACTCCTCACTGTTTTCCAGATCTCTGCTTGCTGTCTTTCTATAAAAAGCTGTTTACTACCAGTGGAGAGAAATCTGACCATGGTCGCACAGGTGCACGGCTCGTTATATGTCACACAGGTGCACGGCTCGTTATATGTCACACAGGTGCACGGCTTGTTATATGTCACACAGGTGCACGGCTCGTTATATGTCACACAGGTGCACGGCTCGTTATATGTCACACAGGTGCACGGCTCGTTATATATCACACAGGAGCACGGCTCGTTATATATCACACAGGTGCACGGCTCTAATTACCCTCTGTGATATAATGAGCCGTGCACCTGTGTGACCATGGTCAGATTTCTCTCCACTGGTAGTAAACATGGAAGCTTTCTATAGAATGACAGCAAGCGGAGATCTAGAAAGCCACAGTGGCTTCGTGGTTGGCACTAAAGCCTTGCAGCGCTGCGGTCCTGGCCTCAAGTCCCAGGGTCAACATCTACAGTTTGTATGTTCTCTCCGTGTTTGTGTGGGTTTCCTCCGGGTCCTCAGGTTTCCTCCCACACTCCTAACTGGTAGATTGTGAGCCCCATGGGGGCAGGGACCGATTTGGCAAGTTCTGTGCAGCGCTGCGTAATCTGTGTGCGCTATATAAATAAAAAGGAATTTATTATTATTATTATTATTATTATTATTTATTATTACTACTACAATGAGGAATTGATGCTGAAAATATATTGGAAAATATTTTTATAATAATAATATTAATTTGATGAAATGGGAACACCCCTTTAACATTGGCTGCAGTCTGTGACGGGTTCCCCTTTAACTTGGACACATTCCAAGACCGCTGCTTTCTGAGGTCCAGGAAAAGCTGGGTGAAAACCTCCTTGGCATCAGAGACTATATTGGTAGTCCTCCATCTTTCTATGATTCCTGAAAGGCAAATCTATCAGCTCAGGAAGATTTCCCTGTGATCCTTTTATAGAAGGGAATTTTGGGCACTGATAGGAGTTGTCCTCCATCTGTCTTATACTTCTTAATGTGGCAGTAAAGGGGTTTGGAGATGATTTTGGAGATGAACCTTTAACCATATTGTATGGTTCAATTTTCCCCAGAAACCCCTAGAATCCGGTGACTAGAGAGAATGTTTGATGTTACAGAATTCCATATTAATGTGTCAGTGTTACAAAATCGGTCAGGATTTCAAAATAATTTCCATTACATATAAAAGTAAATTTCCTGTAAACGCCTGACAACTGTGAAGAAGATATTGTAATGTCACAAGACGCCTGTAAAAAGCGAAATACGAGCGGTGCCCTAAAAGCAGTTGTCACTATTCTGCACGTGGTGAACAGGACGCGTCCGTCATTACAAGTTTATAGCTGTGGACTGAAAGCTGTAAAAGCAGAATTCCAGTAAAAGACTTTGTCGGGAATTCGGATCGATGATTCAATTACATGTAGTTTTCTGAGTAACCAGTAGGTGGCGAAATGTTGTGCTATGAAAGTAGTTGGCAAAATGTGACCTCCTTATACTGCAGATAATGGGGAACAAAGCCGTGTATACTGCTCTATATATATCATCACAATCCTGACTTATAGATCAATGGATTTCATATGAGTTGCAATATTGATTAGAAAGCCTTAAATAACCAAAGAAAATGCAGCAAAGACTACTTATTATTATTAGATTAGAATACTGCTCCCTGTCTGAGAAATTACCAGTTACTACTATAATACTGCCCCCTATGTACAAGAATATAACTACTACAATACTGCCCCCTATGTACAAGAATATAACTACTATAATACTGTCCCCTATGTACAGGAATATAACTACTATAATACTGCCCCCTATGTACAGGAATATAACTACTATAATACTGCCCCCTATGTACAGGAATATAACTACTATAATACTGCCCCTATGTACAAGTATATAACTACTATAATACTGCCCCTATGTACAGGAATATAACTACTATAATACTGCCCCCTATGTACAGGAATATAACTACTACAATACTGCCCCCTATGTACAAGAATATAACTACTATAATACTGCCCCCTATGTACAGGAATATAACTACTACAATACTGCCCCCTATGTACAAGAATATAACTACTATAATACTGCCCCCTATGTACAGGAATATAACTACTATAATACTGCCCCCTATGTACAGGAATATAACTACTATAATACTGCCCCCTATGTACAAGAATATAACTACTATAATACTGCCCCCTATGTACAAGAATATAACTACTATAATACTGCCCCCTATGTACAAGAATATAACTACTATAATACTGCCCCCTATGTACAAGAATATAACTACTATAATACTGCCCCCTATGTACAGGAATATAACTACTATAATACTGCCCCCTATGTACAGGAATATAACTACTATAATACTGCCCCCTATGTACAAGAATATAACTACTATAATACTACCCCCTATGTACAAGAATATAACTACTACAATACTGCCCCCTATGTACAAGAATATAACTACTATAATACTGCCCCCTATGTACAAGAATATAACTACTATAATACTGCCCCCTATGTACAAGAATATAACTACTATAATACTGCCCCCTATGTACAGGAATATAACTACTATAATACTGCCCCCTATGTACAGGAATATAACTACTATAATACTGCCCCCTATGTACAAGAATATAACTACTATAATACTACCCCCTATGTACAAGAATATAACTACTACAATACTGCCCCCTATGTACAAGAATATAACTACTATAATACTGCCCCCTATGTACAAGAATATAACTACTATAATACTGCCCCCTATGTACAAGAATATAACTACTATAATACTGTCCCCTATGTACAGGAATATAACTACTATAATACTGCCCCCTATGTACAGGAATATAACTACTATAATACTGCCCCCTATGTACAAGGATATAACTACTATAATACTGCCCCCTATGTACAGGGATATAACTACTATAATACTGCCCCCTATGTACAGGAATATAACTACTATAATACTGCCCCCTATGTACAGGAATATAACTACTATAATACTGCCTCCTATGTACAAGAATATAACTACTATAATACTGCCCCCTATGTACAGGAATATAACTACTATAATACTGCCCCCTATGTACAGGAATATAACTACTATAATACTGCCCCCTATGTACTGGAATATAACTACTATAATACTGCCCCCTATGTACTGGAATATAACTACTATAATACTGCCCCCTATGTACAGGAATATAACTACTATAATACTGCCCCCCTATGTACAGGAATATAACTACTATAATACTGCCCCCTATGCACAAGAATATAACTACTATAATACTGCCCCCTATGTACAGGAATATAACTACTATAATACTGCCCCCCTATGTAAAGGAATATAACTACTATAATACTGCCCCCTATGTACAAGAATATAACTACTATAATACTGCCCCCTATGTACAAGAATATAACTACTATAATACTGCCCCCCTATGTAAAGGAATATAACTACTATAATACTGCCCCCTATGTACAAGAATATAACTACTATAATACTACCCCCTATGTACAGGAATATAACTACTATAATACTACCCCCTATGTACAGGAATATAACTACTATAATACTGCCCCCTATGTACAGGAATATAACTACTATAATACTACCCCCTATGTACAGGAATATAACTACTATAATACTGCCCCCTGTGTACAAGGATTATGTAACAGATCTGAACTTGTTGGTTATTACACATCTGTTTGGACTTTCTGATAAGAATCTCAATGTTTCTTCCGTCTTTCCAGGAGTTTATGTATCCCCGGAACGCCCTCACAAGGGACTTGGTCCTCCCGATGCATCCGAGTAACAGGGATGGTGTGGAGGACATGTCGTTGCTTTCTGACCTGCATGAAGCCGCCATCATGTTGAATCTTCATCAGCGTTACATAATGGACAAGATCTACGTGAGTTATGAGCTGGTGACCCGCAGGATGGAGCGATCAGGGTCCTTGGATCACTGCTTTTTAGTGTTTTTGTTTTGCCTTTATCTTGGAACATATTTGTAATAAGGATTTATCTTGTATCTTCGTCTTGGTCGTTTTTAATATCCTTGTGAGTTTCATTTCCTCAACATTTTTCAAAGTAACATCTTGCTTCTGGTAATGCACAGGCAGATAATTTCTCCTGCCTTCCTTCAGTAGTGACACGGCTGTAATGTGTTCTATTTGTATCCTTATAGTAAATTCGGTGTTTGCTAAACTAAGCAAAAATTCTAATTTGTCATCGGTTATGATCTCTGTACTCCACTAGGGGGAGCTATTCAGCTTGTTTACATTTCATGCAGTGAGCTCCCCCTAGTGGTGGCTGTCTATGCCAGGAATTTAGAGTTTTTATTGGAATTTTCGGTTTCTGGTTGAGAAGCAGCCGAATGGTATACGGCAAAGCTGAATATCACTTTCTATATCTTGTTGTTAGGTCCATGTCACAATGCACAATGCAGCCTTTTATGTCAGGTCTCTGCTGTTCTCTTTTTATTATTGTTTTGTTGTATAAATGACAGATATAATTTACAGGATTGATCTATTTTCTCTAGACCAATATTGGGTCTATTCTGGCCTCAGTGAATCCCTACAAGCAAATCGCAGGATTGTATGATGAGAACACAGTTGATTTATACAGTCGGCATCATTTAGGGGAACTTCCACCTCACATTTTCGCCATAGCCAATGAGTGTTACCGCTGCTTGTGGAAGAGACGCGACAGCCAGTGCGTTCTTATTAGGTACGAAGCAAATGCTATGCATTTCCTCCTGTCACTGCAGATGTAAAAAACTATTCTACTTTACTATCCTCTTTAATACTGCCCCCATATATACAATTTTATAACTACTATAATAATGCCCCCTATGTACAAGAATATAACTACTATAATACTACCCCATATGTACAGGAATATAACTACTATAATACTGCCCCCTATGTACAGGAATATAACTACTATAATACTACCCCCTATGTACAAGAAAATAACAACTATAATACTGCCCCCTATGTACAGGAATATAACTACTATAATACCGCCCCCTATGTACAAGAATATAACTACTATAATACTGCCCCCTATGTACAGGAATATAACTACTATAATACTGCCCTCTATGTACAAGAATATAACTACTATAATACTGCCCCTATGTACAGGAATATAACTACTATAATACTGCCCTCTATGTACAAGAATATAACTACTATAATACTGCCCCCTATGTACAAGAATATAACTACTATAATACTGCCCCCTATGTACAAGAATATAACTACTATAATACTGCCCCTATGTACAAGAATATAACTACTATAATACCGCCCCCTATGTACACGAATATAACTACTATAATACCGCCCCCTATGTACACGAATATAACTACTATAATACCGCCCCCTATGTACACGAATATAACTACTATAATACCGCCCCCTATGTACACGAATATAACTACTATAATACCGCCCCCTATGTACAAGAATATAACTACTATAATACCGCCCCCTATGTACAAGAATATAACTACTATAATACCGCCCCCTATGTACAAGAATATAACTACTATAATACCGCCCCCTATGTACAAGAATATAACTACTATAATACCGCCCCCTATGTACAAGAATATAACTACTATAATACCGCCCCCTATGTACAAGAATATAACTACTATAATACCGCCCCCTATGTACAAGAATATAACTACTATAATACCGCCCCCTATGTACAAGAATATAACTACTATAATACCGCCCCCTATGTACAAGAATATAACTACTATAATACCGCCCCCTATGTACAAGAATATAACTACTATAATACCGCCCCCTATGTACAAGAATATAACTACTATAATACCGCCCCCTATGTACAAGAATATAACTACTATAATACCGCCCCCTATGTACAGGAATATAACTACTATAATACCGCCCCCTATGTACAGGAATATAACTACTATAATACCGCCCCCTATGTACAGGAATATAACTACTATAATACCGCCCCCTATGTACAGGAATATAACTACTATAATACCGCCCCCTATGTACAAGAATATAACTACTATAATACCGCCCCCTATGTACAGGAATATAACTACTATAATACCGCCCCCTATGTACAGGAATATAACTACTATAATACCGCCCCCTATGTACAGGAATATAACTACTATAATACCGCCCCCTATGTACAGGAATATAACTACTATAATACTGCCCCCTATGTACAGGAATATAACTACTATAATACTGCCCCCTATGTACAGGAATATAACTACTATAATACTGCCCCCTATGTACAAGGCAAAATTGGATTTATTAGAATATAATTTTTATCAAAAGTATTTTAGGAGAATCTAACTTTTCTCTTTCAGTGGGGAGAGCGGCGCTGGGAAGACAGAAAGCACAAAACTGCTGCTTAAGTTCTTGTCATCCATGAGTCAGAGCTGCGCCGGAGGAGACAATCAGACACACGTGGAGGAGGCCATCATGGAGAGCAGGTTCGTAATCTTCCCAAGGCCCATTATTAGTCTTTGGTTCTATTTTTTTTCTTTTATCATTCTGCCCTTAAATACTTTGGAAAGTTGCTAAACTTTTAGTTATTTGAGTAACTTCTCTATCAATGTTGTTGGAGAAATCATATTATTTGTGTTTTTTAAATGAAGCAAAGTTACTTAGATTATTTTTGCTGTGTTCCTTTAAAAGGGGCGTGTCTAACTATTCATGGGTGTTTCTGGGGAAAGCAGGGGCGGGCTTAGTAATGTCTAATTATTACTATCCTGTTCTAGATATAGATTAGATTAAGGACATATCTCTCATTCCGCTTTCTATGATTTGGTGGCGTGACATGGGATGTACAGACGTACATTGCACGGAGGAGGCTACAGCTGTACATTATGTGTATATACAGGATGTGTATGACCCCGCGCTGTCTACATATTTTCTGGATTTACCCTCTGAGTTCTGTCTCAATCCACAGCCCGATCCTTGAAGCTTTTGGAAATGCAAAGACGGTTTACAATAACAACTCGAGTCGCTTCGGAAAATTCATCCAGCTGCACTTCTCCCAGCCGGGCCACATCCAGGGGGGGCGCGTGGTGGACTGTATCCTTCTCATCAGACACATGCTGACAAGTCGGTGTCATGGGCAGAAGACGCAGCGCTGCTGAGAACCTAATTACTCCGATATTCTCCATAGAGGAAATTGCTACATTTTATATCGTGTCACATAAAGAGAAAGGAGAAATTCAATTCTCACTTTCTAAACAAACACAGAAACAGAGAATCAGATCAGCACGAGCCGTGAGCACATGAGAATTCTCTGTAGAAGTGGGATCAGAGCCTTCCTCAATACTAGCTAAAAATAACTGTATATAAGCTGCCGCAGTCATTCCAGAAACCTCAGAGTATAATAGAGAATATAGATCTGGTTTTGCAATCAATAATGATACTGCTAAACCTCCTTTATCCATATTAAGTATATTATTGCCCTATATATAATACTGCCCCCTATGTACAGGAATATAACTACTATTATACTGCCCCCTATGTACAGGAATATAACTACTATAATACTGCCCCCTATGTACAAGAATATAACTACTATAATACTGCCCCCTATGTACAATAATATAACTACTATAATACTGCCCCCTATGTACAGGAATATAACTACTATAATACTGCCCCCTATGTACAAGAATATAACTACCATAATACTGCCCCCTATGTACAGGAATATAACTACTATAATACTGCCCCCTATGTACAGGAATATAACTACTATAATACTGCCCCCTATGTACAGGAATATAACTACTATAATACTGCCCCCTATGTACAGGAATATAACTACTATAATACTGCTCCCTATGTACAGGAATATAACTACTATAATACTGCCCCTATGTACAGGAATATAACTACTATAATACTGCCCCCTATGTACAAGAATATAACTACTATAATACTGCCCCCTATGTACAGGAATATAACTACTATAATACTGCCCCCTATGTACAGGGATATAACTACTATAATACTGCCCCCTATGTACAGGGATATAACTACTATAATACTGCCCCCTATGTACAAGAATATAACTACTATAATACTGCCCCCTATGTACAAGAATATAACTACTATAATACTGCCCCCTATGTACAAGAATATAACTACTATAATACTGCCCCCTATGTACAAGAATATAACTACTATAATACTGCCCCTATGTACAGGAATATAACTACTATAATACTGCCCCCTATGTACAAGAATATAACTACTATAATACTGCCCCCTATGTACAGGAATATAACTACTATAATACTGCCCCCTATGTACAAGAATATAACTACTATAATACTGCCCCCTATGTACAAGAATATAACTACTATAATACTGCCCCCTATGTACAAGAATATAACTACTATAATACTGCCCCTATGTACAAGAATATAACTACTATAATACTGCCCCCTATGTACAGGAATATAACTACTATAATACTGCCCCCTATGTACAAGAATATAACTACTATAATACTGCCCCCTATGTACAGGAATATAACTGCTATAATACTGCCCCCTATGTACAGGAATATAACTACTATAATACTGCCCCCTATGTACAGGAATATAACTACTATAATACTGCCCCCTATGTACAAGAATATAACTGATATTTGCTTGAGACTTTTGTGTCTTAATCTGTAATATAGAAACTGGTTTCTGTAGAGAAGAAGTCGTGTTTATGTCTGGTTTGGGGAAATGTGAAAAGGTGAGGGGGAATCTTTGTGTACTTTGTACGTTCTATAGTTACCATATAGGAAGAAGTCGGTAAAGCTCGTGTATAACGCTTTACCTCGTGTGGTGACAATAACCTCTGATGCCGTAGAATAAGGAAGACTGTATGAGGAACATGTCTGGGGAAAAAAAATTGCAACACATTTTAGGTTAAGGAACAGCTTTATGCATATTAAAGGGGTAATCCCTATATGCTAATTGGGTGTCAGGTGGGAGGTGTTGCTAGTTCTTACCCCAGACCACCCACTTGACAAAAGCAAACCAACAGGCGAAGCAAAACTTATAAAGATGTGTTGCAGGTTGGAGATAAGTTGCCACCATAGGAGTCTGATGATGATGATCCCCACCAAGCACAGCTATCGGATTCCAGTTTAGCCAATGACTGTCACATGTAATTAGTAAACTTAGAAATTCATGTTATCAGAACACAGAGGATGACTGCCCCCTAGTGTCTGCAGCGAACATTACACTTCAGCATCTGCAATTTACTCTAAAGCACAAAAATATTGATATTCTGTACGTTCCCTAACTCCAGGTTTATCAGATTTACTGGAAAAGGTGAGTTTATCCCACTATATATAACGAGGCACATGTGCGGCTGTCTAATCCTTCCAGGTAAAGCCATGAACACTTCTCACCCCCAAGTTCTGTTTCTTTGTTTCCCCCCCTCAGACCCGAGTTACGCGGCAGAGTCCCGGAGAGAGGAACTATCACATATTCTATGCTCTGCTTGCTGGGGCGAGTAGGGAGGAGAGAGGTAAAGTCCTAGTTTTGTGTGTGATTATAATTTATCTGCCATTCAGATCTTGTCTTGGATTTCTTCTTTATGACAAATGTTGTACGGTGTCTTTTTATTGTCTGGATAAATGACTCTTTCTGGAAATGTTTCTGCAATATATTGTGATGACATTCATTACCAGGCTAATAAGCTCTGATTGCTGTCAGTGAATTTTGCATCCCAAGGCTTAATGGGGTTGTCCTTAGTTTATGTTATCCTCTATGCCAGGGGTCAGGAACCTTTTAGAGATCGAGTGCCCAGACGACAACAAAAACCCACTTATTTATTTTAAAGTACCAACATGGCAATTTAAGCAATAACTTATTGCTTACTGCTTTGTCAAAGCTTTCAAACGTATTGGCGTCCTGTGGACATCGGTACAGTAGAAAGAGGAGAAATTCAGATTATTATTATTGTAGTTTTCCTCCAGGGTCAATGTAGGGCCCTTGGCAGGATCTCAAATTATAGTCCAGCACTGGCCTGTGTGGCCCAGGACTGCAGGAGGAGGCCACGGGTCCTGTCTTATGAACTCTATGCTGAGGGCCTGGGTGCCCAGAGAGAGGGCTCTGAGTGCCACCTCTAGCACCCGTGCCATAGGTTCGCCACCACTGCTCTATGCTGTCGATGCTGAATAATGGGGGTCTGACTGCAGGGACTCCCACCTCTCGTGAGAACGGGGTCCGGTTTCCCCTACCCAGTAGGATATGGAGGTCCAGCTTGCTCCCTTCGGCACTATTCTGTTCCGTATTATCGTCAGTCCCATAGATGGTGAATGGAGCAGCTGGTAGTAGCCTATTCTGTGGATAGGGGGCAGCTTACAAACATGGGACAAAAACTTTAAAACTCCTAGTGAAATGACCCATATGTTACTGAGCGCAATTACCTGCGCTGATACACTGTAGCAAAACTATTAAGCCATTTAGGGGCTTTGTACTGTTCAAGTGTCCAACTCACATGATCTTCTCCAGTTAAATGGGGTTTTGTAGGAATTCCTTAATATAGGTCATGGGTATTCACACCAACAACCCCCAATTAGCTGCTTGAGTGGGCATCCCTTCCCAAAACACTGATGTCTTGTCCTTTCTTCATATGGCCCGCTCACAGCTCAATTCTATTCAACGCACAAGGGTTGTAATACCAAGCTCGGCCAGTGTAATATGAACGGCGCTGTGTTTTGTGATGAGACTGCTGCGAATATCTGATCACTGCGATCAATAGCGATCACTGGTGTCAATATCCAAAGTAAGGACCATTCATCTCTCCTTTCTGGAGAACCCATTTATCAAACGTCAGATGTGAGATGTACTGGGAGTCACATACAAGATAGGTTCTGTAGGTTTGTACTTAAGTTGAATTTGTATGCAAGTCAGAACCGTATATTTTATAATTGTAGCACCAGACAAAAAATTTTTATGGTCTCTGTGATGATTAATGGTTTTTCAAAAATATTGTAATTCCTGGTTCTTATGAAAATAAATCTTCATTACAGACACCGGTGATAACTGTTACAGATGATTATTGTAGTCGATGGTTAAAGTACAGCAAATTACCAGCATCCAGAGGTCCGTTTGTAACTAGGGGTCGTCTGTAAATCGGATGTTCTTAAGTAGGGGACCGCCTGTATTCGAGCTCCGTGATGCAGGGTTTTTAGCTACTAAATGCGAGCAAGGATGGTTACATCATATTTTTTTAGAGCGAGCAGAGATCTTAACCAGCAGTAAATTTAAGAATTGAGAATCTGATCACCTTCATCAGTGTTTCCCAATAAATGTGTTTTGTCTTTGGCTCCTTACAGAAGCGCTGTCTCTCTTAGAACCGCACTGCTATCAGTATCTCAGCTCCTCGGGGTGTGTGACGGCCGAAGGACTCAATGATAAAGACATGTATAACAAAGTTTTGGTGAGTCAAATCCAACAGCCTCAAAGATTTTCTTCAAAAAAATGACATCTTTTTGCTCCAATCACACCCAAAGAGGCATTAAAAATTCTCCTCTTTTATAGTTGTCGCTCAGATTTTATAACCAAACAAAACCTTCTGCAATCGCGAGCTCTTCTGCTCTGTGGGGGATTAGGGTGATGTCGTTTTTAGGCCGTTTTGTGGGCCGTTTTCAGATCGTAAAAAATGCATGCATTTTTGTCAGTTTTTCCGAATTTTCGCTATTACAAACGGACAAAAACGCACACTTTTTTTACAATCTGAAAACGCACTAACCAAAAAAACGTCCTAAAAACCCCAAGTGTAATTACATACAAGGTGCATGTAAGTCAGTCTCTCTCTATAATTTATGTGTCCCCTGTAATTGCTGATTTGTGATCACAGACTGCGCTGCAAGTGATGGATTTCAGCGATGAAGAGATCGGTGAAGTTTGGAAACTGCTTTCCGGCACGCTGCAACTCGGGAATGTGGAGTTCATGACGGCGGGGGGTGCTCAGATCACAACCAAAGCGGGTGAGAATGTAATAAGATCAGCCGGATCGTCTGTGTAATGAGGAGTAAAAATGTGAAGTCCGTTTTCTGATATCTTCTTCCTGTGCTGAGATATAATCACGTGAATTTATAGGCCCGAAGCCTGAGGCTGCTTCCCCTCAGGTACATTGTTGTCATGGAGACATGGTGGATCCAGATCACCCTCCATATGAATAGTCATTCACCGTGCGCTTATTACTGGCGTTTCTATGTGTTTATGACTGAATGTATAGTCTTTAGAATGAACCTTTCAGCGTCCCGTAGCCGGAACTGGCTGATAACAGGGAACAGTAGACTCCTTCAACCACCCAGCGATTGTAGAGAAGAGTCTTTAGCTTGAGTGTCCCTTAAAGTGAGATAAAAAGCTGAATGTTTTGTTTCCTCTTCCCCCTCAGTTCTGAGTGACGTGGCCGATCTCCTGGGATTGGATTCCTTCCAGCTCTCGGAGGTTCTCACCCAGCGATCAATGATTTTGAGGGGGGAAGAGATCAGTTCTCCCCTCACGGTGGAGCAGGTGAGATCAATGATGTCCATTTACTAAATTATCAGTCGCCATTGTTGGGTATTATCCCTGGAGAGCTGCATAATGATACCTTTGTGTATATTGTTAGTAGCAGCGGGACTGTGAAAAGTTTTTTTTATTTTCAAGGATTGTAGCTTCTCCCAGGTCTCTGGGGCGTATGCTCGCGCTGCTCTGGGTAGTCAGTGTTCTATATTGTCCCTGATGAGCTGTTTATTCATACCTCTTTGTGTTAGTAGCAGCAGGACTGTGATATATGGAGTATTGTGGCTTCTCCCAGTTCTCTGGGGCGTGTGCTTATGCTGCTCTGCTCTGGGTAGTCAGTGAGTGTTATATATTGTTCACAGAGAGCTGTGTATTCATACCTCTTTGTATTAGTAGCAGCGGGACTGTGACATATGGAGGATTGTAGCTTCTCCCTGTACACTGGGAGTCTGTCCTCGCACTGCTGTGCTCTGTGCCCTCAGTGTTTTAAATATTGGTCCTGGAATAGTAATAATAATCTTTATATATAGCGCCATCAAAATCCGCAGCGCTTAATAACTCACAGGGGAGATGTACAAATATAATATTACATCAGAGTACAAACTGTTATGTAGAGCAATAGGCATGAGGAATGTGTAATCTTAGTTTTGTATGTTAGTGGCAGCAGGACTGTGAAAT
Source organism: Engystomops pustulosus (assembly GCF_040894005.1). Lineage (NCBI taxonomy): Eukaryota > Metazoa > Chordata > Amphibia > Anura > Leptodactylidae > Engystomops > Engystomops pustulosus. The sequence continues at coordinate 114,428,172 of NC_092418.1, read as the reverse complement.
ATGGATTTATATTGTAATGTATGCATGCAGCTTCAGACTATACCAGGTTTGTTGTCTGTTACCATGGAGATACATGGGTCTGCATAGAAGCTGTATACCCAATTTCCATTTTTTTTTTGTTTTGTATTCCTGGAATTGCAGGTGACTGTTGGTTATTGCAGTGTATGTAATATTTAGTGATGTTCTGCATCTTCTCCAGGCCGCAGACTCCCGGGACTCCTTAGCGATGGCGCTTTATGCTCAGTGTTTCTCCTGGCTGCTGGGGAAAATAAACGTTCGCATCCGGGGAAAGGAAAACTTCAAATCTATCGGGATTCTGGATATTTTTGGATTTGAAAACTTCCAGGTAAATTCTAGGCCAAGGCAGATTTCAATAAAAATTTTCCATGGATGTATAAGTGGTGACCCGCACTGGTGTCTGTTCTCTAACTTTAACTCCAAGTTGTGTGTGTATTTTTTTTTTTTTTTTTTTTGTCCAGGTGAATCGTTTTGAGCAGTTTAATATCAATTATGCTAATGAGAAGCTTCAGGAATATTTCAACAAACACATCTTTTCACTGGAACAGCTGGAATACAACAGGTAACTGGTCACTGAAATGTAAACTTAAGCTGGTTTTTGTTTGTTTTTTTTTTCATGGTTTTTGGTAGTGTATCCCTATAACTGCCTGATCAGACTGCTCAAATAATAAACACGTACTAACCCGGAGCCGGACTGGCCCCTTTAATACCGCATACCCCAAATATAAATAACCACATAGAAACCATTGCTTAACCATTCTCAATAGTGGGTTGACTCGGGGTCGGCCACAGCTTTATTGAAACCATTGATAATTTAACCATTTCTTTGTTTGAATATATACACACTTTTAACCATTCCACTTTACATAACACCAGATAACACCCTGTATGCCTGCCATATGTAAGGGCATGTAGGGCAGTGTTACCCCTAAAAAAACGCCCGCTGTGACAAAAAATACACGAAAACTATATAAAAAGGGAGAGTGGGAGGGAAAACCGATGAAAAAGAGGCTGAGTCTCTGCTACTCAGAGTATTTGAGCATGTGCTCACCTCCTGTACCGCCCACGTTACTAGCCACGCCCCCAGCACATCCCTCTGATGAATAAAGATGAGAGAGGGTAGAGCAACCTCCAATTAAAGGGGCCACACACTTTTTTTTTTATTGTATTCGGACTGCTAGCCACCTTTGAGCAGTCATTAGCCCAACGGCTATGCGCCTAGGGGCTATCAAGACTACTTAAGTGTGTAGTCTGTTACCATGGAGATGCAACATTCTGCACAAGATTTAAACCGCTGCTTGCTGTCAGTGGACGGTAGCATTATTTGCAGTCCTAGTATGATATTTGGATGGCTGAGGACGTACATATGAGCACTTAGCTGCCTTGGTCCGAATAATCTGCAGAAATTGCTGTGCGGATGTAGGGAACATGAATGCCACCGTTCACTGACAGCAAGAAGATATCTGCGGAGCTTCTTATAATAATCACTTGGAAATCTTTGTGTTGCAGAGAAGGGATCAACTGGGAAGCAATAGACTGGATGGACAACGCAGAATGCTTGGATCTGGTGGAAAAGGTGAGGTGTGAAAAAAAAATATATATATATATTTGCATATTTTATGCAGGTTTGTGTTTTTAGGATATTCACTGCATTTTGACTCCATGACTTAAATCCTAGTTTTCCCCTCTCATCATGTCTGTAGAAACTCGGCTTGTTGGCTTTAATCAATGAGGAGAGTCGTTTCCCTAAAGGCACAGACTTCACCCTTCTAGAGAAGCTCCACAACCAACATGCTGTAAGTAATGCTGAAAGTCTGTCCACCAGCAGCCGCCACTAGAGGGAGCCGTGGAGTTTACTGCATTTAATGCATTTTAATGAGTTTAATGGAACATATTTAAATCCATTTGGAAAAATTGTGAAGTTTTGATTTCCCACCAGTCTCTGTCCGAAAACTTTTTTTGGGTACAAATGTACATAAATGCCATTGCTTTTATCGGGTGTTAACAAAACTCCTGTAACAACTCAGAAGCATTGTAAATATACTGGTACAAGTCATTTCTTTTGTTCTTGTTCCAGAATAACCCACATTATGTCAAGCCAAGAGTAACAGAGAACCAGTTTGGCATCAAGCATTACGCAGGCGAGGTAAGTGCAGGAGGCGCACAGAATATCCCAAACTATTCACAACTTGTCACACAAAAGTGATCATTTGTTATAGACAATGGAAATACAAGTGTTGGGTCTAGGGCCTGTTGGGGAAGTGGGGTCCTGCCCTCTGGGGCCTGTGGTTGGGGTAGCAGGGCGGCCTGCCCTCTGGGGCCCTGTGGTTGGGGTATCGGGGCGGCCTGCCCTCTGGGGCCCTGTGGTTGGGGTAGCTGGGAGGCCTGCCCTCTGGGGCCCTGTGGTTGGGGTAGCTGGGCGGCCTGCCCTCTGGGGCCCTGTGGTTGGGGAAGCGGGGCGGCCTGCCCTCTGGGGCCCTGCGGTTGGGGTAGCGGGGCGGCCTGCCCTCTGGGGCCCTGCGGTTGGGGTAGCGGGGCGGCCTGCCCTCTGGGGCCCTGTGGTTGGGGTAGCGGGGCGGCCTGCCCTCTGGGGCCCTGTGGTTGGGGTAGCGGGGCGGCCTGCCCTCTGGGGCCCTGTGGTTGGGGTAGCGGGGCGGCCTGCCCTCTGGGGCCCTGTGGTTGGGGTAGCGGGGCGGCCTGCCCTCTGGGGGCCCTGTGGTTGGGGTAGCGGGGCGGCCTGCCCTCTGGGGGCCTCTGTTTGGGGTAGCGGGGCGTCCTGCCCTCTGGGGGCCTCTGTTTGGGGTAGCGGGGCGTCCTGCCCTCTGGGGCCCTGTGTTTGGGGTATAGGGGCGGCCTGCCCTCTGGGGCCCTGTGGTTGGGGTAGCAGGGAGGCCTGCCCTCTGGGGCCCTGTGGTTGGGGTAGCAGGGAGGCCTGCCCTCTGGGGCCCTCTGGTTGGCGCAGCGGGGCGGCCTGCGGTTGGGGTAGCGGGGCGGCCTGCCCTCTGGGGCCTGCGGTTGGGGTAGCGGGGCGGCCTGCCCTCTGGGGCCTGCGGTTGGGGTAGCGGGGCGGCCTGCCCTCTGGGGCCTGTGGTTTGGGGGGGCCTCCAGCCCTCTGGGGCCTGTGGTTTGGGGGGGCCTCCAGCCCTCTGGGGCCTGTGATCTGAACCCCCTACTTGCTGCCCTTTAGGTCATGTATGTGGTCTCTGGGTTCCTGGAGAAGAACAGGGACACGTTCCGGGATGACATTTTGAACATGCTGAGAGACAGCAGGTAAGATTATTGAAAGATCACACAAGGGTCTGAGACTCGAGTGCGACACAGAATATAACCTCTCCGTACACTTGTACCTCTCTTATTTAGGTTGGATTTCATCTATGACCTCTTTGAAAAAGTCTCCAGCAGGTGTGGGGAGGAGACGCTGAAGATGGGGACACAGAAGAAGAAGCCCACAGTCAGCTCTCAGTTTAGAGTAAGTGCAGTGATAATTGTTGATTGTGCCTGAGATGACCTTTACATCTATGTTTCTCAAAAATTAACCATGAAATTCCCCAGTATAGTTTATATAAGTGATAACTGGATTCCTGGAGCCACCAACAGGGGGAGCTGTGGAGCTCACTGCATACTACTTCATTATTGAGTTCAGTATATTAAAAGTATGCTCCAGGTTCCTGAGCTCCCTCTAGTGGTGACAGGAGGAGACATTATTCCATGAATCTATAACAGTGGATTTATAGATCTGTACCAAACATTCCTGCTGTACTTAAGCAATTAGTGTGTAATAAACTTTGAGTATTTTGGCTTTTTCTTCTGTATCATTGACTGCTGGTCCTACTTCTATTTTAGGAATCTCTTCATTCTCTCATGGCAATGCTCAATACCTCCAACCCCTTCTTCATCCGCTGCATCAAACCCAATACTGAGAAGGTGAGAGCGTGGTGTGTCATTCATGGACCCTTGTGTTGATACATTGTAACAAAACCTCAGCAGTGAGAAATGTGCCAGAATATTCTCTATACTGAATACACTTGTAGTCGAGGTTTTACCAGTTTTTAGACTGTAAATGTTGCCATTCACCAAATGTAAGCAGAGATCTCGTTTCTCAAAGTTGCTCATATTTAAATTTTCATAAACTTCACTTTTTCTTCAGCTTCCAGATAAGTTCAGTCCTGATGTTGTCCTGAATCAGCTGCGATACTCCGGGATGCTGGAGACGGTGAAGATCAGGAGGGCCGGGTATCCCGTCCGCAGGCAATACCCAGACTTCATGAGCAGGTGAGGACATCGGAATAATTGGCATGTTACTGTGTGTACTGCTCTGAGCATCCGCACAAACTGACAGCAAGCAGAGATATTATCGACAATGGGGAAAGTAGTTTAGAAAAGTCAAAAAGTTGCTCAACTTTTTGCTATACACTAGCCTAATACACAATAGTATGTATATGGTAGAGTAGTGTTTGCATTTATGTATTTGTTTCCACTTGCAGATATAAGATGCTCCTGAAGAATATCGGCAGTACGGATGATGTCCGGGGGCAGTGTGCGGCTTTCCTGCAGACCTTTGATGACTCTAAGAAGGAATGGCAGCTTGGAAAAACCAAGGTATGAAAATCTTAATATAAGAAGTCTGCAGCCACCACTAGGGGGAGCTTAGGAGCTATATTAAACTGCAGACATACAGCTCCCCCTAGTGGTGGCTGCTGGTTTACATTTAGTCCAGTGCTGCCAGCTCTTTTCACAAAACACAGCGCCATACATTCATTAGTGGCTGTTTGTGCCATTGCCGACCAGCCCCATTTATTTACTGGACCCAATTAAATATGCACATGGTGTAATTTGCTTGGGAAAATGCCACCTATTCAAACGAGGGGATTCAGGAACTCCACAATCCTGACCAATGAGGCCACGGAGGTTGGTCGTCCATCTTGCCTCACACTGCTGTTCTCTCTTTGTGACCAGTGTTGGCATCACCCTGGAGGAAGGTGTATTCGTACCTTTTGTGTGTGTTAGTAGTATTTAACGTCTCCATAGAGCCCCTGCCATTGAGGACGACTTCTGCTTTTATTCAGAGCAAAGGGGAGGAGCAGCATAAAGCAGAGAGCAGGGTAGCCAAGCAGTGTGAGGATATCCCACCAGTGTCTTGGACAATCCCAGATGTTTTTATGTGATAAGTCATCAATATTGAAGAAGTCCATGTTCTATGCAGGAGTACCTACATACCTTTGTACCTACATACAGGCGGTCCCCGACTTACAGACGACCCCTAGATACAGACTTTCCACTGTGACCTCTCTGGATGTTACTATAGTCCCAGACTGCAATGATCAGCTGTAAGGTGTCTGTAATGAAGCTTTATCGATAATCCTTTGTCCAATTGTCACTGGAGCAAAAATATTTTTGTCTGGATCTACAATGATAAAATATACAGTTCCGACTTACATACAAATTCAACTTAAGAACAAACCCTCAGAACCTATCTTGTATGTAACCCGGATTGCCTGCATATACATTGCATATAATCCAGCGCTGTGTACATTGTCGGTTATGTATATGGTCAGGGTATATCTCCTGCACCAGCTGCTGTACCCCTATAGATCTATAGCGCTGCTGGGTGACCTGTGCTGGGACTTGTAGTTCTCCAGTCCCAGTAATGATTGGAATGAGCTTTTTTCTTAGTGTCTCTGATGAGACGTCCTCCGTATTGTGCTGGTTATGAAGAGCACATTGTGTCCCGGCAGACGTCGCTTTGTTATAACCGCCATGACGGATTTGTTTGCGCTGTGACGGGGGTGACTCCACCCTGTGGTATGAGGCAGTGGGCGAGGGAGGTACAGGGGGTATGTTTGGGTCATGGGCGCGGTGACATCACGTGGACATATGTCAGGGAGTCGCAGGGCGCTTGCCCCTGGAGGGTGGCACAAGTCAGGAGCTGGTGCACTGGTTACACTGGGTTATTGTGGGGGAGTTCTGGCGCTGAGAGCCCGGGGCAGGCCCAACACAAAGCCTCTTTGTTCTGCTCAAGGTCACAGGCTGCGCCTTTTGTGTGACAGCCCAGAAGTGTTAGTGCCGTTCATATTGATCTTAACCCTTATTATGCCGCCCCCAAACAGACTGGATTCTCACACATTGTCACAAAACACCAGCTCATGACAGTAACGACGGCGTAGTGAGAGCTCCTGCTACTTTCTTTTATAACTTTTGTTTTTAGCTTTCTCCCCCTTTTTCAAGATCTCTGCTTGCTGTCATTGAGTAGGCGGGGGCAGCTTTCTAAATCCAGCAGCAGGAAACCTGGACACGGCTGAGGAAACCAGAGAAATTGGTGCAAAATTTAGTTAATCGGTGACACAGGTGGCGCAAACTGCACTGAGACCTCTATATACTGACCGTTTAGATACAGCATTTCATCTCTGTGTATGGTAGATGCCTCTATAATGGCAGCTTGGATACAGCAGCTCAGCTCTGTGTATGGTAGATGCCTCTATAATGGCAGCTTAGATACAGTATGGCTCAGCTCTGTGTATGGTAGATGCCTCTATAATGGCAGCTTAGATACAGTATGGCTCAGCTCCGTGTATGGTAGATGCCTCTATAATGGCAGCTTGGATACAGCAGCTCAGCTCTGTGTATGGTAGATGCCTCTATAATGGCAGCTTAGATACAGTATGGCTCAGCTCTGTGTATGGTAGATGCCTCTATAATGGCAGCTTGGATACAGCAGCTCAGCTCTGTGTATGGTAGATGCCTCTATAATGGCAGCTTAGATACAGTATGGCTCAGCTCTGTGTATGGTAGATGCCTCTATAATGGCAGCTTAGATACAGTATGGCTCAGCTCTGTGTATGGTAGATGCCTCTATAATGGCAGCTTGGATACAGCAGCTCAGCTCTGTGTATGGTAGATGCCTCTATAATGGCAGCTTAGATACAGTATGGCTCAGCTCTGTGTATGGTAGATGCCTCTATAATGGCAGCTTAGATACAGTATGGCTCATCTCTGTGTATGGTAGATGCCTCTATAATGGCAGCTTAGATACAGTATGGCTCAGCTCTGTGTATGGTAGATGCCTCTATAATGGCAGCTTAGATACAGTATGGCTCAGCTCTGTGTATGGTAGATGCCTCTATAATGGCAGCTTAGATACAGCAGCTCAGCTCTGTGTATGGTCGATGCCTCTATAATGGCAGCTTAGATACAGCAGCTCAGCTCTGTGTATGGTAGATGCCTCTATAATGGCAGCTTAGATACAGTATGGCTCAGCTCTGTGTATGGTAGATGCCTCTAGAATGGCAGCTTAGATACAGCAGCTCAGCTCTGTGTATGGTAGACGCCTCTATAATGGCAGCTTAGATACAGTATGGCTCAGCTCTGTGTATGGTAGATGCCTCTAGAATGGCAGCTTAGATACAGCAGCTCAGCTCTGTGTATGGTAGATGCCTCTAGAATGGCAGCTTAGATACTGTTAGATTATGAGCCATGCTGTATGTTTTGGAGTGTGGGAGGAAACCTGAGGACAGGGACTGATCTGGCAAGGTGTGTATTTATCTAATCTCTGTGTATGGTAAATGCCTCTATTATAGCAGCTTAGATATAACAGTTCCGCTTTATGTATGGTAGGTTACTTTATAATGGCAGCTTAGATACCGCAGCTTGGCACTATGTATGATGGATACCTCTGCAATATGGACTAGATACAGTGGTTCTGCTCCATGTATGGTAGGTATCGGGATAATGGCAGCCTAGATACAGCAGCTCAGCTCTTTGTATGGTAGATGGCTCTATAATGCCAGCTTAGATACAGCGGTTCAGCTCTCTGTATGGTAGATAATGGCAGCGCTTTGGATACAGCAGTTCATCTTTATAAATGATACCTGTATAATGTTGGCTTAGATACAGCATCTCACATCTACGATGCCTCTGATATGATGCAATATTACTTTATTGATCCCCTGGGGGGGGGGGGGGATTCTTTTGTACACCGTACTCCTATTGTTTCACTCTATAATGGCAGCTTAGATACAGCAGTCCAGCTTTATGTATGGTAAACATCCCTGGTAGACTGCATTATGATGGCAGCTTAGATACAGCAGCTCGGCTCTCTGTATGGTAGCTATCTCTATAATATGGAGTAGACGTATGCTCAATGTTTGCTAGATACCGGTATAATGGCAGCTTAGATACAGCAGCTCTGTATAAAGGGAATAAGATGCAGCAGCTCAGCTCTATGTATCGTATGTTCCGGTATCATGTGATATATTCCTATAGAATGTAGATTAGATATCAGTTGTACACAGTGAGATGTGATTCTGCTCCAGTTACATCCGGTGTCGCCTCCGCTGCTTGTAGACCTGGGAATGACGAAAAATCTCCTGTATCGCTCCCTACAAGGAGAATACTGCAACCCCCGAGCTGCACAGTACTCCACAGTCTCCCCTACAGGGGAAATTTAGAATCTCTGGCAATCGGTAATAGAAACTGTTCAATTTCCCTACAGCACCTCCACTGGTCAAATGAAGCATTGCACGGAGCCTATAAAGTAAGCTGATATTTTTCGGGTCCTCCAGAACAAGAAGCATTTTTTAGTCTCCCAACAAAATTTTGATTTAATGATACTGGCCACAAATAATATATAGGACATTGGGAAAACATTCTTCACCAGACTGTAAGGGTTATGACCTATTACTTAGTTTTTATATTGCCCCCCCCCCCCCCCACCTACCACGTTTTGGGGCCCCCAGACCCGGGTTGCTCAGGTCACTCATGTTGTTGGTTTGCACCCCTGTATGTCACCCCCCTCCTTGCTCTATAACATACATTTACTTGCTCATTGACTCCGCTCCATGTGCTTTTTCTCCCGTCGATTGTTTGTGAACGGAAGGAACAACCTCTGGAAGGAAGCCGGGAGCGCGAGGGAGGAGGGGGGCAAATTCTTTGTCATATTTTTTTTTACCAAATAAAACCTCTGCAGCCCCCTGTACAGTATAGAGAGCTAAATACTACTTGGAGGGTTATGAGACCCTGCTGGGCAGTGCCATCTACTCCTGACGCTACCTTGGTGTGTATGTCTGCAGAGCATTGCGCCTCTCTCTCCTTAGCTTATCCTCTGACCTTTTTTTAAGGGGTTGTCTGCTCTTTGGTTCTGTCTTGTATGTATCTATGGATCTTCCTGCGATCCCATCTCTGTATCCGGTGTCTTCTCTCCCATCCTGTGTGCATTCCTATGTCCCAGCGTCCCTCCCATCCTGTGTGTCTGATGCAGCAGAGCCGAGCTCTTCACATTGTACTAAGTGCCTTATCTGCAGTCCTGTGTTATATCACAGCCAGTGTTGTGCCTCGAGAGATGTGTAATCCTATATGTTGTTAGTAGAAGCAGGACTGTGAAATTAGATTTATATTGCAGGTCTCTACTTTCTCCAGGTGCACTGTGGGCGTGTCCTCACACTGCTGTGCACTCTCCAGCCAGTGTTAGTTATTGGTCCTGGAGAGATGTTATTGTACCTTTTTGGTTATGTGGTTGGTAGCAGCCGGAATGTGAAATATGGATTTATATTCCAGGGTTGTACTTTCTCCAAGTGCACAGGGGTGTGTCCTCACACTGCTATTCTCTGTGCTCACTGCAGTCAGTGTTACTGGCACTGGAGAGATGTGTAATTAAACCTGTGCTTTTTATACCTATACTTGTGTATATTGTTAGTAGGAGCAGGGCTGTGAGATATGGATTAATGTCCCAGGATTGGGGGCCTGTCCTCACACTGCTGTGCTCTTTAGTTTTCTGCAATAAACTTCTCAATAGACCTAATACCTTGTTCTCAGTTGCTAGTTCTGCAGAAGCCTGCTACAGCTAGGAGAGCAAAGGAGAGGGGTTACTGAACAGCTCAATGCAGAGAGTACAGAGCAAAGCAGTGTGAGGGCATTGTGCAGTGCACTTGGAGAAGCTGCAATCTATGATTATATACTTTACCAGGGATGTCACCTTTTTGCAAGTTTACAAGGACAGTACTGCTGATAGGTTCCTTTTTACTTATCAGATGATGCAAAGATGAAGTCCTTGGAGATAAAAGAAAAGTTTTGTTTCTGCTTCCTCTGTATGTAACGGCACAGATGTCACCTGGGGGGATGCTCTAATGCCTCTTACAAACTGGGCAGGGATGGATATAACATGGCTCCGCTGTCCTGTCCTGTACAGTCTGGTATATGCCCTTCTGCTGTGCGAGTAGTGACCGGCTCTAGCTCCCTGACTCATATCTTTGGATCACCCCCTACCCCTCCTCTGCTCAACCCCTCCCCATAGATCTGGCTTTTCCCTGTGCTAGAGGGTGAGAGGAAAATCCTCGTCCGGAGTCTCTGGGTGCACACTGCTCCGATTCCCACCTGTCTTATGGCTCCCGTCACCTCACTTAGAGGGTGTCATTGCTCACCCACAGGTGTTCCTCAAAGAGGCTCTAGAGCAGCGTCTGGAGAAGAGCCGAGATCAGGAGCTGAGGAGAGCGGCTTTGGTCATCCGGGCTTACATCCAGGGATACATCGCCAGGTAAGGCTTCTATCCATGACCTTGAAAGTATTCATGCTTGGCACCGCTTAGCAGACATGGCCCCATTCCTGATGACAGATTGATCCCCCCCCCTCTCTTCATAGAATGTGTCAAGTCTGTTGAGAGATTTTGATACTTTGTTGCAAAACTTTTGAAAAGTTTCTATATGTGGCTTTTTGCAGATTCTTAATGTCCTGCGACCCTATTGTTACGTTGTGTTCCTCTGTTCTTTTCAGTAATTTCACCATTTCTTTCATTCTGTCCATGCTCGCCCCAAGAGCTTGCAGTCTAATTTTTACATTAATCACATCTATAACAATAACTTAGGAAAGATTTCTAAAAAAGGTTCTGCTCAATAGCCTAATTCTTTTTAGAATATATGAGATGCGGCTGCTATTTTTAGCCCGGGGGTCAGCAGGATATAGGAAGAGGTTATGTTTTTGTTCGGAATAGCATCCAGGATGGTGCAGTGTTTGTTGCTGCAAGGGATCAGTTCAGCGAGGATGAGGGGAAGTGATGTGAATCATATGTGAGATGCACTTTCCTGCACCTCCGTCCATCCAGGAATCGACCATAAATAGTAGGAAAAATAAGGAGAAAATAGTGACGTTACTTTAGACCACCCAAATAATCTTTTGCTTACTTGTTTGATATGCAGGGAGTCATCCAGGGGCTCATTAGCTATGATATTCATTTTGCCTGTTTCACAGCTGGTAATGCGAGCAATTTAGACCTACCCCCATAGCGCTTGAAACATGATTGCTCACCTAGAAAAAGATGAGCCTGTCTTTTGTATTTCTTCAATGTACCAAAAGCCAAGTTTTAAGGCATTTTGGATTGTGAGCAGTGATTGACATCAATAAAATTAACTGACTCAATTACAAAGCCTCTTTAATTACAAATTATAAACTTGAAAATATATCACTAGAATTACAAAAATCCATCCACATTTGTAACTACAAGAATTTGTATTGTACACGACTATAACTACTATAATACTGCCCCCTATGTACAGGGATAGAACTACTATAATACTGTCCCCTATGTACAAGAATATATCTACTATAATACTGCCCCCTATGTACAGGAATATAACTACTACAATACTGCCCACTATGTACAAGAATATAACTACTACAATACTGCCCCCTATGTACAAGAATATAACTACTACAATACTGCCCCCTATGTACAAGAATATAACTACTATAATACTGCCCCCTATGTACAGGAATATAACTACTATAATACTGCCCCCTATGTACAGGAATATAACTACTACAATACTGCCCCCTATGTACAAGAATATAACTACTATAATACTGCCCCTATGTACAGGTATATAACTACTATAATACTGCCTCCTATGTACAAGAATATAACTACTATAATACTGCCCCCTATGTACAGGAATATAACTTCTATAATACTGCCCCCTATGTACAGGAATATAACTACTATAATACTGCCCCCTATGTACAGGAATATAACTACTATAATACTGCCCCCTATGTACAGGAATATAACTACTATAATACTGCCCCCTATGTACAGGAATATAACTACTATAATACTGTCCTCTATGTACAGGAATATAACTACTATAATACTGCCCCCTATGTACAGGAATATAACTACTATAATACTGCCCCCTATGTACAGGAATATAACTACTATAATACTGCCCTCTATGTACAGGAATATAACTACTATAATACTGCCCCCTATGTACAGGAATATAACTACTATAATACTGCCCCCTATGTACAAGAATATAACTACTATAATACTGCCTCCTATGTACAGGAATATAACTACTATAATACTGCCCCCTATGTACAGGAATATAACTACTATAATACTGCCCCCTATGTACAGGAATATAACTACTATAATACTGCCCCCTATGTACAAGAATATAACTACTATAATACTGCCCCCTATGTACAAGAATATAACTACTATAATACTGCCCCCTATGTACAGGAATATAACTACTATAATACTGCCCCCTATGTACAGGAATATAACTACATTCCCTATAGATGCTGCAGATCTTTCTGTATACTCTGCATATAGCATGACATATTTGGACTTGATATAAGAGGTAATGGTTCTGTAGGTCAGGGAGGCTGGGAATATAGAATAGCAGGAAGCTGGACCTACATATTGACAATGTCCCTGTTGGAATTCATCCACTCAGTAACTTCCGCTCACTCTTCTTGCAGGAAGCTTTATAAGCACGTGCGTCTGAGCATCATCACAATTCAGAAGAATTATCGAGCTCATTTCTGGAAAACAAGGTACCTACGGCTCCGGCACTCTGCTCTGCAGCTCCAGAAGCACTGGCGTGGGAGGACTGCGAGACTCCTGTATCAGCAAATGCTGGAGGACGAGAGGAGACGGAGAGAGGAGGAAGAACGAAAGAGGAAAGAGGAGGAAGAAAGACGGAGGCAAGAACTGGAAGAGCAACGCAAGATGGAGGAAGAGCGGAAGAGACGAGAAGAGGAAGAGCGAAGGTAATGGATCAACCAGGAACTCAGTAGCTCTAGTTTTTCCTATAGTTTTCCATAGACCTGATGTGACCAACGATGGCAGGAACGGACCATCGGTGTTATTGATGGAATTACTACCTGAGCCTACACCGATGAAGATATCTCCTGCTTATACTTATGCTCTTACTCGTCTCTTCTAGGGAGCAGGAACGGCTGGAAGCTGAGCTGAGGGCGGCACAGGTAGGTCTCCAGGATATGCTCTTTGTTGTAGAACTTCTGTAACCAGGGATGAACCTATGCTGTACCTTCTCCCAGTCCAAAAATCCTTATCATCTCTTATTTCTATAATAAGCAGCTATTTGGTAAAACCTTCCTCCTGGTCTTAAAACTTCTGACCTTCATTTGTAGGAAGAACAGGAAAAGGCTCGGAATCTGGAGAACCTTATACTACAAGAAGAGGAGAAACGACAGATGGACGAGATCTTGAGGCTGGAAAAAGAGATTGAGAAGTTACATCAGCAGCAGAAGATAGATGGCGTATCCATCACCTGTGTGGATACTCGTAACGAGCTGACACGTCAGAGGGAGGAGCAGATCCATAAACTGGAGAAGGAAGCCTCTCGAGTGGCTCAAGAATTCTTAGAACTGTTGGACTTTGGAAATTTGGATGAGAGTGCCAACAGCCTGGAGAATGGAGGTGAAGGAACTTTGAATGTGGGAGGCAGTTTGGTGGCTCCTTTGGCTGAAGAGGAGGTAGATGAAGGATTTCATGCAGATGATGAGATGTTACCACCACCCCCACCCTCTATGTTGTTAATGGATGATGACGATGTCCTTAAAACAAGCGAGAGCTTTTCGGACAATGGAACCTACACACAAATTCCAGGAAATTCCACTGATTCACAAGTGTCCCCTCTGGAGCTTCCATCGACTCAAGATGTATATAGTGCAATTTCTGACAAATCCGAGAGCATTTATCAATGTCTATCAGATGTCCAGAGTAACAGCGAGGAGGCGCAGGAGCCCATCTACAGCTACCCACCCGATGTGGAGTCAGACTATGACCATGAAGAGTTTGATGAAGGTCCACCAGGTTCTACTGATGCCAGGAACTCAAGCGATGGTCACTTAACTGATGAGGAGATTCTTCGTATATCCAACCCGGGCAGCTATGGATCACAGTGTGGAAGTATGGATTCGGTGAGTACTCTGGACCGGGAAGAAGGTCCCTCGTTAGCTGATGGTCATCATCTGGTCTTGCTATTAGCAGGAGCTTTTGGTGTCACGTCTCTGGTTGGTATGTGGACAGTTCCTGTTTTTCACTTACGTGCACTTGCTATATTGACTTTTCTGAGCTCATCTGTATTTTAGTGGCCGGAGAAGAGGTTTTTATTGTTACTGTACATAGACTTTAGTGTTTTCCTTGAGCTTTTGCAGGAAGTGTTTGTGCTGAGATTACAGAATGCTTATGAAAAGCTCCAGTGTCGACTCCTGACGTCTATTCAACATTTTCTCCTTGTAGTTTTTGGACAGCGATGAAGAAGCGGACAGCCACATTGACACCGATGAAGAACTGATGACCTCCCGTGTCACTCTGTTTAACGGAGGGGGACCACCTTATTTTCACAGTTACTTGTACATGAAAGGTAATGGATTTAGTGTATTAATTCACATAAACTCCCTTCCTATCGGATGCTTCCCCTTACAACAATAGTTGATTACTGCTAAAGAAAGAATTCCCAATTATCTACAAAGAAACCATCTAAAAGTGTTCTCACTACAGCACCTCCACAGGAGGAATCGAGCATTACACGATTCCTATTCAATTGTATTATGTGCCGGGATATAATGGGTCCTCCATGGTGAGGACACTTTTGATCGCTGTCTGCATTCTAGCTGATAGATGATCCAACCTAGCGAGAACCAAAAATTCTCCATTTTTTTTTTTTAAGGTTTGTCTTTTATAATTTTTGCAAATTTTACTTTTTCTTTGGGTTTGCCCAAAAATGGGAGATGCTGGGGCTGACTCCTCTGGCATAGGAACAGAGGAATAATTTTCTCTGGTTGAAGGAATACCTAATTTTTATATTGTAAGTGTGGACCTTGTCCTTTTAGCCGGTGGCCTTATGAACATGTGGAGACGTCGGTGGTGCGTCCTGAAAGACGAAACCTTCATGTGGTTCCGGACGAAGCAGGAAGCCTTGAAATCGGGCTGGCTCTATAAGAAGGGAGGCGGGATGTCCACGTTGTCCAGGCGTAACTGGAAGCGTCGCTGGTTTGTGCTACGAGAGTCCAAGCTGATGTACTTTGAGAATGACAGCGAGGAACGTCTCCGAGGGACCATTGATGTCCGGACAGCCAAGTAAGTGCCATCACAGCTGGACACATTGCTCGCACATGCGCGTCCTGGGTGTACGGGTCTGATATCGGTGTTCTGTGTCGTTCAGAGCCATTATTGATATTCACGAGAAGGAGAACGCGCTGGACGTCGTCACAGAGGAGCGGACCTATCATATCGTGGCTGAGACTCCTGAAGACGCAAGGTAAAGGCTACATTTAATGGAGACGAGCAACAATGGCCGCCTCTCTACTGAGCGGATACAAGCCATATTAGTGTCCCTGATACCTGAGGGTCTCTGGGATGTGCACCTATCATATTGGTGGTCAGGAATACTAACCCCCCCCGCTGTTTCCTCTTCTCTCCCCCTGCAGCGGATGGTTCAATGTCCTGAGCAGAGTTCACAGCGCGACCTCCCAACAGCTGCGAGATATGAGGGATGAACAAGCCAACCCCAAGAATGCTGTGGTGAGTGTCCGTGTGAGTCACGGCTGCTTCTCACGAGTCTCTGTTCCCGCAGAGTCTCCATGTGGTCAGTCATTACCCGGCGCCTCCTCGGACATGGATCCAGTTTCTCCTTTTTTTGTCTCCTGCAGGGAACCCTGGACGTGGGGCTGATCGATTCTGTCTGCGCCTCAGACTGTCCGGACAGGTAATGAGCCTCTTATACTCCTTATATTAAATTAGCAGATAAGAAAATCCATTACCCTTGTAAGAAATCCTATAATGTTGAGTCTGCACTTTGGAGACATTTGGTGATGCATTGTGCACAGTATAATAGGTGCTGTCTGGCTATGGAGTAAAACTCCCATCAGACTCCAAGCGTGCCCTGCTGGGCAGAAGCTGCTACAGACCCCTGGACCAGAGAGTAGCTATAGTAAATCCGAGCGCCCTCTTCTAACTTTTAGAGGATATTATGCTCAAAAATACAAGCCTGGGGGGCAACAGAACACCTGGAAACCACCTGTAAGGGCACTTGCAGGTAACACCCCATAACACAACACAAATATCAGTAAACTTTAACCATATAAGTAACTTCCAAAATATGACAGACACTTCTCGCTGGGTGGAAAAATGAGGTCACAGCTTTATTATTTATATATATTAACCCCGGAATATCCAAGAATCAGGCACTTGGAATAGAATCACACATTTTTGAGCTCTGGAAGCTGTAAGCCCAGCTGGACTCCCAGCTGGCAAGTCGGCCAACCGAGTGACCACCATCTCACATCTTCTACCATTCCGCCTGCTGTGACTTGAACTTAACTATACGATACAAAAGTAAAATGTTACCAAAAAAAATCTCAACATAAGGAGGGAGGGAGGGAGGGACAGCTTGAGGGAGATGACATTGATCAGCCATATATAAACCCCCATGTCCTGTAGGAGGATAGGACGTCATGAGGCGACAGGGGAGGGGGGAAGATACAGATCACCAACCCTATTAAAGTGCTGTAGTACCCAAACTTTAAACCCTTTTGCATCTAATAACGTCAGCCCCCAGTCTGTGTGAGGGCAATCTCCAAGTACATATATCACAGTCCAGCTGCTACTAACCGCATACACAAAGGTCTGATTTACACATCTCTCCAGGGACAATACCTAAAACTGGCTGCAGTCTCCATGGCCACATCTGCTGACAGGTTCCTTTTTTAAATGGAACTTCTCTCCTCCCTTGACCATATTTCTATAGTATTGGCACATGGTACATCCCGGGGGTCCTGAACAGATTTGCAAAATTCAGATCTTGGTTATCCCGAAAATTTGAAGTGTTAAACCCTAAACCACTTACGGTAAGATATTGGTCACTCTAGACCTCCCTAGATGATGCAAATCGGCATTAACCCTTTCATTCTGGACCACCAGAGATACAAAGTATTCAACCACTAACCACCTCAGACCACCAGGAATATTACCGCAGATCCATCACAACTGTTCGGTCCATCTTATCCTTGATGTCTCTTTCACGCAGACCCAATTCCTTTGTGATCATCACGGCGAACCGCGTCATTCACTGCAACACGGATATTCCGGAGGAGATGCATCACTGGATCTCTCTACTGCAGAAGCCTCGAGGAGAAGCCAAGGTAGACGGACAGGAGTTTCTTGTGAGAGGTAAACGCATCAGAAACTGAAGGGTTCTCCATCTGTCTTGTGTCCCTATGATAACACTTCTGGTTGGGTTTAGTTTTACACAAGACTCAAATCAGTTGCCTTTGTCCATGTCTTTTCCTTGATTCTTTATGAGGGGTCAATGTCCTTCTGGCAAGACCACAAAAATCCAGAGACCGTAAGTGTTGTCATAGGGGCACAGCAAGGAGATTTACATTTTGCATATATTATTCACCCTCTGAGGTCTATCATTGTATAGGAGATGTCATAGTTTGCTGTTTCCTTCCCTTGTTTCCCAGGTTGGCTCCATAAAGAGGTTCAGAACAGCAACAAGATGGCGTCGCTGAAATTAAAACGTCGCTGGTTTGTGCTGACACGGACCGCTCTAGACTACTACAAGTCCTCCGAGAGGATGGCGTCCAAGCTGGGCACCCTGGTCCTGAACAGCCTGTGCTCGGTGGTGCAGCCCGATGAGAAGACGCACACGGAAACAGGTGCAGTAACCACATAGATACAGGTGAAGCCTCCGCATTGTCCTCCATGCAGCCGCATCGCTCATCTCACGCCTTGTCTCTAGGGTATTGGAACATTGTCGTGTACGGAAGAAAACATTCTTATAGACTCTACACCAAGCTTCTCAATGAGGCCATGAGGTGGGCCAACGCCATCCAGGGAGTGATTGACAGCAAAGCCCCCATAGAGACCCCTACACAACAACTCATCCGGGACATCAAGGTAAACGCAAATATCCACTGTCTAGCTCTGCAGTGTGTGGTAATGTGCTGCCATCCAGTGGTAGAAAGACGGTACTGCAAACTCCATACAGCCTGTGGCTTTTTATAATCCAATATTCTTAAGGTTGTCCTTAGGGATATATATATATATATTTTTCTTTATTTATATAGCGCACACAGATTACGCAGCGCTGCACAAGCATGTCAAATTGGTCCCTGTCCCCATGGGGCTCACAATCTAAAAATCCTAACAGTATGTTTTTCGAAGTGTGGGAGGAAACCGGAGGACCCGGAGGAAACCCACGCAAACACGGAGAGAACATACAAACTCTTTGCAGATATTGACCTGGGTGGGATTCGAACCCAGGACCCCAGTGCTGCAAGGCAGAAGTGCTAACCACTGAGCCACCGTGCCCCCTAAACATTTATAATCTTGCCCAATTTCGCTCCCCCATATCATCTGTAATCCTATTCCCTCTCCATCAGGAGAACAGTCTGAACAGTGACGCCGTGGAGCAGACGTACAGGAGGAATCCCATCCTAAGATACACCCAGCATCCATTGCACTCACCACTTCTACCGCTGCCTTACGGGGACGTCAACCTCAATTGTAAGTATCCCCCTCATCATCCGCAGCTTCTCCTGGCAGCGATGAGACCAAAACCTAACACTATTTAGACTGTGAACCATAACCAGTAATATCAGAAGATCCAGAGGAGGAGAATCTGCTCTTTGATATCCATCCCTCTGTTATTCCTCCTGGACATCACTAAATCAATCCTGATTGGGTGGTACCATACCCCTTAACAATAGCTTATCTCTTCACAGTCCAACCAATCAGTGCTGACAGTGTCAGAAAATGTAGGAAAATCACCTGATGGACATGGGAAATGGTAACGAAGATTTACATTTAGACATTTATCTGATAATTATCCAAGTATTTACAACAACTAACAATTAGGAGAAGCGGAGAGATCTCTGGTTCCCTGGTCTGTTAGATCTCCATGTACTGCTGCACAGCTCCTCCCCCTCATTAGCTGCTGTAGTATTCAAACAGAAGCGGAGAAGAGGAACTTTGCAGTAAGATCTCAGAAGTCCAGTTACATTCCTGGAATATAAATGAATTTTCACAGTCCAGCTGCAACTAACCGCATACAAACAAGTATTGCACATCTCCCCAGGGACAATACATAACACTGACTGCAGAGAGCACAGCAGTGTGAGGAGACGCCCCTACTGTACTTGGTGAAGCTACAATCTTGGAATATAAATGTGTAACACTGGTTGCGGTTTGCACGGTCACACCTGCTGACTGACAGGTACTGACTGCAACGCACTATATGTATATATTCAATGCAGATTGTTTGTTTGTTTTGATTTTATTTTGAGTTATTATTATTATTTTTAATTATTTTATTCTCTTTTCATCTAGTGCAAAAGGAGAAGGGTTACACCACGCTGCAGGATGAGGCAGTGAGGATCTTCAACTCTCTGCAGGAGATTGAGACCGTCCCCGATCCGGTCCCCATAATCCAGGGCATCCTGCAGACCTGCCAAGACCTCAAACCTTTAAGAGATGAAGTGTATTGTCAGCTGATCAAACAGACCAATCACGTCCCACAACCCAACAGCCCGGGCAACCTGCGCCACTGGCAGCTGCTGACGTGCATGAGCTGCACCTTCCTGCCCGGCCGCGAGATCCTGCGCTACCTAAAGTTCCACCTCAAGAGGTAAAGTGTCTGTTCTTACAAGGTGTTACATGGCTACAATGTTTCCACATGTTACTGCCATCTAGTGGACGCAGATGGACTTGCAGTTCTAATGTACAATTTCTATTGAGAGGCCACATGAATATTGTTGGTTATGATTTTACTTATTCTTTCTATTTTTGGACATTTTTGCAGGGGAAAAGTTCTGCTAAAAGTTAAATCCTATTGAGATTTTTCTATTGGCAAACCCGAAGTCGGCTGTTGCAATGTTTCCATATGTTACTGCCATCTAGTGGACGCAGATGGACTTGCAGTTCTAATGTCAAATTCTAAGAAAAGGCTTGTTTTTTGCAGGGTGCGGGACAGCTTTCCCAGCAGTGAGGTTGAACAGTTTGCTCACTTTGTTGCTGACGCTTTGAAGAAAACAAAATGTAGGGAGCTGGTCCCATCTCAAGAAGAGATCTCCGCGCTGCTCACGCGCAGCCACATGACCACATCTGTCTACTGTCATGGCGGAGGCTCCTGTCAGATCAGTATTAATTCTCACACCACAGCGGGAGAGGTAAGTGGGTGGGTGATTGTACGCTGGGGGTCACACGACCTATTTAATACCGATAACTTAAAACGGTCACGGCTGGTGCTGACCTCTTATCATTATACCATGCAGTATAATGCCGGCACATAGTGCATGTTATACAGTGCTACACCAGTACACACTATAAATATATACTGTGCTGGAGTAATGCCTGCTTAGAGCAGGCTATACAGTACCGCTGCCATGCGATGATGGGCTATATAGTACCACCATCCCGTGTCACATACTGTTATACAGTAATAAAATAATTTCAATACACAGTGACCAAATGCCGAAAGATGGGCACAATTTTGTAGAGGGAGATGAAGTCACTTCCGATTTGAATAAGTGACAATTTATGACATAATTTGCAGACGTTGAAGGATGTTCAGTGACTTTAATGCTGTAATTACATAATTTGTCCTTCCTGCAGTCACCAGTAGGGGGAGCATTTTGTTCATGGATTTGGACACATTTTTTAAAACTCCGCCTTTTGTTATTTTAAAGCTTCTGAACCCAAATGTTAATTGTGAGCGACTTCTATAATTGCAGGTGGTGGAGAAGTTGATCCGTGGTTTGTCTATGGATGACAGTCGTAACATGTTCGCCCTCTTTGAACGCAACAAGCAAACGGACCGGGCAGTGGAGAGTCGGGTTATCGTGGCAGACGTCCTTGCAAAGTTTGAGAGGTTGGATGTTTCTAAATTTTATTCTATAGTTGCCATATTACCTAGGACATCACAATATAGAAACTCCACTACTCCAAATGTTCACTGACTGATAATGGAAACTAAAACATGATTGACAACTCTGCTGTTATAATAGTGCATTAAGCAAAGAATTTTCATCTAAGTGTGAACAGTAACGTGCTGCCACAAACCAGCAGAATGGTGAGTGCAGCTCTGGAGTATAATACAGGATGTAACTCAGGATCAGTACAGGATAAGTAATGTCATGTATGTACACAGTGACTGCACCAGCAGCAGAATAGTGAGTGCAGCTCTGGGGTATAATACAGGATGTAACTCAGGATCAGTACAGGATAAGTAATGTCATGTATGTACACAGTGACTGCACCAGCAGCAGAATAGTGAGTGCTGCTCTAGGGTATAATACAGAATGTAACTCGGGATCAGTACAGGATAAGTAATGTCATGTATGTACACAGTGACTGCACCAGCAGCAGAATAGTGAGTGCAGCTCTGGGGTATAATACAGGATGTAACTCAGGATCAGTACAGGATAAGTAATGTCATGTATGTACACAGTGACTGCTCCAGCAGCAGAATAGTGAGTGCAGCTCTGGGGTATAATACAGGATGTAACTCAGGATCAGTACAGGATAAGTAATGTCATGTATGTACACAGTGACTGCTCCAGCAGCAGAATAGTGAGTGCAGCTCTGGAGTGTAATACAGGATGTAACTCAGGATCAGTACAGGATAAGTAATGTCATGTATGTACACAGTGACTGCTCCAGCAGAATAGTGAGTGCCGCTCTGGGGTATAATACAGGATGTAACTCAGGATCAGTACAGGATAAGTAATGTCATGTATGTACACAGTGACTGCACCAGCAGCAGAATAGTGAGTGCAGCTCTGGAGTGTAATTTACTATATATCATCTATCTTGTTGTAGACTTGCCAGCACAGGAGACGAGGAGGAGGAATCGGGTCAGTGGACCTTGTATTTCAAACTCTACTGCTTCTTGGATGTGCAGAGTGTTCCTAAGGAGGGTGTAGAATTTGCCTTCATGTTTGAGCAGGTTTGTCTCATAAAACTGATAATTTGAGTAATTAGTCTGTGGCGCTCGTCATGGTGATCACCGCCGTCTGCTGATAAGATCTCAATCTCTGCTTCCTACCTTGGAATAGATAGAACAGGAGAGATTGTAGAATTTAATATTTCTTTATCTGATATAATTTCAGAAGACATTTTATTAATTGCAAACTGCTGTAAGGGATGTAATTAAAAATCGTATAAAATCTAATTATAGATTTGTTACATTTATTTGACACGAAGCACCAGATTCCCTGCTCAGAGCTAGTTAAATGGATTTTCCAGAAAAAAAAAAACTGATGAAACATCCTGAAAGTTCAACTCTAAATTTTTTTCACAAATCAATAGGTCAATTATAGTGTAGCACAACTATCACTATTCCTTTCATCACCGAGCAGTTTGTTTGCTATCCTCCTCTGGTTCGCCTGTCCCTGCATTAGCTGGTTCTCCTGCCTGTGCTGCTCATCTCTGTAAGAATGAAGCTTGTTTACACAACAACTAGATAGATTTTTAACAGCCGCAGGGGAGGGTTTGCTGCTGCTCCCCCTGGAGAGAGGGGGAAGGTCAAGTGATGCTGTTTCTACCTAGCAGGTAGACTCCCCTGTTCTTTCAGTCCTTTCAACCCAGTCTGTGATTCTGTAGAACTTTTTCTCTCTGCACCTCAAGCTGTGTCATAGACTCCTCTGCTGCTTCCTGCTCTCTGGACACTTTCTTCATAGCAGTGAAGCTATTTACCCTTAGTGCTCCCACAGCACAGACTATACACTTCATGTAACTGTTTCACTGCTGGTTTCTACTACTTATTTCATGCTGCATACTCCCTTTGATGGAAGCTTCCACGTCTATTCTCTATATAGATCCTGTATGCACGCTATGCAGAGCTCAGATAATTTACTTGAAGGAATCTCCCTGGATGTATTGAGTTAACTTAGTTGCTTCATAAAAGAACAGAAGGCATCATGGGAACTGTGATTCAGATTTAGGGTGAAAAGACTGTTCTTTGTTAGGTGAGTCATCTCACGATTCTGATCTGTCTCATCTCTCTCTTTCTATGTGCCAGGTACTAGTAGACTCTTAAGACAACTAAATTAAAGTGTAGATAAACCCTGTGCCCTGATAATCTAAGCACATTGTCAGCACACAGCAGCTTATAGCATAGAGGAATCATGAAGTGTCTGCTCGGCTAGTGCCCAACCCCACAACACTGAATCTTACACTGTCCGGCCTAGGAAGTGATAGGAATAAAACTGCGATACCGCAGACTAAAACTGCAAAGTAGGGGGTTAAAAACGATCTTTATTGTGTTAACACAACTGGGGGATAAAAATGAAGAACTTTCATTGGCTAACCCTTTTTGAGCAATACTAAGGTCCCACCCCTCTGCCATGAGTATAAAACGAGAAGCATTTCATAGCAGT
This sequence comes from Engystomops pustulosus, assembly GCF_040894005.1. Classification (NCBI taxonomy): domain Eukaryota; kingdom Metazoa; phylum Chordata; class Amphibia; order Anura; family Leptodactylidae; genus Engystomops; species Engystomops pustulosus. The sequence goes on along the minus strand of NC_092418.1, from coordinate 114,404,469 downwards.
GACCCTGGGCTACTGAGAACAGTTGGTTACAGAGAGCTCAGAGCACAGCAGTGTGAGGGCACATCCCATTGCTTTGGAGAAGCTAAAATCATGGAATATTATTATGGAATATTTTTCTCTTTTATCTGTAGACTATTACACGTGACCACCGTGTGTCTGATGCCTTTAAATTTTTCCAGGCTCATGAAAGTCTTACAAGCGGCCACTTCCCAGCCCCGGAAGACACTTTACAGCACTTGGCCGCATTGAGATTACAATATCAACATGGAGACTTTTCCAAAGTTTCGTGGTCTCTGGAGATGGTTTACCCTGTACAGAGGTTAAAGAACAAAATTCTACAAGCCACAAAATCCAGCAGCACATCGGGTCAGACCCTGGAGAGGAGGAGGACCAGCTTTCTAGAGGGGACCTTGAAACGTGGCTTCAAAGTGGGATCCATGAAGAAACAGAAGATGGAGGAAGAACAGATGATGGAGATGTGGGTGAAAGAAGAATTATCAGCAGCTCGCACAAGTATAGCCGAGAAATGGAGCCGTCTTCATGGGATGTCCCAGCACCAAGCTATGGTGAACTATATGGCGATTGTTACGGAGTGGCCGGGATATGGATCCACCCTCTTTGATGTTGAGGTATGAGCTCCCTGTTGAGTAATGTACAATGGATAATACTGCCCCCTATATACAAGAATATAACTACTATAATACTGCCCCCTATGTACAAGAATATAACTACTATAATACTGCCCCCTATGTACAAGAATATAATTACTATAATACTGCCCCCTATGTACAGGAATATAACTACTATAATACTGCCCCCTATGTACAGGAATATAACTACTATAATACTGCCTCCTATGTACAGGAATATAACTGCTATAATACTGCCCCTATGTACAAGAATATAACTACTATAATACTGCCCCCTATGTACAAGAATATAACTACTATAATACTGCCCCTATGTACAAGAATATTACTACTATAATACTGTCCCCTATGTACAGGGATATAACTACTATAATACTGCCCCCTATATACAAGAATATAACTGCTATAATACTGCCCCTATGTACAGGAATATAACTACTATAATACTGCCCCTATGTACAAGAATATAACTACTATAATACTGCCCCCTATGTACAAGAATATAACTACTATAATACTGCCCCCTATGTGCAAGAATATAACTACTATAATACTGCCCCCTATGTACAAGAATATAACTACTATAATACTGCCCCTATGTACAGGAATATAACTACTATAATACTGCCCCCTATGTACAAGAATATAACTACTATAATACTACCCCCTATGTACAAGAATATAACTACTATAATACTGCCCCCTATGTACAAGAATATAACTACTATAATACTGCCTCCTATGTACAAGAATATAACTGCTATATTACTGCCCCCTATGTACAAGAATATAACTACTATAATACTGCCCCTATGTACAGGAATATAACTACTATAATACTGCCCCCTATGTACAGGAATATAACTACTATGATACTGCCCCCTATGTACAAGAATATAACTACTATAATACTGCCCCCTATGTACAGGAATATAACTACTATAATACTGCCCCCTATGTACAAGAATATAACTACTATAATACTGCCCCCTATGTACAGGAATATAACTACTATAATACTGCCCCCTATGTACAGGAATATAACTACTATAATACTGCCCCCTATGTACAGGAATATAACTACTATAATACTGCCCCCTATGTACAGGAATATAACTACTATAATACTGCCCCCTATGTACAAGAATATAACTAATATAATACTGCCCCCTATGTACAAGAATATAACTAATATAATACTGCCCCCTATGTACAAGAATATAACTACTATAATACTGCCCCCTATGTACAGGAATATAACTACTATAATACTGCCCCCTATGTACAAGAATATAACTACTATAATACTGCCCCCTATGTACAGGAATATAACTACTATAATACTGCCCCCTATGTACAGGAATATAACTACTATAATACTGCCCCCTATGTACAGGAATATAACTACTATAATACTGCCCCCTATGTACAGGAATATAACTACTATAATACTGCCCCCTATGTACAGGAATATAACTACTATAATACTGCCCCCTATGTACAAGAATATAACTAATATAATACTGCCCCCTATGTACAAGAATATAACTAATATAATACTGCCCCCTATGTACAAGAATATAACTACTATAATACTGCCCCCTATGTACAAGAATATAACTACTACAATGTGACAATAGTGTAGGTCATTCATTGTGTACGTCTTCTCTTCCAGTATAAAGAAGGAGGGTTTCCTAATGACTTGTGGCTGGGGGTCAGTGCAGAGAACGTGTCTGTGTATAAACGTGGAGAATCGAAGCCCCTGGAGACGTTTCAGTATGAACACATCATTTTCTTTGGAGCTCCTCAGCCCAACACCTTCAAAATTACGGTAGACGACCGAGAAATGTTCTTTGAGACCACCCAGGTAGGATTCGCCGCCGAGAGAAGTAGTTCTAGTATAAAGTAAAGATTACTGATAGCAGCATATTGTATCCGTATTACACTATGAGAACCACAATGTATTAAATAAATGATAGGAAGTAATAGAGTTTTGGAGATTGATAAATTCTAATTTTGGTAACCTTTGTACTGTAATTTAGTGGTGGTGATGCTTGAAGAGGACCCATCACCCTGTAAAGCGGCACTAGGAGATGTTACTAAAAGAAGCAGCTCCTAGTGCTACAGCGGACGCCGCAGTGTTACAATGATAGCGCTAGCAGACACTGCTGCGCTGTACACTATTCATGAGGGGGCGGGGTTAGGGGCGGTGACTGCCTCATGACACGCAGCAGTCACCGCTGGCCTACGGAGAGGGTGGCGCAGTCCAGAGAAGAGGCAATGCCTTGGACCGCCCCCTTATGAATACGCCGGACCCTTACAGCGTGGTCCGGCTTTTCTAGTGTACAGCGCAGCAGTGTGTGTTAGCGTTATCGGAGGTTTCTGATAACGCTATCATTGTAACACTGCTGCGTCTGTTTTTGAGGGTGACAGGTCCTCTTTAAAATATACTTATTAAGATTAGTGGTAGAAGTCTTCGTGGTTGCAGTAAAGGAGTGGAGTACTGTGATATAGTAGTGGTAGGGTAGTACTAGTGTAGTTGTAGTAACATAGTATCTGTGATGGAGTCATGTATGTTAGCAGTGTTACTCTAGTACTAATGACAGTACTAATGGAAGTGGTTGCCTAGTATTAGTGGTGTCCTGAAGTATGACAAGTGTAGTAGTAGCAGTACTAAATTAAAGGACACCTACCACCAGCATGAGGTTGTACACCAAGCACACGGACATACTGGTGTGCGCCCCCTCTGGGAGCATCCACTTTTTTTTTAGCTTCTTATGCCTTTACTTTTACAAAAAAAGAAAATGATTTTAAAATCCTGGACATGAGCCTGAGGGGCTCCGGGCTCCATAGGTTTTAATAGAGTTTGGGGCCCCTTAGTCTCATTTGCATAATTTTAAAAGACTTTATTCTTAGCAAGAGCATAAAAAGCGTAAAGAAAAGTGGATCCTGCCAGAGAGGGCGCACACCAGTATGTCCGTGTGCTCGGTTTACTATCCTTCATCCTGGTGGCTTGTAATAGTGGGGTGGTAAGTCTAGTTGTATACCTTTTGGACGAAAATGGTAGAAAGTGGGCAGCACTCCAGGGTGCAAGATTCAAAGCAAGGTGATCTTTATTGAACAAGTGGCAACGTTTCGGTGTGAGACTCCTTCATCAAGCAGCTAACAAGTGACCCACATTGGGTGTATATAGGAAACATGGTACAAGGAGGCGTGTCTTAAAGTGCAGCATACACTTGGTAGGGGAGTAGTAAGCTATTAGTAATTATAGCATTCGTTTATATAAGTAGTAGCCATTAGTATTATACTACAGTACTAGTATCTATCGGAGGTGCTACCTGTAGAATCGTATAGTAGTTGCTGTACTGATGTATTTGAAGTCCGTAGCAATGGTGACAGTAGTGTCGGTGTGGTTTTTTCGTAGAATGCTATGTGAGTATACTATAGTATTAATACTAGTAGTACTAAGGTTTAAAGGGAACCTACCACCACGGATCTACCTATAAAGGCATATATAGGACGTGAGGACAGACCTTTTTAGGGCTAATCCTCACCTCCCCACAATCTTTTGATAACTTTTATTTGCCTTATATGCTAATTTTCTAAAGAGGCTACTGGGGCGTGGAGTGGCCGGAGCTGAGGCTACACGGGGAGGCTACACCACACCCCCAGTAGCCTCTCTGATCCTCTTATCGCAGTACAGCAGGCTGTGCGGTAACTGCTCTGAAGCCGCAGCTACTGCGCATGCGCAGAACTCCGGCTTCGTGGACGAGTGCGGGCCGCTCCTCATAGCTGCGCGCCAAAGATTTCTGGTAGGAGGATCATAGAGGCCACTTTGGTGCAGAGTAGCCGCGCCGTGTAGCCTCAGCTCTGGCCACTCCACGCCCCAGTAGCCTCTTTAGAAAATTAGCATATAAGGCAAATAAAAGTTATAAAAAGATTGTGGGGACGTGAGGATTAGCGCTTAAAGGGTCTGTCCTCACGTCCTATATATGCACCTACCACCCAACCTTAATAGGTGGATCTGTGGTGGTAGGTTGCCTTTAATTGTAGTTGGTATTGCCAGAACCAGTAGTATGATAATTCCCAGTAGTAACCACGCTCACAGTAACGCTTCACACTTATTCTCATTCATTCAGGTGGGAGAAATCACCAAAATTATGAGGGCGTACATCAACATGATCGTCAAGAAGCGCTGCAGCGTCAAGTCTGTAACCAGCCAGGACAGTCAGTTCAGCAGCTGGGCCAGGTGACCACGCAGCGCCCCCTAGTGGTGGTATTCTAGGACATCGCACCTCGATGACGGTCACGTTATGGATTTAAGATTAAGACGTGACCTGCACAATACCTGGGAATGATGCGCGAGACTGGAGGATGCCTTTAAGGAGGCCACATCCCCTGAAGACCCTGAAATTTTTTTTTTTTGTTTTCTACCTGTGTATCCAGACCTGGGAGAAGCAGATGACCCGGCGTGACCTCCTTACACACTGGACTGGAGACTTAAACCATCAAGGGGAATTTTTTATTTATTTATTTTTTCTGTAAAGGACAAGAACAAAAAAATAGACTTCAAAAACCTCCCTTTTTTTTGTCTAGAAAAATCCAGTCTTCCTGCTGCAGACATTGTGCCGCCTCGGATCGATCTTCTGAATCCTTCTCAGGGATTTTTAAGATTTGCATGGAGTCCGCCTCCCCCCCCCCCCCCCCCTGATGTAGACATTGGTGGAGGTCCAGATCAGTCAGTATTAATGGGGGGGGTCCCCTGTAGGATGGGGGGGGGGGTCCTGTGCTCCCCTGATCTCTGTAATATATGAAGCACATGGAGTATTATTTATTTTCTGAACTATTCTGCCTTCCTGATGCCGCAATGTTGCCCCCCTGTACAGGTGGCATCACCCCCCACCCCTTCCGCAGAGGGTCCTATGTAGCATCTGAAGTTCGGCACCCTGGGATAAGACGACCCATGATCAGTGTTCCTGGATGACTTGTTCAGGGTTGGTGTCGATACTGTACTGTTACTTCTATGGAGGCTTCTTATCCTATAGTATTAAATCTGTCTTTAAAGGGTTAAACCGCACACAGTGGATATCTGTGTAATCCTACTTTTACATATGTTGGTCGAAGCAGCAGGACAGCGATACATTGAGTAATATTCCTGGATTGTACCTGTACTTGGAATGCTGTGTATGGAAGGCGTGTCCTCGCATTGCAGAGAGCACAGCAGTGTGAGGACACGCCTCCAGTGCTCTGTGCTCTTTGCATTGAACAGCTCCACAGCCCCTCCCCTCTGACCCAAGTAAGCAGTGTAGTATCTGAGTAAAATCTGCAGCAGGCTTTAACCTCAAAAACCTAAGGGAAGCGTTGGGGAACAGTGCAGAGAGCACAGCAGTGTGAGGGCACGCCTTTAGTTCAGTTGGAACAGCTGCAGTCCTGGAATATAAATCACAATCCTGCTGCTACTAACATACACAAAGGTCTGATTATACATCTCTCCAGGGATGATAACACTGGCTGGAGTGTACCTGTTAATATGGCTGACCTGTTCCCTTTAAAGGGGCGGTCTAGGCAGTGTTAATACTGTTTTGCATATTGCAGGTCCTATGAGAGAGTCCGTGGTCACACTCCTCCTCTTTGTGACAATCGAGGCACCAGGATGAGGACTCTCTAAAGTATTACATATGGACTCGCCGGCACCGGCCTTTTAAGGTCTTTTTTTTTTTTTTTTTTATCCCCTTTAAAATTTGCTCCATCCACAGGGGGTGATGCTGCAGATGAGATTCTATGAATAATACAGTTTATGCTGCCATTCGGTACCAACCCGGGGGGGGGGGGGGGGGAGCCTTGATATTTTCTTTTTTTTTTTTGCTTGTTGAATGGAGGCCGCGCTCTTGTGCCGCGCTCCTGGGCTGCTGCGGGCAGCGGTGCCCAGGACTGAATGTATTTCGCTTCTTGGTGGAGTCGACTGTTTTACTGCATTTACATTATAGTGCTAATAAATTATTGATTTTAAACACAGCGATGACTCTGTATATAATGGAGATGACTATATACCTCATATAACATGACCCGCTGCTCCTCCATACTTTACACTGCAGCTCTGCTTGTTGGTGACGACGCCGACTCTCCGTGCACTGATTCCGACACAGTTGGAATTTTTTCTCCTACCCCTCACCATTCCTGACTAAACGGTGGCTGTATTTCCGGCATCAAATATGCAAATTATGCTTACTACTGTCAAGTGGGTGGGGTCTGTCCCAGTCCAGCACCACCCACCTGACAGAACAGAGTTTAGTTAGATCCTTAAATACTTGATTGCTCCGGAACGGTGGGTGCTAGAGACAAAATTGTGACACGTGAGGAGAGAAGCCTAAGATGGGGTCATCGTCGCCCTGTAAAATTCTTTATGAATAGTAATTTGACAACCACAGTCCCTTACAGAGTCCCTGGAACGGCGTCGTCTTCATGGCAGTCCCTGAGGGGTTGGGCGAGTCAGAGGTTTTAATGTATTTTTAATGGAGAGCTCTGGTATAAATCTATTTCATGGCCTCCGCTCCTGCCCCCTCATGTTCAGACGCGATTATTGCACAACTGAGGCGCCGCCCAAGGTGTGGAATAGTAAAAATGGATGATTATAGAGTTGATGCCATTTCATCATCGCCGGTTCCATTCTGCATCTACAGGCGCGTTCTCAATGTATTAACTCCTTCAGATCCTATTCCTTCACTATATTACCATCATGATATCACATAGAAAGGGCTTTTTGCTCCTTTTGCAAACTGCTCAGAGGTTGTTTGTAGTCTGTAACCATGGAGACGCACCGGGCTGCATAGTACCTGTGTGCATACTGTGGTATGAGATGTTTTAATAGGGAATAACCTATTCTTTGAACACGCGATAGGGTGGCACGGCACATCGATTAAGCCCGTAGTCACAATGTGGTCTGCCACTGCCCAGGGTCTTGTGCAGGAGATAGAAGACGTGTCATTGGCTGTGATTCATAGACAGGCGGCACAGTGTGCAAAAGTCTCAACAATTGGAGACCCTCATATATGACCAGGCACCTGCAAAGTAAACATGAGCTGCAGCCTGGAGACACTTGAGGCTTCCTCTGCTGCTTCAGTATGACTGTACCACCACTTCTCCAGTGCCAATTGGGAAAAGTAGGAGCATTTCCCAATTGCTGGCCATTCAGGCTGGTGGAGACGGACAGAAGATACAGTGGCTGTCACACGGTATGAAGTTCCCAGCTCCGTTTCTTCTCCCGGCAGGCAGTCCCCATCCTGCACATAAAGGTTGTTTATGAAACCAGGTTTGCACGGTCCAATGCTATTGGTCCCAGGTTGCACCTCACAACTGACATTTGGAGTAAACATGGGCCGGGACGTCGCATCTCTTTAACTGCCCACTGGGTTAATGGGGTTTTCCCTTGAAAGAAAATTCTTAATCTCATTCCCCTAGTGAAGTCTACAAAGTAAAGATCATTTTAACCCCTTGCGTTACAATTTTACTCCTATTGCTGTTTTAGCTCCGATCACTCTCTAGGCTGCTCAGTGCAAAATCCCAGGGTGTGGGCGGGGACTCTCTAAGTAGAAACATTATGATTCATCTAGTTTTGTGGGATGACAGTGTAGTTAGATTATCAGGGTACAGGTGTATATACACTTTCATCCGGCTTCTGGCGTTGTACTAACACCTAGAGAGACGAGACGGATCAGGGATGCATGAGATTACACAGAGACATGACTGATACAGACTGGCAGAGGCTTTTACACTTTTAGCTCTGCTCCATCTGTGCTCTCCCAGATATGTGCCTGCCTCCCCCTTCCCCGGATCACCTATCTGCTTGTAGTTTGCAGCTTCTCCTTCCTCAGGATGTGCTGGCAGGAAGTGATCAGTGTAAGCTCCGTGCAGGGGGCGGGGCTACAGGCACAGCGTAGAGCGACACAAACTCAGCAGCACGGCCGTCACAAAGGATTCCAATATGGAAGCCGACCCTAAAGTCAGAAGTTACAGGGTCCTGTCTAGGAGCAACTGAAATTGTATACAGCAGGACTGATAGAGACAGGTTGGACTTATATCTGTGAAATGATGTATTTTTGTTAACACATTCTCTAATTCACTGTTATTATTTTGTTAACCTGACTCCTGAGAACATATAAGAAACTTGTCTTCGTGGGAATCCCCCTTTAATGTAATGGTGACCTGGCCCAAGGCAGTAAGAGCTGAGGCTCCCTTTGTGCCAACCCTCGCCAGCATCGATCTTCTTCACACATCTCTCTCTCTGCAGCCTCGATCCCTTATTCTCAGATGTCTCGGAGGAGGAGGCTGGAGACTAGCTGCTATGTTGTCTCCTATACACTACACAAGGGATGGAATAAGACCACCATGGACTCTGGGGTGTATGAATATTATTGCCCCTACAAATCTAGAGTCGCTTCCTACATCTGGTTATAGAATCAGCTTCTTGGGGAATGGAGGATGAGGCCCTTCTGCTGCTTTCAAGCTGCGGTTTCAGGACCTTTTAGAGGACCTTCATGTGTATTAAGAGCAGAAACATATATAATATAGATACATACAGGTTTTATGGGTGAAGGTCCTTCTGAGTATGAAATTTGGTGGCTAGTTTGGGTGTCCATGGACCCCCTAGAGGGCTACAGCCAAACCGCCTATATTATCCGCTACTGCCCTGCGCACAAAGTGGAGGAGACTGTGCTCCACTTATCTCTAACTCTGAAGCCTAAGCAGGATCATATAGGATCCTCTAGAGAAGTAATAACCTGTACCGGTGTAAATAGGTTAGTAAACAAACCCAAGACAAGACACGACAGCCTTCATTAGCTCTGGCTCCACTAACCATAGGTTCTCCCACCTCTTACTTAGGTGCGGCTGATAAGAAACCTATAGCCCCGGGCGGTGCATTTGGTGCTGACATCAGGATTAGGCAACATTACTAAGCGTTGTCTGATAATATAGGGCATCACATTGCCTGGAGCCGTGTGTTTCTGTGTTATATCAAAGATGGCATCTTACATGGTCACACACGTCTCTGGCCAGTGATCATGTAAGGTGGGGCTCCCATGACATCGCCCTAAGCAATAGGTGTTATATCAGAATAGTATATAAAGAGGGGACATAGGACTGTAGGTACAGAGCGACTACTCCTCTCCATATCCTGACTGCACTCTGTGAGTATCATCCCTGCCAGATACTACGAAAATCATCAACTTGGGTAAAATCTGCGAATATATTCCTATATATGACACACACTGCCTTCTATCTGTCCAGCATCTCACATGTATTTTCTATCTCTCTCCAGTAGTTGGATACAATGTTTAGCATTTTTAGTAACTTTCCTGATGCCACAATGTAGTAATATGTAAAGTTTATGTCTCTAATAGTTTATGTTCTAGTGTAGAGCATTCTGGTTATCTAAGACTGTATCCAACATGGTGGGCTTAGATACATCGGCTGCACAATAGGCTTGGCTACTTCTGCTACTATATTAGTGACCACTTGCAGCAGATGCTATTACATGTGATACATTTAGACAGTATGATACATAACATAACTTAACCCCTTAAGGATGCAGGGTTTTTTTTCCGCTCATTTCTCTTTCTCCACCTTCAAAAATCCATAACTTTTTCCTTTTTCTGTGTACAGAGCTGTGTTGGGGGCTTATTTTGTGCGTAACAAATTTTACTTTCCTTTGATGCTATTTATTATTCCCTGCCGTGTACTGGGAAGCTGGAAAAAAATTCCAAATGTGGAAAAATTGAAAAAAAAAAAAAAACTGCACGTGTGTCACGTTCTTGTGGGCTCAATTTTTAGGACTTTCACTCTTCGCTCCAAATAACACCTCAGCTTTATTCTTTGGCTCGTACAATTGCGGTGATACCAGATTTATTCCGGTTTTATAGTACATTTTTTAATACATTAACAAAAATTCCACAAATGTGTACAAAAATTTTTTTTAAAAATGTGCCATCCTCCGACGCTAATAACTTTTTCATACTTTGGAGCTGGGGGAGGGGTAATTTTTTTTGTGAAATGAGCCGACGTTTTCATTGCTACCATTTTGAGGTCTGTGTGACATTCTGATAATTTTTTATTACATTTTTTATGTGATGTAAAAAGGTGTAAAAGTCGCGTTTCGGACATTTGGGCGCCATTTCCCATCTCGGAGGTGACCGCCGGCCGTAACCATTTTTATATTTTGATAGATCGTGCTTTTTGGGACGCAACGATACCTGATCGGTTTTTGATTTTTACTGTTTATTATTTTTTATATTAGTTCTAGGGAAAGGGGGGTGATTTGAAATTTTATTATTTTATTAATTTTTTTTTTACTTTTTTTTAAACTTTTTTCCCCCCCACTATTTCTTAGACCCTCTAGGGTACATTAACTGTACACAACTGTATTGCAGTATATGGCATTTTTGCATGTGATTCATCTGACGAAGACCTGATGAAGAGGCTGTCATGGCAACCGATCGCCGCCCCCCCGATGACGTTCGGGGGGAACGACGAATAGAAGAATCGTGGGGATGCCCATGCAGCGCCATGTTCTAAGTGCCAACGGCGACAGAGAAAAGGTTAACCCCCGCGATCGGTGCAAGCACCGACCGCGGGTGATAGCGATGGGTCTTTGCTGCGATGAAGAGGGCTCATTATACTACGTCTGTCTAGCATCTGCACAATAAATAGGTAATGTACAAGATGGATCCTGTCCTTCCTAACTTAGCAATGCACAGGGAGCGCTGATATGGAGGGTAACGCTTCTAAATGGTTGAATGGCAGAGGTCAGTATTTTACAATTGTGGAGTATTGTCTGCAAGGCAGGACAGCTGTGGAACCAATCACAGCTTTCCTTTAACATATTCACGGGCGCTGGTAAAATGAAAGCTGAGCTGTGATTTGTTGCCATGGGCAACTGGAAATATTCTCACTTTTTCAGACACTTGATAAATCTGCCCCAAAGTGTTTATAGATGGTCTAAATCAACATGTACAGCGGAGAGGAGACTTGCACTGCCTCCCTTACACAGGAATTATACTTCTATTTTAAAAAAACAAAACTTAATACTGACTTATTATATATACACAAAAAACTACTACAATACCTTCTCCGATAAATACTATGCCATATAACACTGCCAACCAGTCCCCCCCAGTATACAGTCTGTCCCTCCTGTATATAGCCAGCCCCCCCCCTGTCGGCCCACCTGGATTTCCCCCAATGGGTCATATGGCCAGTCCACCCCTGGACCTACTGAAGACCCCCAAGTCTTTACTTCAAAGATACCTACTAGATTCTGCCATAAGCAGGGTCTAATTGGCTGCCTATCAGTTACGAAAAGAAAGCAATAATATTTCCATGTCTGTTACATCTGGACCTGTATGTTTAGCACGGAGTTATGTCTCCACCAATGCTGTATTTGCCATAAGGCATTTTTTTTGGAAAGAAAGTCATACACTACAGGACAAACAGCCCATGAAGACATAGTATATAGCAGTGATGGCGAACCTTTTAGCGACCGAGTGCCCAAACTGCAACCCCAAACCTCCCTCATTTATCGTGAGGTGCCAACCAAAAATTAAAGCAGTAATTTATTGCTCCCTGAACAACTTTCACTCATACTGGGCTCCTGAGGACACCAACACAGTAGAAAGAAGGAGGGAAAATTTGCATCATTGCTATCCAGTATCCCTCTCTACACAGAGAACCAATGGGGCCAGCAGTAGCTTCTCCAAAGATAATTCGTCTCTGTCTACACATTCTCCCTCTTCCTACAGTCCCAAGCAGCATCTTTTAAGTTGCTTGGAACTGCAGTAAAATTCTTTGAGTCCTGTCTGGTGTCCTGGGGCAATGGCCCGGGTGCCCACAGAAAGAGATCGGAGTGCCGCCTCTGGCACCCGTGCCATAGGTTCGCCACCACTGGTATATAGAATTAGGAACACACGCTCTCCCCTTCTCCTCTATTCCCTCAGCACTTCCTCCTCTTACTGCATGCTGTAATCTCAAACATTGGGAGGTGGAAGAAGCTACAGTACTGAGCAGTCCTCCAGGCTCATTCGCATAATTGTAACAATATAAGAAGATCCCACAGTCACGGTGTCTGGATCTGAGTAAATGTGCCTGGTTCATCATGATAGTTTTGATGTAGATTTTATGTTTTTGTCTGATCTTCACAAAATAAAAAACTTGCTTGGAGCACCAAGGAACCTGTCACCAAGGACCTCATTTTCACTAAAGACGGGTTGCAGAAGCCCATGACACCTGCAGTGCAAATATGTATTTCTGCCTTTTCTAAGCATTTGCATTACAATATAATTGTGTGTTATAACTTACCTTGCACCCTGAAAAAATCCTGGGGTAGTCACAGAAGTTGGGCTTTAGTTGGATGCATTTCAAAAAACAACATGTGCCTTGTCTGTGTTACTCACTCCTCAGATCTTAGCCCCCACCTTTGTGCTCCTGTATAGCTCTTCCTGTTGCTTCCTGCTTAGAGGTCACAGCCTGATGTGTTGACATCAGTGTGGGAGGGACAAGCTGTACAGGAGCACAAAGATGGAGGCAGCCTGCAGCTCAGACAAGTCACATGTTGTTTTTTGAAATGCATCCAAACCAAAGCCCAGCCTCTGTGACTACCCCAGGATTTTGTCAGGGTGCAAGGTAAGTTATAACACACAATTATATTGTGATGCCAATGCTTAGAAAAGGCGGAGAGGCAGATGTGCACTGCAGGTGTAATGGGCTTTTACAATCTGTCTCTAATGAAAATGAGGTGCCTGGTAACAGGTTCCCTTTAAAGGACACCTGTCATCAGGTCTCTATCACTAGTCCTTTCACCACTACTTGTTAGAGCAGCTCACAATGATTCATCCCAGCCTTTATCTAGTCAATTCATACATTAATCATTTTAAAATCAGCTTTTCTTTATTAGGTAAATGAGGCTGGTCACATGGAGACAGAAAATGTCACCCCTATAACCCCTCCCCCTGTTCATGTCTATGTGTAATGGATGACCTGCTGTATTCTCCTACATACATGTGTGAGACACAAACATCAGCTACACAAGTACCTGACCTGGTCTGCTATACACATGTCAGACACAGACATCAGCTACACAAGTACCTGACATGTTCTGCTATACACATGTGAGACACAGACATCAGCTACACAAGTGCCTGACATGTTCTGCTATACACATGGGAAACACAGACATCAGCTACAAAAGTACCTGACATGTTCTGCTATACACATGTGAGAGACACAGACATCAGCTACATAAGTACCTGACATGTTCTGCTATACACATGTGAGACACAAACATCAGCTACACAAGTACCTGACATGTTCTGCTATATACATGTGTGAGGCACAGACATCAGCAGACACAAGTACCTGCCATGTTCTGCTATACACATGTGTGAGGCACAGACATGAGCTACACAAGTACCTGACATGTTCTGCTATACACATGTGAGAGACACAGACATCAGCTACACAAGTACCTGACATGTTCTGCTATACACATGTGAGACACAAACATCAGCTACACAAGTACCTGACATGTTCTGCTATACACATGTGTGAGGCACAGACATCAGCTACACAAGTACCTGACATGTTCTCCTATACAAATGTGTGAGACACAGACATCAGCTACACAAGTACCTGACATGTTATGCTATACACATGTGTGAGACACAGACATCAGCTACACAATTACCTGACATGTTCTGCTATACACATGTGTGAGACCCAGGCATCAGCTACACAAGCACCTGACATGTTCTGCTATACACATGTGAGAGATACAGCCATCAGCTACACAAGTACCTGACATGTTATGCTATACACATGTGTGATAACCAGACATCAGCTACACAAATGCCTGACATGTTCTGCTATACACATGTGAGAGATACAGACATCAGCTACACAAATACCTGACATGTTCTGCTATTCACATGTGTGAGACACAGACATCAGCCACACAATTACCTGACATGGTCTGCTATACACATGTGTGAGACACAGACATCAGCTACACAAGTACCTGACATGTTCTGCTATACACATGTGTGAGACACAGACATTAGCTACACAAGTACCTGACATGTTCTCTCCTCTTATACACATGTGTGAGACACAGACATCAGCTACACAAGTACCTGACATGTTCTGCTATGCACATGTGAGAGACACAGACATCAGCTACACAAGTACCTGACATGTTCTCTCCTCCTATACACATGTGTGAAACATACATCGGCTACACAAGTGCCTGACATGTTCTGCTATACACATGTGTGAAACATACATCAGCTACACAAGTGCCTGACATGTTCTGCTATTCACATGTGTGAGACACAGACATTAGCTACACAAGTACCTGACATGTTCTGCTATACACATGTGTGAGACACAGACATCAGCTACACAAGTACCTGAAATGGTCTGCTATACACATGTGAGAGACACAGACATCAGCTACACAAGTGCCTGACATGTTCTGCTATACACATGTGTGAAACATACATCAGCTACAAAAGTACCTGACATGTTATGCTATACTCATGTGTGAGACACAGACATTAGCTACACAAGTACCTGACATGTTCTGCTATACACATGTGTGAGACACAGACATCAGCTACACAAGTACCTGACATGTTCTGCTATACACATGTGTGAGACACAGACATCAGCTACACAAGTACCTGACATGTTCTGCTATACACATGTGTGAGACACAGACATCAGCTACACAAGTACCTGACATGTTCTGCTATACACACGGCTTTAGGGAGTGTGGCCACCACCTCCAGGAAGTATAGGGAAGCAATCAGCACCAGGAGTGTCACATCGTTTTACAGGCTGTCAGTCAAGCACTGGGGGTGTGGCTGCGCCTCCCACTCATGAATAAGCCAGACAGCTGAATATGATAATGATTCATTGATTCATAATACAATCCGGCTTCTGTATACAATGATGTTTGTCTTAAATTTATGTACTTTTCTCCCATTTAGGATCACAATCATGGGTGGAAAAATTCTCCCTAAGAACAAGGCCAAAGGTGTGGATTTCTGTGGGGTCGGAAAATATTATTACATTGTCCGATCAGATCTTGCTTGTTACATGAGATCAACCAACTTCAACAAAGGCGAAAATCTGGAGATCTTCAGCCTTCATCCTGCTTGTAGAGACGGAGATCATTATTTGGCTCATAAAGATGATCTATTCTACGTTATCAAGGGGAATTATTATCGTCGAGTGAAAAACATGAACACGGATGAAGACTCCGTCGTTTACACCTTACACCCAAACTGCCAAGGAGGAGACTTCTACCTGTCAGCTTGGGATAGCTTCTATATCATCTACCTGAGCCGAGGCGTTTATCGTAAAACCAAGAACATGAACAAGGATGAAGATAGTGAAGAATATTCTCTGCACCCCAACTGTAAGAATGGCCTGTATTACTTTGGTACTGAAGATTACTATTACTTTGTGAAGCCTCATGATGAATGGGGGATCCAGTATGTAAGAAGCACCAACTTCCATGAAAACACCAATACTGAGACCTTCTCCTTCCATCCAAGTGTCATCAACTTCCTGCCAGGGGGAGTCGGTGTTAGCAAGGGCCCGGCTTATGGTGAATGGGTTTGTATCAAGACCATCGTCAATGATTCCAAGACTCCTGTACAGTGGGAGAAGAAGGTCACCAAGAAGTCCGGATATGAAAAAGAGATGATGTGTACTATAGAGCACAACTGGAAGGTGTCCGTAACCGTCTCAGCAGAAACTGGTGGTTTGACAAAGTTAATCTGCAAAAGCCAGTTCTCAATGACCGGTGAATATGGTGGATCCAGTGTCAACACTGAAAAGGAAAATTGGAGTGAAGCCACAGAAACTGAGGAGACCATCAATGTTACTCTGCAACCCAATGAGAAGATCTACATCTGGGCCTATCAGCTTTGTCTGGGAAAGCAGCCTGTGCTGTACTGCCGTGACATGAGAATTTTGGGTAAACCCTGCCCCCCAACTGATGTCCCATTACCCCCATCAGCAAATTGTTCATAATCTAGCAATGTCTGGCTGATGTTTTTTGACTAGCTGCAGCTACCATGCCCATAGGCTAAATATGGTTATCATTAGACACTATACTTAGTCTACACTGTGTTAATACTATATAGGTAACCATGGCTACTGCTATCGGGCCTAGATCAAATGAGGCCTAGCTAAAGTTAGCTTACAACCCTAA
Source organism: Engystomops pustulosus (assembly GCF_040894005.1). Taxonomy (NCBI): domain Eukaryota; kingdom Metazoa; phylum Chordata; class Amphibia; order Anura; family Leptodactylidae; genus Engystomops; species Engystomops pustulosus. The sequence goes on along the minus strand of NC_092418.1, from coordinate 114,387,552 downwards.
GTCACGGGCAATGTACATCTGCTTAGGGTTTCCTTTCATAATGTTAGTGAGATATGGACAAGTCTTAATACTTTCTCATCCCTTGAAATGGAGAATGGGATAATGGCCACCGGTGTGAGGTAGATCCATCGCTGTGTAGCCCCCTCACTGTAATATGTGCTTCTGCTATGCCTCCAAATGTCTGTTATTATATTAAATGGCAAAAATGAAAATATTACATACTAAAATGTAATAATGTGAATAGCAATTTTTATGATCAGCTTCTCTGTAACACTGGTGAGAATTGGGGAATAAAACAATCAATATATAATGAAGCTTGAACCTGCGGTTGTGTCACTTTATTATATTCATAGAAGAAACCCAACAGCAACCATACGGGACATGGTCTTTACTTCCATACAAAACAGAACTTTGTAAAAACTAAACTAATATTCTGAAAGTGTAATAAACTTAGGGCAAAGTAAACTGATGAAGCAGAGCCAGAATGGACACGTGAATTATAACACAGATATGGGAAGGGAAGGAGGGCGATGCAGGTCCCGATGATCAGGATTTCTTTAGGAAAGGGTGACGTACACATCAGATCTCTTCCCGGTGACAGGTACCATTGGCTAATAACCCAATCAATACCGGTAGACCTTTACCAGGGTGGCAACAAGTTTAGGCGGGAAAATTTTCCCGCCTAAACTATGCGAGTGATAAAATCAAGAGATGACTATAATCCCTCCTAAGGGTTCAGACTCCATACATTCCCTATGGCATTTGGAAGCCAGATGAACGAGAGTGTGATAGACCTCCACCTGCAGATCTATTAACCTGGGGGGGCGGGTGTCCCATTCTTGTGGAGATTTCATTAAAAGGACATATTCTGATCGGGGGTGTAACTTTAGGGGGTGCAGAGGTTGCAGTCGCACCCGGGCCCAAGAGGTTTAGGGGGCCCTTATGGTGTCACTTTCCCATATGAAAAGACTATTACTATAAGCCATATATTATAGTCGGGGGCCCGGCACAGACTTTGCAATGGGGCCCATCAGCTTCTAGTTACGCCACTGATTCTGATGCTATAATGACTTTGTATAAAATCATATTTTTCTATAGTTGGAGGAGATACACAGCTGGGAACCGGTTTATATGTATAGTAAGAGACCTGCGCGTCAGTATGAACTCTCTTTCAGAAGTTAATTACCTAGGACACTCCAAGAACTCTGAGTATCCATGGCAGAACCTTACCGCAGTCATACTACAGCCGCCATATACATAGTAGTTCATACCATGCTCTCTGATATCTACAAACTACAGAAGATTTATCAGCAAACCCAAATTCTGTCCATGTTAGCCAGAAAATGTACGAGGCTGGAGAAAAGTCATTCTCTTTTGTGAAACGACAACATGTCAGAATCTCGGCCGATAGATGATTAGAACCGGGGAAAAGAATATCAGGTGGACCAGAACCACAGTAGAACCTCTTCAATAGAATCTGAAATTTGCAGAATCCAGCAATAATCGCAGCAAATACATACATTTAATTTCCTGATCCATAACTCTCCACTTGATGGCGCTGTACAACTGAGCATAAAAAAGCGTGTACCGCTATAAGTTGTCTTCCATCTATAAAGGTAGCTAAAAGAGGCGTGGTTTTCCTTGTACCATTCTGGAAAACTTTGCATATTTTCATCTATAAATGACTGAAGCATGGACTTCAACAGAATCCATATCCAGAAAATCTCCACTGGATGGTTCTATATTACTGAGCAGAGATGAGTTTCCAGCGCTTCCTAGAAAGGGGAAAGTGCATTAAATATTAACAAAAACTAAAAAATGAAACAAAGAAATAAATAATAATAAAAAAAAAATTTAAAATAAATAAACAAGATGTTATTGGTATCCAGCTGCAGTTATTTTCACAGTGCAATTGCCTTGCAAAACTTGGGCTAGGGAAACTACCGTATATACTCGAGTATAAGCCGACCCGAGTATAAGCCAAGGCCCCTAATTTTACCACAAAATACTGGTAAAACCTATTGACTCGAGTATAAGCCGAGGGTGGGAAATGCATTGGTCACAGCCTCCCCAGTATATAGCCATCCAGCCCCTGCCCCAGTGTATATAGCCATACAGCCCGTGCCCCAGTGTATATAGCGAGCCAGCCCCTGTCCCAGTGTATATAGCCTGCCAGACCCTGCCCCAGTGTATATAGCCTACCAGACCCTTCCCCAGTGTATATAGCCTTTCAGACCCTGCCCCAGTGTATATAGCCTGCCAGCCCCTGCCCCAGTGTATATAGCCTACCAGACCCTTCCCCAGTGTATATAGCCTGCCAGACCCTGCCCCAGTGTATATAGCCTTTCAGACCCTGCCCCAGTGTATATAGCCTGCCAGACCCTGCCCCAGTGTATATAGCCTGTTAGACCCTGCCCCAGTGTATATAGCCTGCCAGACCCTGCCCCAGTGTATATAGCCTGCCAGACCCTGCCCCAGTGTATATAGCCTGCCAGACCCTGCCCCAATGTATATAGCCTGCCAGACCCTGCCCCAGTGTATATAGCCTGCCAGCCCCTGCCCCAGTGTATATAGCCTGCCAGACCCTGCCCCAGTGTATATAGCCTGTTAGACCCTGCCCCAGTGTATATAGCCTGCCAGACCCTGCCCCAGTGTATATAGCCTGCCAGACCCTGCCCCAGTGTATATAGCCTGCCAGACCCTGCCCCAGTGTATATAGCCTTCCGTCGCTGCCGGACAGATCGCACAGAAGATATACAGGGCTCGCCGGAAAGGTGAGTTTAGATATATTTATTTTTTTGACTCGAGTATAAGCCGAGTTTGGGGTTTTCAGCACATTTTTTGTGCTGAAAAACTAGGCTTATACTCGAGTATACAAGGTACTTAAAATAACAATATCCGAAATAATTCTAATATTAAATTTAGAGATTAAAAATGTAATTAAAAAACATAAAATATTAATTTAGAAACAGGTGTCAGAGGTCCAATGGGAGGAGGAGTTGGAGGTGATTCAGCGGTGCGAGTGGAAGGGGTAGCCTGCACTCACTACACTGGTTAATCTTTACGAGTGTGAGGATGTCCATGTGGACAGGTGGATCTTCTTGTTGGTGATGACACCACCAGCCAGTAATGCTGAAGAAGGCAAGGAGAGGGGAAGGCTGCAGTATAGTGAAGGGATTCCCCCGGGGCACTCCCATTGTACAGTATGTGTAGTGATAGATCCCAGGGCAGATGTGAAGGGGTGGCCCAGAGTGTTAGTAGCAGCAGCCAGGGATCACACGTGGAGACAGAAATCTTGTACAAAAACTTTTGTAGTTGCCCAAAGAAACCAGTCAGAGCTCAGCTTTAATATTTTAAAATCTGTGGGGAAATAAAACCTGAACTTTGATTGGTTGCCATAGAACAGTTCTGCTCCGACACTTCTGATAAATTTCCCCAATAGTGTTTTTAATAGCACATAGTCCAACGAAGCAGCAGGTAACAGGCTGTAAAAGTTCCTCTCTGCAGGCACACACAAGGCGGTTAGTTGTGTATCCAGGTTAGTTGTGTATCCAACATTTAGAGCATACGTCAGCCCTAGTCCAGTGGTCAGGGGCTGCCTAGTAGGAGACAGATTGGCTCTGCTGCTTGGGCAGCAAGGTGGCAGTCTCTGTGGTATTAATACATAGAGATGCAGCCATAGGAGAGGATTATTCCTCTAAAGGGAGACTGACTGACAGAACTCTCTCTGAGCTTATATTCATAGACTCTTGCAGAAGCTCACTGCAATGCATGCTGAGTTTACTCAACCAATCACCATCCCAGATTCTGCAAAAAGGATTACAAATGTTGCAACATCAAAACCAACACATCACACATTAAACCTTTAGTGATAGGCGTGATACTATTATACTGCAGGTGTGGTTACTATCTGCTGGCAGTTGGTGGCACCAAATAATAACATATTCAAGAAACTTGCCTGACAGCACCTCCTCCTCTGCTCCCTCCTGTGCCACCATTACATCCTATCTCATAGTCTGAAGGTTTTTTTGTAACAGCAAAGGATAGGGATGGTAGTGCTGATGATGATGAGACATCAGCGTTGACCATATTGGTATTGGAATCACTGCATCATGCCACAAATGTACCTTATGGAGGCGGAGTCATTGTTGGTTATGCGCTGAAGTGCTGGGTGGGAAGGCTGAAGTTTCTCTGCAGTGAGGGTAGGCGAGCAGCAGCAGGATGGGGCCGCTGAAGATGCACAGACATGGCATGCACTTTATGCAGCAGCCCCAGCAATTTCTGTGTAATTGGTCAGGAACCTTTGCGCCACCAAGCTGAGCACATAGGCAAGGGATGTGCGACAACCTGTCTGGGCCCAAGGTTGGTACAAGGTTTTGGTCATAGTCCAACTTGCCAGGCTTGAGGTTCACTGTCTGCTCCCGATCCCATCTCCTGGACGGTGTAGTCTTTGGCTCAAACAGATGAGTTTCAGCATGGTCTAACGCTCTTTGCCTATTGCTCAGTTAAAACTGGTGGTGGAGGCACTGCGCTGACTGGATCAGTAAGTAGTAAAGGTGGAAGTGGAGTAGGAAATAACTGGAGGCAAGGAGTGGTTTCCCCCAAGCCTGGTTGGATCTCCAACCAGAGTCAAAGTGCTTTGTGCCTTGGACCCAGTCAGCACTTCATTAACCCATTAGGCAGTTAAAGAGGACCTGTCACCCATAAAAAAATCACTAGGAGCTGCTAGCTTTATCGGAACCCTCCAATAACGCTAGCAAACACTGCTGCGAAGTACAATAGGAATGCCAGACCACGATCAAGCAGTCCGGTGTATTCATGAGGAGGCAGTTCAAGGCGCTGCCTCTTCCCAGGACCACTCCGCCCACTCCATAGGCCGGCCGGCTTTGAGGCTCTGAGGTTCCAGGGCTTGTTTTTTTTTGCTACAAAAGTTATATTTTTTTGATGGTCTCATTTTAGGTTGCCCATAAATCAGTGGTTTCCAATATTTTTTTGCCTAGGGACCGGTTGTAAACATACATTTTCTCCAGGAACCGGTGGGTGGGGGGATGCGGTCTGGTGTATGTTTGCATGCCTCACCATAACTCGCTGTGTGCCTAGCTTATGTTGTCCCATTTCCTGAAGAAGCACCCCCCACTTATATTGTCCCAATTCCTGTAGCATGCCCGCTCCAAAGTTTCCTTTCCTGGATCATGCCTTCCTCCCATGTCCCCTTTCCTTTAGCTGCCCCAACTCTCTGCTTCCAATATCCCCTTTCCGAGCCGAACTCAAAAAACAAAATTCACCTTCCTCATTCCCCTGCAGCAGTCTTCTCTTCCTTCACTTCTCTTCTGCAGTAATGCATGGTTCTATTGTCAGCAGATATGATGCTTTAACATGGAAATTAAGTAAAGGAACAGAAGACTGTGGCCCGGAAACCAGGTGTTCCACGGCCCGGTTTTGGGCCGCGGACCGGTGGTTGGGGAACATTACTATAAATTATTGCATATATTGTTTATCTTACATAGTTTATACGGTTGAAACAAGACACATAGTTCAACCAAGGAAGGGAAGGGTTTGGATGAGGAAGGGATTTAGGGGAAACAATTCTATATAACATTTCAATTCAATGATATTTAGGTGTAAAAAGGCATCTAGACCCTTCTTGAAGTTCTCTGCTGTCCCTGCTGTGCTCTGCTCTGCTCCTGAGCTCTCTGCTGTCCCTGCTGTGACCAGCGCCTGAGCTCTCTGCTGTCCCTGCTGTGACCAGCGTCTGAGCTCTCTGCTGTCCCTGCTGTGACCAGCGCCTGAGCTCTCTGCTGTCCCTGCTGTGCTCTGCTCCTGAGCTCTCTGCTGTCCCTGCTGTGACCAGCGCCTGAGCTCTCTGCTGTCCCTGCTGTGACCAGCGCCTGAGCTCTCTGCTGTCCCTGCTGTGACCAGCGCCTGAGCTCTCTGCTGTCCCTGCTGTGACCAGCGCCTGAGCTCTCTGCTGTCCCTGCTGTGACCAGCGCCTGAGCTCTCTGCTGTCCCTGCTGTGACCAGCGCCTGAGCTCTCTGCTGTCCCTGCTGTGACCAGCGCCTGAGCTCTCTGCTGTCCCTGCTGTGACCAGCGCCTGAGCTCTCTGCTGTCCCTGCTGTGCTCTGCTCCTGAGCTCTCTGCTGTCCCTGCTGTGACCAGCGCCTGAGCTCTCTGCTGTCCCTGCTGTGACCAGTGCCTGAGCTCTCTGCTGTACCTGCTGTGCTGTGCGCCTGAGCTCTCTGCTGTCCCTGCTGTGACCAGCGCCTGAGCTCTCTGCTGTCCCTGCTGTGCTCTGCTCCCGAGCTCTCTGCTGTCCCTGCTGTGACCAGCGCCTGAGCTCTCTGCTGTCCCTGCTGTGACCAGCGCCTGAGCTCTCTGCTGTCCCTGCTGTGACCAGCGCCTGAGCTCTCTGCTGTCCCTGCTGTGACCAGCGCCTGAGCTCTCTGCTGTCCCTGCTGTGACCAGCGTCTGAGCTCTCTGCTGTCCCTGCTGTGACCAGCGCCTGAGCTCTCTGCTGTCCCTGCTGTGCTCTGCTCCTGAGCTCTCTGCTGTCCCTGCTGTGACCAGCGCCTGAGCTCTCTGCTGTCCCTGCTGTGACCAGCGCCTGAGCTCTCTGCTGTCCCTGCTGTGACCAGCGCCTGAGCTCTCTGCTGTCCCTGCTGTGACCAGCGCCTGAGCTCTCTGCTGTCCCTGCTGTGACCAGCGCCTGAGCTCTCTGCTGTCCCTGCTGTGACCAGCGCCTGAGCTCTCTGCTGTCCCTGCTGTGACCAGCGCCTGAGCTCTCTGCTGTCCCTGCTGTGACCAGCGCCTGAGCTCTCTGCTGTCCCTGCTGTGACCAGCGCCTGAGCTCGGCTATTCCACAGATTGACCGTTCTCATAGTAAAGCCCTATCGCCTCCGGTGATTAAACTTTGTTTTCTCCAGACTGAGACTCCGCCCTTCGTCTTTTGATTTGATTTAACTTGGAACAACTTACCACCACATTTTTAATATGGACCATTCATATATTTCTGTAAATTAATCAAGTCCCCTCTTTTCCAGACTAAATAAATCTAAATAAAATTTTTTTTATCTCTTTCTGCAAAGGATGAAAAAAACTATTTTGATACTCAATAAATTCATGCCATTCATCCTACAACATACATAATACTGTTATTTTGGGTCAGTACCTTGTACCATTCACAATTATATAGACTACACAATGCGACAGAAAGCAATGAAATGTGTTTACTCTTGTGAAATCACAAGATGCAGCAGCAGTTATAGATGTCACCGCCCTGACACCCTACGTGGCGTTATGTATCGCCCGGAGCCGTGTAGTCAGTCTGGATCTCACCCTAAGCTACAGGTGTTACATAAGAAAAGTATATAAGAAATATCAGCAGAGCCCCAAACTCTTCCCATACCCAGACTGCGCACATTGTGAGTATGATCCCTATGACTGTCAGCGAGTGGGAGAGGCTGCAGCTATATAACAGGGGGCACAGGGGAAACCTATGGGCATCGGCTGCCATAATACATCACTGCAACTATAATTATTTAGTAGGTATGTAGGATGTAGATTTTGTAAAAGCTGATTGTTACTGACAGATTGGTTGGCCTAGTAACCCATTGCCAGGGTAGTAGCCCTGGGCTCTGGACCCTGATACTAAAGCTCAGTTGCAACATTTTTACAAGGTTCATTCAGTGTGTGTGAAGAATCTACTATTACAGGTATACATGTACCAAATTCTAATGGATTTATATAGTTTTACGTGCTAATGTTTTGGAAACATTTTGTTTGCATTGACATAATCTGACTTCATAAGATTTCATATTTCAGTATTTTTTTATGGATGCTAAACTGGAGCTTTTATGTGTACATATTTCTATTTTTTTTTTTTTTTTTTTACTTACAAAATAGAGATTACCTCTCACATACAATTCAAATATACAATAAGACAGTTCACATAAAACATTTACATCATGAGAAATACAACAAGTACATTCTCTCCTGGTGTGGAGTCGGTATCGTATCTTATTCAATCCCGGACTTCTCTTTTACATACTTAACCCATTTTGTCACTTCCTCCCCTTCATTTAATCGATAATTTGGATGGCATCTAACCTTATCTCCCATGGCTGCCAGAGCTTTTTCCTAACCTTCCATTGTTTTAACCCCTCTGTTAGGGCTATCTCGTGGTGCATTTGTGTATTAATTCTTTCTATAACTTCTAGAATGTTTGGAGTATCTGTGGATTTCCATTTTCTGGCTATACACAGTCTCGCTGCTATTAAAATGTGCGTTATTACTCCTCTGTATTGTTTAGGAAATTTGTTAACCCCTATATGTAAAACTGCTTGTAGGGGGGATGGCTTGGCCGCTTCACCTGTTATGGTGGAGATTAATCCAAAAACCTCGGACCAAAACCTTTGGAGCTTGGAGCTATATAGCCTTCCAGACCCTGCCCCAGTGTATATAGCCTGCCAGACCCTGCCCCAGTGTATATAGCCTGCCAGACCCTGCCCCAGTGTATATAGCCTGCCAGACCCTGCCCCAGTGTATGTAGCCTGCCAGACCCTGCCCCAGTGTATATAGCCTGCCAGACCCTGCCCCAGTGTATATAGCCTGCCAGCCCCTGCCCCAGTGTATATAGCCAGCCAGCCCCTGCCACAGTGTATATAGCCTGCCATACCCTGCCCCAATGTATATAGCCTGCCAGACCCTGCCCCAGTGTATATAGCCTGCCAGCCCCTGCCCCAGTGTATATAGCCTGCCAGACCCTGCCCCAGTGTATATAGCCTGCCAGACCCTGCCCCAGTGTATATAGCCTGCCAGACCCTGCCCCAGTGTATATAGCCTGCCAGACCCTGCCCCAGTGTATATAGCCTGCCAGACCCTGCCCCAGTGTATATAGCCTGCCAGACCCTGCCCCAGTGTATATAGCCAGCCAGCCCCTGCCACAGTGTATATAGCCTGCCAGACCCTGCCCCAGTGCATATAGCCTGCCAGACCCTGCCCCAGTGTATATAGCCTGCCAGACCCTGCCGGACAGATCGCACAGAAGATATACAGGGGTCGCCTGAAAGGTGAGTTTAGATATATTTATTTTTTTGACTCGAGTATAAGCCGAGTTTGGGTTTTTTCAGCACATTTTTTGTGCTGAAAAACTAGGCTTATACTCGAGTATATAAGGTATATCTAATTCGCTATATCCCTTTTTCTTATGTGTCTCTATCATACCCCTTAACACGTTCTTTATCTGTAAGTATTCAAGAAAGGTCTCTTTTTCTAATCCACTTTCAATTTGTAGCCTCTCAAATGATTTCAAATATCCATCCTTCAATATAGAGTCTACGTTACTATAGCCTCTCTTTACCCACTTGTCTAAATTTAAGTTCGGTATAATTGATTCCACACTTTTTAATGATATTAATTTAAAAGATATTACTCCTTTATTACTTTTCCCCAAATTTCCATAGCGTACCTCAGACTGTCTAGGGTGTATTGGTTCCTAATCGGGCGGATATACAAACTTTCCATGAGGAGTCTTATAGAGCCTGCTGGCGTGCCTGCGCTTTCGATTTGAACCCATTTGTGTGCCAGTGACGGTGCCCAGCATTCGCTTAGCATGTCTAAAATAGCAGCCTTGTGATATAACTTCAGGTTAGGCATTCCAAGTCTTTTTTGCTAACCCTGGATTTTTTCCCTGCCCATATAAAGTTAAGCAGTAGTTTTTGTGCTTTTTCTAGTATGGACCTGGGAAATCGTAGTGGGATACATCGGAAAAGGTATACTATCTTGGATAGGAGGATTGATTTGCACACTTGGATTCTTGCTATCCATGAGAGTTCCACCTTTTTTATTCTTTCTATTTCTTCTTTTATTTTCCTATATACTGAATCCGAATTTTATTTCCACCATCTTCCTCAATGGTAGACACATTTGTACCCCAAGATATGTGAATCCTTCCTCTCCTCCCTTAAACCCATATATGTCCGTCAGCCGCTTTTTTGTTTCTGGAGGCATATTTACTGAAAAAATAATTGATTTTGCCACATTCAATTTATAGAAAGAGATACTAGCAAATTGTCGCAATGTTTCCATTAAGACTCTTATAGATTTCTCTGGATCCGTGCACATGATGATTATATTATCCGCGTACAGGCCTATAGTGTGTATTTCTGACCCTGAGCGAATTCCTTTAATTTGTGTGTTTAACCTTATTGCCTGGGCCAGTGTTTCCATTACCATAGCGAATATTACTGGCGATAGTGGGCAGCCTTGTCTGGTTCCGTTGGATATTTTAAACCCGGATGACACAAAACCCGACAAGGCTACCCGCCCATTTGGATTTGAGTATAGGGCCATTATTGCACTTAGGATTGCTCCACTCAGAACGAATTTTTGTAAAGTGGCCTCCATATATCCCCAGTGTATTCTATCAAATGCTTTTTCGGCATCTAAGGATAAAAACACACTGGGGGTCGAGGACGTCTGAGCAGTCTGCAGTAGGTCTATTACTCTTCTTGTACCATCTCTGGATTGTCTTCCAGCCACAAAACCCACTTGGTCTGGTGATATAACTGTTGGTAATACCTTATTTAGTCTAATGGCCAAAATTTTAGAATATATTTTTATATCGCTATTCAGTAATGATATTGGGCGGAAATTTTCTGGTTTATTAGGCGGTTTACCTGGTTTTGCTAACGTGATTATAGATGCTGTTAAGTTTTCATGTGCAATTCTGCCCTTTTTTTGCCAGTACTTGTATAATCTTTCTAGGTATGGCAAAAGCTGAGTTGCAAATTGCTTATAATGTTCATTCGGTAGCCCATCTGGGCCTGGGGATCTATTTAATTTTGTTGTTTTAACTATTCCCCCTATCTCTTCTGTCGTGAATGGGCTATTTAGGTTCTCTATTTATTCTGCTGAGAAACTTGGTAGGTTTATGGTTTTTAGGAAATTTTGTATCTTCGTTGCCGTAGGCTGTGTCTCTGCCTTTTCATCTTTTAAATTGTATAGTTTGGCATAGTATGTTTGGAAAGCTTCCGCTATCTCAATTGGATTTTTGCTAAACTTGTTCGCGGGGTACTGCAGGGTTTCTATTTTGTTCTTGGCTCGATTTATTCTAACTCTCTTTGCCAAAAGTTTACTCGCTTTATCCGCCATTGAGTAGAACTTTGTTTTACACCTCCTCATATCCTGGGCGTACGTCTGGAGTAATAACGTGCGTAACTGCAGTCTTATCTCTGACAAAACTTTTGTGCCCTCTGGACATGGGGCCATTTTATTCCTCTCTTCTATCCTTCTTAACTCTGAGGTCAGCTTGTCTATGTTGCTCTTCCTCCGTTTTTTAGCTTCTGCACCAATTTTCTTGTACAACTCCCTCATGAACATTTTGTATGTGGACCATAATATTTCCTCACTTACTTGTGCGTTGTCGTTTATTTTAAAAAAATGAATTTGTCTCCTTTTCCACGCGAGCTTGAGTTTCGGGGGATCTTAATAGGCGTGTTTGTAATCTCCATCCTATGTTAACATTTCGCTTCGGTCCATTCTGCAGTTTCAGTACTATGGGGGCGTGGTCTGACCATGTTATGTCCCCAATCGTTGTGCTAATGCAGTGTGGTAGGATCTCTCTATCTATCAGGAAGTAATCTATCCTGGAGTAAGATCCATGTCTAGGAGAAAAATATGTATAGTCCTTGTCCTCTACATGTTGATATCTCCATATATCATGCAGATCCCACTCCCGGATGATGGATCCCATTTCCTTTCTACCTCCCGATGTGGTGCAGTCCTGACTCTCTGAAGGAGGTGCATTAAAATCCCCACAGATTATTAATCTTCCTTGTTTAATTTCGTTAATCTTTTTTAAAACTGACCGCAGGAACCTGCATTGCCCTGTGTTTGGTGCATATACTGTAGCCACCGTGTATTGCCTACCGTTTATCTCACCGATCACTATCACATAACGCCCTTCTCTATCCTTCACCCACTCTTTTAATTCAAAGTTCAAAGAGGACTTTATAAGAATACTAACTCCTGCTCTTTTACTAATGGAATTTGAGTGAAACCCTATTTTGAAGTCCCTACGTGTTACTCTAAATATATCTTTAGCTAAAAGGTGTGATTCTTGGATGCACACTATATCGCATCTCGATTCCTCTACCTCTGTCCAGAGAACCCTTCTTTTATAAGGGGAGTTCAACCCTCGCACATTTATAGATAACATTTTCAGCGCCATCTATTACATTGTAACAAGATTTTATTTATTTTCCAGGATTGATATTGCCGGTACCCATTCCACACCTCATAAACACATAAACATATACAAACACTAAACAAATTATCCCACATTTCTACCTTATCGGTTTCTTCACCGATTGTTATTGGGGGGAGTTCCTCCAACCTGTTGGGTTGTATATATTGGAGGTGCTCAATACCCTTTATTATTTTTATTATATATATATATTTTTTCTCTTATCCTATTTGCTCATTTAGATTTTAGGCCGTCTGCCTTTAATAATTATGTTAATCTTTTTATCCCTTCCCTACTTTTTCTTCCCCACTCGTGTCCATTCCGTCTGGATTTTTCCTACCTGGTTTTGTTCTAGCCTTTCCCTTTGTTTCAGGCCCCAGCTTTCAAGTAAAGACTCCAATTCATTTGGTTTATTACCTTATATACTCGAGTATAAGCCTAGTTTTTCAGCACAAAATTTGTGCTCAAAAACCCTAACTCGGCTTATACTCGAGTCAACTAAAAACATAAAGACAAAACTCACCTTTCTGACGTCACCCATAGGTCCTCTTCTGTCTGAGACAGTCTGAGACAGAAGAGGACCTATGGGGGACGTCGGAAAGATGAGTACAGTGTTATTTTTTTTCCTACTACAGGGGCTGGGCAGGCTGTATGCTACAGGGGCTGGGCAGGCTGTATGCTACAGGGGCTGGGCAGGCTGTATGCTACAGGGGCTGGGCAGACTGTATGCTACAGGGGTTGGGAAGGCTGTATGCTACAGGGGTTGGGCAGGCTGTATGCTACAGGGGTTGGGCAGGCTGTATGCTACAGGGGCTTGCAGACTATATACTGGGAGGCTGTAACCAATGCATTTCCCACCCTCGGCTTATACTTGAGTCAATAGGTTTTCCCAGTTTTTTGTGTTGAAATTAGGGGTCTCGGCTTATACTCGGGTCGGCTTATACTCGAGTATATACGGTACATATATATTGTTGGCCTTTAAACCATACCAATAATTTAACTGGAAACCCCCATTTGTAGTCTATTTCATTTTCTCTTAATATTTTTGTACTTTCTCCGAACTCTCTTCTTCTTCTTAAAGTGTTTACTGATAAGTCTCCGAATATTTCAATGTTTTGATATGGCTCTGGGAGTCTAGATAGTTGTTTCCCTGCCTGCATCAGCTTTTCTTTCATTTTAAATAGGTGGAACCTCACAATCGTGTCCCTAGGTAGTTCAGGTTTTACAGTTTTGGGTTTAGGTATTCTGTGTATTCTGTCGATTGTTTTGTCCATGGCTACCTCTTCCGTTATTACTACCGATAACATCTTATTTACATATCCCTCCAACTCCTTATTCTCTACTGACTCGGGTATGCCTCTAATTCTAATGTTATTTCTGCGGGATCTATCTTCAATATCCCCCAACTTGTCTTTCATCATTGTCATTTCACGTTCCAATCTGTGGTGTGCCTCCACTAAGCTGTTATGTGCTTTGGCACTGTCTTCTGCTTTCTTTTCCAACCCGTCTGTTCTATTTCCTAATTCATCTACTTCTTCTCTTAATACCCCAAAGGTTGATCTAAATTCTGTAACCAGCGATTTATGATACGTCTCAAAGATTTCCTTCATACTTTTTGTTATATAGTCGTCCGTTTGTGTTCCTATACTCTCATTTGGCAATTGGTTACTGCTATTTGTCGTTCCCTTCCTTCCTAGCCTAACTTCCTGCGACCATGGCCCTGTCACTTCCATTTTGATGGTCATATGTACTTTGTTTAACTGTTTGGGGGACTATTTCTCCTGTATTTCTACCTTCCTCTAATGTGAGTACTTTCTGTCTAGTTTCTATCGCTGTTGCTTCTTCCATGTTGTCTAATTTCTCTGGAATATTTTTTTGTTGCATTCCTGGTCTACGTGCCATGAAATCCTTACTTTTTGGGGGAGTTGCTTTTTTTAACTGTGTTTTCCTGATCCTGGAAGTTCTTCCCTGGCCATACATCCCCCCCACTATCTCCGTAGCTTCGTTTTAGGACAAGTATTTGTAAGGTATCTGGATATTTTAGCGGGATCCCCCCCCCCCCCCCTCCTTCTGTCTGTTATTACTCTGTATTTCCGACAGGTATAGATACAGTGTGGATTCTGAGTCCACCTCCGGAGTCTGTATAGGTAGGTATTCCAGTAGGCTTATCCGCATAAGGGAGATGATAACCCTCTGGCGCTCAGCCGACAGTTTAAGGCCCTTATTAACCCTTAATCCTTAATTTTGCAAATTTGGACACAGTTAGGTGTATATATTTGCTGCTCAACAGTTATATTTATACTTTAGTTAGCAGATTTTGAATTAGTTAGACATACTCCTTATGCTTAATAACCATTCTTTCCACACAGATGTCAGTTATGTTAGGCATGCATTAGACACTTATCCATACAGACTTATATGTAATATTCCTGCACTGTCTTATACGACTTATGTGAGTAAACGGAGAGGAAAAGACTCCTCCATGCATAATATGCGGTTTCGCTGGTCCGACTTGGACTAGGCTCTTTATCTTTCATGTAAAATAGTCTCTGTGGGATTTAAGTAGTTAAGCGGCAGCGTCCATAGAGTCGTTCTTTCCTGTTTAGTGACAACAGAGGACTGCCAGAATTAGAATAGCCAGTCCTGCTTTACACTTATCTGTCCAAAAATACACTATATATTAATCTTGTACTGTCCTGTATGGCTCAATTAAGGAGGCAAAGAGAACAGCAATTCCAGTGAGGCTTGTACAGGTGATCAGATTAATAGATTAGTAAGTTAGTGTAAGTTAGTAGGTTAGAGGATCAATAGGGGGAAGCAATTTTTAGCAGGCCCCCCCTCCCGCCAGGAGACGATCCACGCGCCGGCGCCTATGTGGGTCAGAACCGGGGCCGCAAGGACCCGATTCCCGTCCCCCCATGACATTTCTGCAGGAGCCGTCCCCCGTCCAGGTAGGCCCGTCCCCCCGTGACACCAAACGGCGGCCCGCGGTATGCCGCTCACCGCTAACCCCTGGGGTGCCCTCTGCCCCTTCCCCCCCGTCTTACCCACCAGCTGCCTCCACAGTTCCCCTCCTCCTCTTGATTCGCGCTGCTGCTCCCACAAGAAGGACGCCGCTCTGCACCACCAATCTTCTGCCAGCGCCGGCTCCGGACCTCTGAAGCTGCCTATGTGCACCTGCGGCTCCTGCTTCTCCTCCGTGGATTGGGATCGTCCGGACTGTCCGCGTCCCTTCACCTCCCCTCCTCTCCCGGTCTTCCTCTTCCTCTGTAGGTATCGCCGCGTCCAGCGTCCACTGATACTGCCGCGATCCTGCGATCCTGCTTCAGATGTCCTCCTGGCGTGGAACCTATGTCAGGGCGCCATGGTGTCAGGATACTTGAGTATTAGGGATATTAGGACTACTAGGTTTTGAGAGCCGCCGACGGCCATCTGCATGAGCTAGTGCGCGGCCATGCTTGTTGGTCACGCCCCCCCTTTGAGAGAGAGATTATTTCTATTTTGTATCACTTATTAATGACTTAAATTTTGGGAGGAAGTGAAGTGTCTTGAAATGCTTTGGAGATACACTCACCGGCCACTTTATTAGGTACACCTGTCCAACTGCTCGTTAACACTTAATTTCTAATCAGCCAATCACATGGCGGCAATTCAGTGCATTTAGGCATGTAGACATGGTCAAGACAATCTCCTGCAGTTCTCCCGAGCATCAGTATGGGGAAGAAAGGTGATTTGTGGCCTTTGAACGTGGCATGGTTGTTGGTGCCAGAAGGGCTGGTCTGAGTATTTCAGAAACTGATGATCTACTGGGATTTTCACGCACAACCATCTCTAGGGTTTACAGAGAATGGTCCGAAAAAGAAAAAACATCCAGTGAGCGGCAGTTCTGTGGGCGGAAATGCCTTGTTGATGCCAGAGGTCAGAGGAGAATGGGCAGACTGGTTCGAGCTGATAGAAAGGCAACAGTGACTCAAATTGCCACCCGTTACAACCAAGGTAGGCAGAAGAGCATCTCTGAACGCACAGTACATCGAACTTTGAGGCAGTTGGGCTACAGCAGCAGAAGGCCACACCGGGTGCCACTCCTTTCAGCTAAGAACAGGAATCTGAGGCTACAATTTGCACAAGCTCATCGAAATTGGACAGTAGAAGATTGGAAAAACGTTGCCTGGTCTGATGAGTCTTGATTTCTGCTGCGACATTTGGATGGTAGGGTCAGAATTTGGCGTCAACAACATGAAAGCATGGATCCATCCTGCCTTGTATCAGCGGCTCAGGCTGGTGGTGCTGGTGTCATGGATCCATCCTGCCTTGTATCAGCGGCTCAGGCTGGTGGTGCTGGTGTCATGGATCCATCCTGCCTTGTATCAGCGGCTCAGGCTGGTGGTGGTGGTGTCATGGATCCATCCTGCCTTGTATCAGCGGGTCAGGCTGGTGGTGGTGGTGTCATGGATCCATCCTGCCTTGTATCAGCGGGTCAGGCTGGTGGTGGTGGTGTCATGGATCCATCCTGCCTTGTATCAGTGGCTCAGGCTGGTGGTGGTGGTGTCATGGATCCATCCTGCCTTGTATCAGCGGGTCAGGCTGGTGGTGGTGGTGTCATGGATCCATCCTGCCTTGTATCAGCGGGTCAGGCTGGTGGTGGTGGTGTCATGGATCCATCCTGCCTTGTATCAGCGGCTCAGGCTGGTGGTGGTGGTGTCATGGATCCATCCTGCCTTGTATCAGCGGCTCAGGCTGGTGGTGGTGGTGTCATGGATCCATCCTGCCTTGTATCAGCGGCTCAGGCTGGTGGTGGTGGTGTCATGGATCCATCCTGCCTTGTATCAGCGGCTCAGGCTGGTGGTGCTGGTGTCATGGATCCATCCTGCCTTGTATCAGCGGCTCAGGCTGGTGGTGGTGGTGTCATGGTGTCTTTGAGCCCCTTGGTACAACGCCACAGCCTACCTGAGTATTGTTGCTGAGCATGTCCATCCCTTTATGAGCACAATGTACCCTGTAACATCTGATGGCTACTTTCAGCAGGATAATGCGTCATGTCATAAAGCTGGAAGCATCTCAGACTGGTTTCTTGAACATGACAATGAGGTCACTGGACACAAATGGCCTCCACAGTCACCAGATCTCAATCCAATAGAGCATCTTTGGGATGTGGTGGAACGGGAGATTCGCATCATGGATGTGCAGCCGACAAATCTGCGGCAACTGTGTGATGCCATCATGTCACTATGGACCAAAATCTCTGAGGAGCTTCCAGCACCTTGTTGTATCTATGCCACGAAGAATTGAGGCAGTTCTGAAGGCAAAAGGGGGTCCAACCCGTTACTAGCATGGTGTACCTAATAAAGTGGCCGGTGAGTGTATGTGATGTATATATTCTGTATGTGTATACAGTGTATGATGTGTGTATATACTGTATGTATGTATGCACATGAGTGTATAAATGATTGGAACTCACATGTGTGAGTATATAAATATGTATATTTTTTAAGTGGGTAGGGGGCCCCATGCAGGAGCCTGTTATAGTTGCGCCCCTGCCTAAAGCTACTTCCTATTATAGACAGTTTCTTAAATCTCCTCTGTTGGATTGAGCTGAAGTGTTATTTGTGTTTGGGTTGGGATCAGTGTTACCGGTAGGATGACTTCTGTGCCCCGTCTTTGTTTTCTTTTGACATTTCATCTCTTTCAGGTTCACAATGTCAGGAAAAATTGTCCCTAAAACCATGGCCAAAGGTGTGGATATCTGTGGTGTCGGAAAATATTATTACATTGTCCGATCAGATCTTGGTTGTTACATGAGATCAACCAACTTCAACAAAGGCGAAAATCTGGAGATCTTCAGCCTTCATCCTGCTTGTAGAGACGGAGATCATTATTTGGCTCATAAAGATGATCTATTCTACATTATCAAGGGGAATTATTATCGTCGAGTGAAAAACATGAACACGGATGAAGACTCCGTCGTTTACACCTTACACCCAAACTGCCAAGGAGGAGACTTCTACCTGTCAGCTTGGGATAGCTTCTATATCATCTACCTGAGCCGAGGCGTTTATCGTAAAACCAAGAACATGAACAAGGATGAAGATAGTGAAGAATATCCTCTACACCCCGACTGTAAGGATGGCCTGTATTATTTTGGTACTGAAGATTACTATTACTTTGTGAAGCCTCATGATGAATGGGGGATCCAGTATGTAAGAAGCACCAACTTCCATGAAAACACCAATACTGAGACCTTCTCCTTCCATCCAAGTGTCATCAACTTCCTGCCAGGGGGAGTCGGTGTTAGCAAGGGACCAGCTTATGGTGAATGGGTTTGTATCAAGACCATCGTCAATGATATTAAGATGCTTGAACCGTGTCAGCAGCAAATCCCCAAGAAGATTGGATATGAAAAGGAGAAGATGTCTTGTATAGAACAAAACTGGAGTGTGACCTCTGAAGTCTCAGAAGAAACTGGTGGTTTGACTAAAGCAATCTGCAAGAGCCAGTTGTCTCTGACAGCTGAATATGGTGGATGCAGTGTTGACACTGAGAAGGAAGATTGGAGTGACGCCACTGAAATTAAGGAGACCCTCGATGTTTATCTAGAACCTGATGAGAAGACCTACATCTGGGCCTACCAGCTTTGCCTGGGAAATGATCCTGTGCTGTACTGCAGTGATATAAGAGTTTTAGATGATGCAAACCCTCCGACTGAGGTCCCATTACCCGCTGCAGAAAATTAAAGTCAAAGAAGTAATGTCCGGCTGCTGAATCTGTGGCAGACTGAGCACATATATACATAAGCTGTTCTAATTTTACCATATAGGAAGTCATTGTGAAGTCCGGCAAGCCTGTGGGCCAGTGACAACTCTATCACGGGGTTCAAGACAAGAGTCAGATATTTAGTACCTAGAGGAATTGGAGCCCATTTGTGTATGTCCACGCAGGGCCCACTATCTTCTTAGGCCTCACGATGTTAATGGAAATAGTGACTGAGGTACAAAGTCCAACAGTCCCACAGCTTTACCTCCTGTAGGGACAGATAGGAAGATGGCCGACCCCAGGAGGTGCCTGTATGTCAATCACTAGGTCAGTGATGGCAAACCTTTTACCGGCCGAGTGCCCAAACTGCAACCCCAAACCCCCCTTATTTATCGTGAGGTGCCACCAAAAATTAACGCAGTAACTTATTACTCTCTGTTTTTCAACAACTTTCGATCACATTGGCCTCCTGAGGACAAGAAAATTGGAAAATTTGCATCATTTTAGCTTCTGTCCCTCTGTACTCAGAGAATCAAGGGGCCAGCAGAAGGTCTTCCAAAGATAATTCGGCCATGTCTGCACATTCTCCCTACAGTTCCAAGTAGTGAAGCAAGTATCACTTTAATATATGACTGAAAGCTGCAACTTTTAAGTTGCTTGGAACTGCAGGAAGATTCTTTGAGTCCTGTCTGGTGTGCTGGGGGCGATGGCCCGGGTGCCCACAGAAAGGGCTCTGAGTGCCGCCTCTGGCACCCGTGCCATAGGTTCGCCACCACTGCTCTAGGTTATTATTCTCCTGCTTTATTCCATATGTATGACATTACATAATAATCCAAATATTACCAAGTATTAGGCAATAATGTATCACTGGAGAAGTAAATTGTAATATGTAATAAAGCTTTTTCTAGAATCATGGTCACCTATTACAAATAAATAAATGAAGATATAATGAAGTCTGGACTCGTGGTTGTGTTACTTTTCTATATTCATAGTGATACTATTACTTACTATTTACTTGTTACTTAGCTACATAGTGGGCACTGTATCATTGGTTTTCCGGTGCTTTTTTGGCGTAAAAACTGGACCATTTCTGCCTCTTCTTTAATCTGGAGTAAACATAGAACTACTGATGCAAAACCAAACTTTAAAAACTTGGGATTTTAAAAAACAGTCACTCCAGTCCCCTGCGGGTGTACGTGCTGGGACTTTTTTTAACAACATTTTATTAGAGTCAGAATAGAAATACAAAGCTCTGAAAATACGGGAACGTACATAGATATGTCTAGTAGACTTAGAATGACTCCCATTCTACAATTTTGTTTCAATAATTATTTAGCAACATACACAATGTCAATGAACCCTTTTGAATACATTTTGAGACTTTTTTTGGGGCTTTCTGAACAAAAAAACCCACGTAGGAATTAAAAGCTCCGCTATCCATCAGATTCATTACAGCGGCTTTGGCCCTATAATAAATATGCATTTGGTCCAATTGCTGTGTGGGATTTTTTTTTTCATAAATTCCCAGAAATGTCTCCAAATGCATAAAAAGTCCCAGCACATACACCAGCAGGGGACAGGAGTAACTATTCTGGCTTTGCACTGTGTTGCACTCGCAGTAGTTTACTCCATATTATTGAAGAGGCAGAAATAGCCCTGTGAGACTTTTTAGCTGTCCCAAAAACCTCCCTGCATTTTTTTTTAGACTTTTATATTCCAAAAAAGCCAATCAAAACCGATGATAAATAACCCCTATGCGTGTATTTTTCGCTAAAGGAATCTGCACATTTACAATCACGCAAATATTTGCACAGAAGTCCCCGGTGACCTGTTTTACATAATGCCAAAACTACAAGAGCCACAGCTGGAAAGTAAGCCTGGATAGCAACCAATCACAGCTTAGTTTCCATTTTGCTACAGGTCATTAACATGAGCTCAGATTGGTTGCTATAGGCAATAAATGACATTCTCGATATAAGAGCTTATGTGTTATGAGTTAATATGATTTCAATTGTGATGCTTATCCAATGTTCTGATGAGCTCTGATACTCCAGTCACTGCAGTCTTATCCTTGACATAAGTAAAGCAATGCTTATGTCAGGGCCATCCTCAAGAGGAAAAAGCCTGCTTCGATCCTGGGTTTTTGAAATGGAAACATAAAATAGAAAACTCCTTTGGCAGCAGGCAATTCTGTTAAAAAGTGTTCAAGGCTTTATTAGAAAAAACATTAAAAATTTATCACAAGCAAGGTAACACGTTTCAGGCCATCCTAGATGGATCCTTATTCATAGATAAAGAGGAAGGAGGGACAAAATCAGTACCTCCCACTCCCCAGCTGGTCAGGCTAAACCACACAACATGGAAACTGCAATAGTCACCTCTATGCAGTCGATGTAAGACGATATAGATCGTTCTAAACAGTGGGCCTCTGACGAATGAGGACGATTTATAACGTCTTTGAGATTGCGCTGGCACTGCCCATGCGCAGCAGGAGACTGGCTGTTACATACATCCCGGTATATACATCCTGCTGCGTCTGCCCAACACGGAGATCGCTCCGTGCTGGGCAGTTTAACCCCTTAACTGCTGAAATCGAGTACAAACACGGCAGCTAAGGAGAAAGACATCTGTCACTCCCACAGCCCCCTGCAGCACGATCACAGTGTGCCGGGGTATTGCCATGGCAGCCAGAGGTCTGACTAAGACCACCGTGTCTGCCATGTACGAGGGGCTATGAGATACAGTGCAAGACTGGATCTCAAAGGCAAAATGGCATCAAAACATTGACAAGCACAATACATTGCAGTACAGAGGGACAGGCAGGAGGTCAGGACAGGCGGTACAGGATCGGAGTCAGGAGCAAGGCAAAAGGTCAAGGCAGGCAGCAGAGGAGCGAAGTCAGGAACGGAACCGGAGTCACAACTGGAATTCAGCAAACAGTCACAAGGCATGAGGATAAAGCTTTCTCTAAGGCTATGAGGCATAAAGATCCAGCAGGGGACACAGGAGGGGGCTGGCTATTTAACAGAATTGGCAGCCGGCCAGCGCAAATTATTGGAGCACTGGCCCTTTAAATTTGACAGACACATGTCCTAGGAGGCAGGGACGGCCTAGGAGGAGCCGAGCCACGGGCGACCCTGCTGGAACCCGATGACCCGAGACATGGGTGACAAAAAAGCACAGCAGAAAATCATGTAGCTTGCAGCACTTACCTACAACAGACATGTCCTCTGTAGGCACGGCTGTGAAAGGAGAGGAGACTGCTATTATTAGGGACAAGTGGAATCTGAATTAGGACTGCATAAGGCTACTCATCAGCTGCTATAGTGCGGAGAGATTCTTAATGTTTTTAGAGGATTATTAAGCAATATCTGGAAAGGAATATTGGCATTTACTGCATCTTACAGCAAGGTCTTGAAGGTGATGTCCAGGGTTATGTAGTGTTCTGATGTGTAGTGTTCAGCTTTAGCAAAGCATAAAGCTACTGCTCTCAGTGTAGAGCATTTGCTAATACCTAGTTTGTAATGGTGCTGCAGTTATTAGCGTGCACTAATACCTAGTTTGTAATGGTGCTGCAGTTATTAGCGTGCACTAATACCTAGTTTGTAATGGTGCTGCAGTTATTAGCGTGCACTAATACCTAGTTTGTAATGGTGCTGCGGTTATTAGCGCGCACTAATACCTAGATCATAAAGGTTCTGCTCCTCAGGCGGCACCACCTGCAGAAAGATGTGGGGCAGATTCATTTGCCACAAAGCAGAACCTGACACTTTAATATAGTGTTACTTCACATGTGATGTAAGCATGGATGTGAGAAATTGTATGCAGAAACCATTCACTAAAAATGTTCTCAGGCAGCAGAAAGTGGAGGTTCACCCCTGAATACAACCCGTTTAGATTTATCGCCTGCCCCTCTGTTCAATGTGCTAAGTCATCAGTAACTGAGAACAATTGCTATATAACATCACCCCCACCCTCCTTCCCCTATGATGTCTTTAGATACACAGAAAGTGGAATGAAGGCTGAGAATTCACATAACACACTCTCCTTTAGATGGCGCTATATGACCAAGCAGTGACACTAGCTTGTTATACACTCACCGGCCACTTTATTAGGTACACCTGTCCAACTGCTCATTAACACTTAATTTCTAATCAGCCAATCACATGGCGGCAACTCAGTGCATTTAGGCATGTAGACATGGTCAAGACAATCTCCTGCAGTTCACACCGAGCATCAGTATGGGGAAGAAAGGTGATTTGTGGCCTTTGAACGTGGCATGGTTGTTGGTGCCAGAAGGGCTGGTCTGAGTATTTCAGAAACTGCTGATCTACTGGGATTTTCATGCACAACCATCTCTAGGGTTTATAGAGAATGGTCCGAAAAAGAAAAAGCATCCAGTGAGCGGCAGTTCTGTGGGCGGAAATGCCTTGTTGATGCCAGAGGTCAGAGGAGAATGGGCAGACTGGTTCGAGCTGATAGAAAGGCAACAGAGACTCAAATCACCACCCGTTACAACCAAGGTAGGCAGAAGAGCGTCTCTGAACGCACAGTACGTCCAACTCTGAGGCAGATGGGCTACAGCAGCAGAAGACCACACCGGGTGCCACTCCTTTCAGCTAAGAACAGGAAACTGAGGCTACAATTTGCACAAGCTCATTGAAATTGGACAGTAGAAGATTGGAAAAACGTTGCCTGGTCTGATGAGTCTCGATTTCTGCTGCGACATTCGGATGGTAGGGTCAGAATTTGGCGTCAACAACATGAAAGCATGGATCCATCCTGCCTTGTATCAGCGGGTCAGGCTGGTGGTGGTGGTGTCATGGATCCATCCTGCCTTGTATCACCGGGTCAGGCTGGTGGTGGTGGTGTCATGGATCCATCCTGCCTTGTATCAGCGGGTCAGGCTGGTGGTGCTGGTGTCATGGTGTCTTTGGGCTCCTTGGTAACGCCACAGCCTGCCTGAGTATTGTTGCTGCCCATGTCCATCCCTTTATGAGCACAATGTACCCTGTAACATCTGATGGCTACTTTCAGCAGGATAATGCGCCATGTCATAAAGCTGGAATCATCTCAGACTGGTTTCTTGAACATGACAATGAGGTCACTGGACACAAATGGCCTCCACAGTCACCAGATCTCAATCCAATAGAGCATCTTTGGGATGTGGTGGAACGGGAGATTCGCATCATGGATGTGCAGCCGACAAATCTGCGGCAACTGTGTGATGCCATCATGTCAATATGGAGCAAAATCTCTGAGGAGCTTCCAGCACCTTGTTGTATCTATGCCACGAAGAATTGAGGCAGTTCTGAAGGCAAAAGGGGGTCCAACCCGTTACTAGCATGGTGTACCTAATAAAGTGGCCGGTGAGTGTATACTGGCACAAGTTTTCGACAAATTGTTGATTTTACATGTAATGAAAGTGATATTTCAAGGGAAATCTGCAAAATTTATTGAATTATTGGTCTATTGAGAAGCGTAACAAGGCAGAGAACAGTCTTCTTACTAGATATGTGAGATTTACTTATCATTTACTTACCCGGTCCTGTCGCGATTCAGCGGCTCGTTCTCCGACGATGATTCGGGTCTTCCAGCGATTCACTAAGGTCGTGCGCCCGATGTCCACCAGGTGTCGCTGCTGCGCTGAAGTCGGCCGGCGTTCACCAACCTATCCCCGATGTATGTGAGTGATAGATTTTGCAACACAATTCCGCGGTTTTTCCGAATCCGTCGGGTTTTCCGGCGGCCACGCCCCCGATTTGTGTCGCGTGAAAGCCGGCGCGATTGCGCCAAATCTGTTCGCGAGCCCCAAAATCCCGGCGGAATTCAGCGCAAAACGGAAAAAGTCGGGAAACCCGACAAAAGTGCGGCCGCGGAGCCCTTAGTAAATGACCCCCATTCCATCTTATTCAAGGCAGCAGCTTATAGTTTCGTATTAACTGGCACTAATAACTTTTTCATACTTCAGTGGACAGAATAATTTTTTGGGAATGGAGATGACATTTTCATTGCTATCATTGTGAGGACTGTATGACCTTTTGATCACTTTTTATAAAAAAAAAAATTTATGTTGCAAAATGGCGAAAAAAAAAGCCGCGTTTGGACATTTGGGCGCTATTTCCTCCATTACTAGATTTAAACACCGGGAATAACCATTATTATATTTTTAAAGATCAGGAATTTTGGGATGCAACGATACCTAACACGTTTATGATTTTTACTGTTTATTTAGATTTATATCAGTTCTAGGGTTATGTGAATTTTTAAGGTATTTTTTAACCCCTTCCCTACGTGTGTTGTAATTGCAGGGCTCACGTTGGGTTTGGGTACATTGAGAGGGCTCACGGCTGAGCCCTCTCCATAGCCGGTAAGTCTTTGCTGCATATCGCTCCCCGTGACATCATCAGCGCAGCAGGCGCGATATGATGATGTCATCACCTGCCGACATGTTGTACACAGCATCAGAAAAGAAGAGGAAAGTAGCTGCTGGGGAACTTTTTTTTTAACTACACTACAAAAAGGAAAGAGGGCCACACTGAGAAGAAGTACTGAAGAGAGGGAGAGTCAGCTCACCTAAACGCCATGTAGCGATGCCTGGACTGTTGGAGCACTGACAACTCAGTTCAGTCCACAACATAGAAATACACATTAGGTCCAGTTTCAGACAACAGTCCAGGATGGGTTATAAAACGTAGAAATTCATTTTTTAATAAGAAATTCATAAAGACGGATGAACACGTGGAGAACACAGACATACACAGAGTTATTGCCAACACATTTCGGAGAATTCCTTCATCATGGCATAGCGTGAACGGGTGATTTTAAATAGCCCACTGTTGCAGTCATGTGATCGCGTTAAAAAACATAGCATTATAGCATTATTAAAAACTTTGCTCGAGATCATAGCTGAGCCGGCATCATAAAACACTGGGTGTCATCTGTAACTAACAGCTGACACCCCAATGAGCTCCAATCGCGGGTGTTTAACTCATTAAAACACTGCCTGCAAGATCCCGTCTGTGATAGGATCTTACAGGCACAGTGTCAGCCAATGCATGTGCATGACTGAGCTAATATTATCATGAACAAGCAATCAGATAATTGCTTGTTCATGTCCAATGGTGGAAGAAATAGAAAAGTTTAAAAAAAAGTTAATTCATAAAAAATACATTAATAAATTAATAAAAATGCCCCAAATCCCCATTAACACATAAAATGATGTGAAAAAGGTCAAAATCATTACACAATCCCCACAAATAATGGGGCAGATTTACTTACCCGGTCCTGTCGCGATCCAGCGGCGCGTTCTCAGTGAAGGATTCGGGTCTTCCGGCGATTCACTAAGGTAGTGCGCCCGATGTCCACCAGGTGTCGCTGCTGAATCCGTTGGGTTTTCTCACGGCTACGCCCCCCGGATTTCCGTCGCGTGCAACCCGGCATCGATGCGCCACAATGCGATCGCGTGCGCCAAAATCCTGAGGCAATTCAGGGAAAATTCGGCACAAATTGGAAATATTTGTTTAACGCGACGGAAAAACGCGATTCGGGCCCTTAGTAAATGACCCCCATATTATTATCCCGTCTGTAACAACCCATAGAATACATAATTATTCATCAATATGTTTTCAACAATAGGGGATGTAAACCTCAAAATAATATCATTGGAAAATACACTCACCGGCCACTTTATTAGGTACACCATGCTAGTAACGGGTTGGACCCCCTTTTGCCTTCAGAACTGCCTCAATTCTTCGTGGCATAGATACAACAAGGTGCTGGAAGCTCCTCAGAGATTTTGCTCCATAGTGACATGATGGCATCACACAGTTGCCGCAGATTTGTCGGCTGCACATCCATGATGCGAATCTCCCGTTCCACCACATCCCAAAGATGCTCTATTGGATTGAGATCTGGTGACTGTGGAGGCCATTTGTGTCCAGTGACCTCATTGTCATGTTCAAGAAACCAGTCTGAGATGATTCCAGCTTTATGACATGGCGCATTATCCTGCTGAAAGTAGCATCAGATGTTACAGGGTACATTGTGCTCATAAAGGGATGGACATGCTCAGCAACAATACTCAGGTAGGCTGTGGCGTTGTACCAAGGGGCCCAAAGAGTGCCAAGAAAATATTCCCCACACCATGACACCACCACCAGCCTGACCCGCTGATACAAGGCAGGATGGATCCATGACACCACCACCACCAGCCTGACCCGCTGATACAAGGCAGGATGGATCCATGCTTTCATGTTGTTGACGCCAAATTCTGACCCTACCATCCGAATGTCGCAGCAGAAATCGAGACTCATCAGACCAGGCAACGTTTTTCCAATCTTCTACTGTCCAATTTCGATGAGCTTGTGCAAATTGTAGCCTCAGTTTCCTGTTCTTAGCTGAAAGGAGTGGCACCCGGTGTGGTCTTCTGCTGCTGTAGCCCATCTGCCTCAAAGTTGGACGTACTGTGCGTTCAGAGATGCTCTTCTGCCTACCTTGGTTGTAACGGGTGGCAATTTGAGTCACTGTTGCCTTTCTATCAGCTCGAACCAGTCTGCCCATTCTCCTCTGACCTCTGGCAACAACAAGGCATTTCCGCCCACAGAACTGCCGCTCACTGGATGTTTTTTCTTTTTTGGACCATTCTCTGTAAACCCTAGAGATGGCTGTGTGTGAAAATCCCAGTAGATCAGCAGTTTCTGAAATACTCAGACCAGCCCTTCTGGCACCAACAACCATGCCACGTTCAAAGGCCTCAAATCACCTTTCTTCCCCATACTGATGCTCGGGAGAACTGCAGGAGATTGTCTTGACCATGTCTACATGCCGAAATGCACTGAGTTGCCGCCATGTGATTGGCTGATTAGAAATTAAGTGTTAACGAGCAGTTGGACAGGTGTACCTAATAAAGTGGCCGGTGAGTGTACATTTCATCCTGCGAAAAAATTGGCCACACACATCCCCAGCAACAGAAAAACTAAAATTTTATTTTATGATGGGTTTTCTCTGTGCGTAAATTTTAGGGCTGAATGAACATATCACAGACAAATTTGGAGCATTCTATATTTTGCCTCCATTTTGATGTAATTGCTATGAAGATCTCAAGGGGTTAACAATCTTCCTACAAGCTGTTTCTGATAGTTTGATGCAGATTTGAAAATAGGTTGATATATGGGGGGGGTGGGGGGTTCTAATATTATATATTCACATTTTATTAAAAACAATAAGAATTCCCAAAAAAAGTCAATTCTGAAGTCTCCTTGAAAATACGGAAAACCCATTTGTGATTTGTAGCCGCGTGACCTCAAAATAATTTTTCCAGACATTTAAAAAATTATTAAAATGTAAAATAGACACATGGGAAATGTTATTCAGCAACTTGTTTAGGTGGTAAAACTATCTGCCTGAAAACTAGATAATTAAAAATTTTGAAAATGGCAAATTTTTCTAAAAAAATCATCCGTTTTTTAAAATTTTTTAAATAAATAAGCACAAATCTTATCAGCCAAAATGTACAACTAGAATGAAGAACAAAAAGTGACGAAAAAAAAAATATCCCATAATCGCTTTCATAAGTAACAGCGTTCAAAAGTTATAACCATATAAGACAACGCAAGTCCGAATACAAAAAAATGGGGCTGAGCTGACTTGTGTAAGTTAGGGTTATCGTTTTTTGCTGGACGAACTGATATTTTCACTGCTACCATTTTGGGGACTGTGTGACTATTTGAGTACTTTTAATTAAAATTTTTAAGTGCTGTTAAAAGGCTAAAGAGTTGTGATTCAGACTTATGGCCACTATTTCCTGTTACTGGGTTCACCACTGGAAAACAGTTTTTATATTTTGATAGATCAGGAGGATTTTTGGGGCACAGTGACACCTGACATTGGCTGATCGGCTTTGACCATGGCAACTAACAGATGAACTGCCACGACTGTTACCAGCATCGTTTGCAGTGGTTAGTTGCCAGTGGGGGTCATTTACTAAGGGCCCAAATCGCGGTTTTACGTCGTTTCACCCGAATTTTACCGATTTGCGCCGGTTTTCCCTGAATTGCCCCGGGATTTTGGCGCACACGATCGGATGTGGCGCCGGCATGCACGCAAAATCAGAAATCGGGGGCGGATTCGGAGAAACCGCAGTATTTTTTTGAAAAAAAAAAAAACCCTTGACACGCACTTACCTGCACCCGGCCTGGCTTGGTGAACTTCAGTGCACTCCGACGAACTTCAGTGCAGCAGCGACACCTGGTGGACATCGGGGGAACTACCTTAGTGAATCCCGGCAGAACCCGAATCCTCCACAAAGAACGCGCCGCTGGATCGCGAATGGACCGGGTAAGTAAATCTGCCCCAGATCACATAGCTGGCCTGTATGGAGAGGGAACAGCCTATGAGCCTTCTCCATACAGCGCTAACCTTTTCATAGAAATAAAGGGCCACATTTATCACTTCTGTGCGCCTAAGTGTAGTAGTTGCGCCTAAATTCGGGCGCACTGTTTTGCCAGAATTATCACAAGCTACAACCAACTGTGATAAGTATATTTTCTGCCTCTTATTAATCACTTTACTTTAACACAGTTTAGGCGCAGTTCAGGCGCAGTTTAGGCGCAATGTTAGATTCGGGCACTTACATGTGATCCTGCTACAAGCTCCTCTCTGCTTCTCCCGCAGCCCAGAATGAAGATAACCCTCACAGCAGCACCCAGGTGTGTGACACCCAGCACCCAGTGATCTCCTCAGCAGGGGCTTCTCCTAGAGGGGAACCCCCAGTGCTGGTCTCCTGCTGCACCCCTGTAATTCTGCACAATATCCCCCTCAGACACTGTGCAGAATTACATGGGGGACACTTGTTTGTAGTATCTGCAACATTCTGCAAGCTTCTGCAAACTTGTGCAAACTTCTCTTCTTTCTTGCTGTGAGCTCAGGTTTTGCAGAATATTTAGTAAATAGAAGGTGATGAACTGTAAATAGAGTCTGCAGCTCCTGTCTGTAATGTATCTAATTGTATCTATTATATGTTACAGTGTCTGGCTGAGCTTTGCTGCTAGAAATGAGCTCTTCTGCAAAGGGGCTCAGTGCTTTCTTCTCAGATAACGCCACCTTCGGGCTGGAGTGTTTTTGCGCCCGTTTTTGCGCCTAAATGCAAAAGTCGCACATGATGAATATCATTAGGCGCAGCAAAACATCTGGAACTGAACGATAGATGAGGGAAAGGTGGTTATTTTTGCTGCGCGGCTAATTTGACGTTTAATCGCAAAAATGGCGCAAAAACGGTGCGCCTAAATGAAAAGGCGCAAAAACAACAGAAAAAATAAGTGATAAATGTGGCCCAAAGTGCATATTATCATAAGTTTTCCTTGCAATTCCAATATCATATATAAGTAATAAAACAAACAGTCATTAGTATAAGGTAATACATCAGAAATAAAGGAGGTGAGACCAGGGGGCAAATAATGCATGGAAATGAAGTAATCCTAATGACAGACAAGTCTGTGCCAAGTACTGCCTATATCAGTCATGGCAAACCTTTTAGTGACCAAGTGCCCAAACGACAACCAAAACCTGTTCTGTCCCCACACAAGGCGATTGAAGGTGTAACTGGCTGGTAGGTAGTAACTGGGAAACTTTCCTGCCTTCGTATCCAGAATGTGGAGCAGACAGGACCAGAGCTCAGATGCAGGAGATAAGATGCAGGAATCAGAGATGTGAAGCAAGACCTGGTTTATTTACCTCTGATACAGCGACAGTCACAGATACAGCGACAGTCACTGATACAGCGACAGTCACTGATACAGCGATAGTCACAGATACAGCGATAGTCACAGATACAGCGATAGTCACTGATACAGCGATAGGCACTGATACGGCGACAGTCACAGATACAGCGACAGTCACAGATACAGCGACAGTCACAGATACGGCGATAGTCACAGATACAGCGATAGTCACACATACAGCGATAGTCACTGATACAGCGACAGTCACAGATACGGCGATAGTCACAGATACAGCGATAGTCACAGATACAGCGACAGTCACAGATACAGCGACAGTCACAGATACAGCGACAGTCACAGATACGGCGATAGTCACAGATACAGCGATAGTCACAGATACAGCGACAGTCACAGATACGGCGATAGTCACTGATACAACGATAGTCACAGATACAGCGATAGTCACAGATACAGCGATAGTCACTGATACAGCGATAGTCACTGATACGGCGATAGTCACTGATACGGCGATAGTCACTGATACAGCGATAGGCACTGATACAGCGATAGTCACTGATACAGCGACAGTCACTGATACAGCGACAGTCACTGATACAGCGATAGTCACTGATACAGCGACAGTCACTGATACAGCGATAGTCACACATACAGCGATAGTCACACATACAGCGATAGGCACTGATACAGCGATAGTCACTGATACGGCGACAGTCACAGATACGGCGATAGTCACTGATACAGCGATAGTCACTGATACAGCGATAGTCACTGATACAGCGATAGTCACTGATACAGCGATAGTCACACATACAGCGATAGGCACTGATACGGCGACAGTCACAGATACGGCGATAGTCACTGATACGGCGATAGTCACAGATACGGCGATAGTCACAGATACAGCGATAGTCACTGATACGGCGACAGTCACTGATACGGCGACAGTCACAGATACGGCGACAGTCACAGATACAGCGATAGTCACTGATACAGCGATAGTCACACATACAGCGATAGGCACTGATACAGCGACAGTCACAGATACGGCGATAGTCACTGATACAGCGATAGTCACAGATACAGCGATAGTCACAGATACAGCGATAGTCACTGATACGGCGACAGTCACTGATACGGCGACAGTCACTGATACGGCGACAGTCACAGATACAGCGATAGTCACTGATACAGCGATAGTCACTGATACAGCGATAGTCACTGATACAGCGATAGTCACACATACAGCGATAGGCACTGATACAGCGACAGTCACAGATACGGCGATAGTCACTGATACAGCGATAGTCACAGATACAGCGATAGTCACAGATACAGCGATAGTCACTGATACGGCGACAGTCACAGATACAGCGATAGTCACTGATACAGCGATAGTCACTGATACAGCGATAGTCACTGATACAGCGATAGTCACACATACAGCGATAGGCACTGATACAGCGATAGTCACTGATACGGCGACAGTCACAGA
The DNA here is from genome assembly GCF_040894005.1 of Engystomops pustulosus. Classification (NCBI taxonomy): domain Eukaryota; kingdom Metazoa; phylum Chordata; class Amphibia; order Anura; family Leptodactylidae; genus Engystomops; species Engystomops pustulosus. Next base: position 114,355,327 of record NC_092418.1, on the reverse strand, counting down.
TACAGCGATAGTCACTGATACAGCGATAGTCACAGATACAGCGATAGTCACTGATACAGCGATAGTCACTGATACAGCGATAGTCACACATACAGCGATAGGCACAGATACGGCGACAGTCACAGATACGGCGACAGTCACTGATACAGCGATAGTCACAGATACAGCGATAGTCACTGATACAGCGATAGTCACTGATACAGCGATAGTCACTGATACAGCGACAGTCACTGATACAGCGACAGTCACTGATACAGCGACAGTCACTGATACAGCGACAGTCACTGATACAGCGATAGTCACACATACAGCGATAGTCACACATACAGCGATAGGCACTGATACAGCAATAGTCACTGATACAGCGACAGTCACTGATACAGCGATAGTCACTGATACAGCGACAGTCACTGATACAGCGATAGGCACTGATACTGCGATAGGCACTGATACTGCGATAGGCACTGATACAGCGATAGGCACTGATACGGCGATAGTCACAGATACGGCGACAGTCACAGATACAGCGATAGTCACAGATACAGCGATAGTCACAGATACAGCGATAGTCAATGATACAGCGATAGTCACAGATACAGCGATAGTCACAAATACAGCGATAGGCACTGATACAGCGATAGGCACTGATACAGCGATAGGCACTGATACAGCGATAGGCACTGATACAGCGACAGTCACTGATACAGCGATAGTCACTGATACAGCGACAGTCACTGATACAGCGATAGGCACTGATACTGCGATAGGCACTGATACAGCGATAGTCACACATACAGCGATAGGCACTGATACAGCGATAGTCACTGATACGGCGACAGTCACAGATACGGCGATAGTCACTGATACAGCGATAGTCACAGATACAGCGATAGTCACTGATACAGCGATAGTCACAGATACAGCGATAGGCACTGATACAGCGATAGGCACTGATACAGCGATAGGCACTGATACAGCGACAGTCACTGATACAGCGATAGTCACTGATACAGCGACAGTCACTGATACAGCGATAGGCACTGATACTGCGATAGGCACTGATACAGCGACAGTCACAGATACGTCGATAGTCACTGATACAGTGATAGTCACAGATACAGCGATAGTCACAGATACAGCGACAGTCACTGATACAGCGATAGTCACACATACAGCGATAGTCACACATACAGCGATAGTCACACATACAGCGATAGGCACTGATACAGCGATAGTCACACATACAGCGATAGTCACTGATACAGCGATAGTCACTGATACAGCGATAGTCACTGATACAGCGATAGTCACACATACAGCGATAGTCACACATACAGCGATAGGCACTGATACAGCGATAGTCACTGATACAGCGATAGTCACAGATACAGAGATAGTCACTGATACAGCGACAGTCACTGATACAGCGATAGTCACTGATACAGCGACAGTCACTGATACAGCGATAGGCACTGATACTGCGATAGGCACTGATACAGCGATAGGCACAGATACAGCGATAGTCACAGATACAGCGATAGTCACTGATACAGCGATAGTCACTGATACAGCGATAGTCACTGATACAGCGATAGTCACACATACAGCGATAGTCACACATACAGCGATAGGCACTGATACAGCGATAGTCACTGATACAGCGATAGTCACAGATACAGAGATAGTCACTGATACAGCGACAGTCACTGATACAGCGATAGTCACTGATACAGCGACAGTCACTGATACAGCGATAGGCACTGATACTGCGATAGGCACTGATACAGCGATAGGCACAGATACAGCGATAGTCACAGATACAGCGATAGTCACTGATACAGCGATAGTCACTGATACAGCGATAGTCACTGATACAGCGACAGTCACTGACACAGCGATAGTCACACATACAGCGATAGTCACACATACAGCGATAGGCACTGATACAGCAATAGTCACACATACAGCGATAGTCACACATACAGCGATAGTCACACATACAGCGATAGTCACACATACAGCGACAGTCACAGATACAGCGATAGTCACTGATACAGCGATAGTCACTGATACAGCGATAGTCACACATACAGCGATAGTCACACATACAGTGATAGTCACTGATACAGCGACAGTCACTGATACAGCGACAGTCACTGATACAGCGACAGTCACTGATACAGCGACAGTCACTGATACAGCGACAGTCACTGATACAGCGACAGTCACTGATACAGCGACAGTCACTGATACAGCGACAGTCACTGATACAGCGACAGTCACTGATACAGCGACAGTCACTGATACAGCGACAGTCACTGATACAGCGACAGTCACTGATACAGCGATAGGCACTGATACAGCGATAGTCACTGATACAGCGATAGGCACTGATACAGCGATAGGCACTGATACAGCGATAGTCACTGATACAGCGATAGTCACTGATACAGCGACAGTCACTGATACAGCGATAGTCACACATACAGCGATAGGCACTGATACAGCGATAGTCACTGATACAGCGATAGTCACACATACAGCGATAGTCACACATACAGTGATAGTCACAGATACAGCGATTGAGATTGTTGATGCCGGTAATTGATGAGTCTTGAAGATGATATACGCTTCTGTAATACGGACATCTGAGCTGCTGGTCAGAATTTGATGCTCCAGTAGCCCAAAACACATGTGTTCCCAGTTACAGGCAACCGAAGATGGCTGCCACAGGGAAATAACAAGGAACAGGCTCCCAAACCACTCCCACTTAGAAAAAACTTATAAAAACAAGCAGAGGGAGCGCATGTGCATCCTGACCAGCAGATGGCAGCATAGCCCCAATATATCACATAGAAGAATAATAGAGGTAGAACAAAATACAGTAATGTAAACAGTAGAATAACAACATATACAACTAAGGAGAACAGCACAAAACCCACTTATTCATGGCCAAGTGCCATCACAGCAATTTATGCAGTAACTTATCGCTACCTTCTCTGTCACAGCTTCAAATCGTATCAGCGTCCTGATGAAACTAATACAGTACAAATAAATTGGAGAAATGCACATGATCATTTTAGCTTCCCCTCTAGGGTCCCCATGAACAAGAAAAAACGCTGGGCCCGAATCCGAAGCTCCCATTGTAATCCAGCTCTGTCCTTGCGTCCTGCTTGGCAAACTCTAGAGTGTCCATAGAGAGAGCTCTGAGTGCCACCTCTGGCACCCGTGCCACAGGTTCGCCACCAATGGCCTATATCAGTGAAGGCAAACCTTTTTGACACCGAGTGCCCAAACTACACCCAAAACTTATGTATTTTTTGCAAAGTGCCAATGTGACAATTTAAGCAGTAACTTATTACTACTTGCTCTTAAATTGTATAGGCACCTGAGGACACCAATAGAGTAGAAAGAAGGAGAAGAAGTTTGGATTATCATTGTAGCTTCCTTCTGGGGTCCTGGGCTGCCTGGGACTGCAAGAGGACTTGAGTCCTGCCTGGCGAACCCTGCCCTGGGGTGATGGCGCGGGTGCCCATAGAGAGGGCTCTGAGTGCCACCTCTGGCACCCGTGCCACAGGTTCGCCATCACTGGCCTATATCATATGACATAAGTACATATACAATTGGACATTTAACAATCAAGTCTTTTGTGATGTTGTGCTTCACAGTTGTGATCTCTGACCTTTCGTCAGCTCCATCTCCACTTCTTGTTCCACATGGACTTTGCGTGACACGATAAATAGCTCTGTGCATTGTACAAAGGACCCTTAAAAAAATAAATATTGTTTTTATGTATCGCTGCATGTGATTTAATCTAATTTTTTTGTCTATTTGTATAGTATTTGCAATCATTAATTGTTCTGCCCCTACACAAGCAGCAATACACTCATATAGGGTTGGATGTGTTTACTTATATAGAAGTCCTCCACCACCTATTACATTGTTATATATCTGAGATCTGACCAATCTGCTGCTGGTGTCTGCTACGCTGCAGCCTTGGATTGTTTGTGGTTATATTATTTTTATGCAGCACTTACCTTTTGAGTATCTTGCAAATAGTTTGGGGGGCATTTATCGATTTGGGTGCAGGGTGGTGCAGGAAAGGGGCTATACTTTCCAGTGTGATTAACGTTTGGGGATTAATGATACGGCGCAGGAAACAAAAGGTTCCACATTAATGAAGGTGAAATAAAATGAGTCGGAAAAAGAGAAGCACTGGAAAGGTGATTTGAAAGTCGATGATAAATGACCCCCTTTGTATTTTCACTTGTATTTTGTATCTTCTATCTTGTTTATAGACAAGTGAATGTCTGGGGATTGCATATATTAGCAGCTCAGGTTTTGGACCACCAGGTAATTTCTAGACATTTGACTTTAGTGTCTTCAGTATCATTATAGATGGGCAGATATGGGGGTTTACTAAATTATTACCGGTAATTAGGACATGTGTAGTTGACTGACCTTATCTGCTCAACTCAACCAATTGTTGTACAGGTGGTCCCCTACTTAAGGACACCCGATTTACAGACGACCCCTAGTTACAGACGGACCCCTCTGCCCCCTGTGACCTCTGGTGACCTCTGGATGTTACTATAGTCCCAGTCTGTAATGATCAGCTGTAATGTGTCTGTAATGAAGCTTTATTGATAATCCTCAGTCACATTGGAACTAAAATTTTGAAAATCCAGTTGTCACTTGGGCAAAGAATATACAGTTTCGACTTACATACAAATTCAACTTAAGAACACACCGATGGACCCTATCTTGTATGTAACCCGGGAACTGCCTGTATATGTATAGATGTACAATTATCAATGTTTTAACCAATTGTAGTGCGTTGGCTGTTTAAACCATTTCTGGTTGGGTGTGCTTAGTCCTGGTGCCATACTGTATACAAGTTTTCCCCCCCATGAGACACATGTTTGTCTCCTATGACTGCGCCGTGGGCCGTGATTACTGTATAACTACCAGTCAGGCGCCTTCATGTGGATATAGTCATGTGGGTGCAGGTGGAGGAGCCCAAGGGTGCAATATGCTGATATATACAAACCAATGACTAAACATTTAATAACATATCTAAGCTGAAAGTAAGCAACAACTAGAAAAGTAATGACATATAAGCAAATAGTAATTACAGCAGGTATAACCTTGTGTAGCCCCGTGTATGGCGAGGAGTAATAGAGTGTATAGTATAGGGGCAGCTAGAGGGGCACCAGCAGGTGCATTTGTTACTTGTCCCATAAACCGCGAGGACCACAGACCCCTCTATCATCACTTACATCTCCTCTGACCTCGGGTATTATAAATCCTCTATTCTGCACTGATATTAGTGATACATGGACATGTCCCTGTCCTCTGGTGTGAATCAGAACAGTCATGAATCATAGTAAAGAACCAGGGTCACAGTGGGCAGTATAGATCCAATGTCATTTCTAGATTAAATCGGGAGATCCTGGTACAGATGAGTATTACTAGCTGAGGTCAGGAAGATCGGAACTGTGAACAAGCAGCAATGCAGGGATGTGGACTGCAGAACATCGCATCCAGGACCTATAATATTAGGAGCCTTCCTGTGGCAGAACATGCTTTATTTATTTTTATTAATTTCCATATTAAATATAAATACAGTTCCAAACATACATGTACTATATACATTTTCCAGAAGAAACCTTATCCTTTTTTTTTTACAAAGAGAAAATCAAATATCTGTATAAGGTTCTATTTAGAGATGAGCGAGCACTAAAATGCTCGGGTACTCGTTATTCGAGACAAACTTTTCCCGATGCTCGAGTGCTCGTCTCGAATAACGAGCCCCATTGAAGTCAATGGGAGACTCGAGCATTTTTCAAGAGGACCAAGGCTCTGCACAGGGAAGCTTGGCCAAACACCTGGGAACCTCAGAAAAGGATGGAAACACCACGGAAATGGACAGGAAACAGCAGGGGCAGCATGCATGGATGCCTCTGAGGCTGCATAATCGCACCATTATGCCAAAATTATGGGCAACAGCATGGCCATGACAGAGTGACAGAATGAAGCTAGATAGCATCTAAAACATCCAATAATTGACCCTGACACTATAGGGGACGGTATGCAGAGGCAGCGGCAGCAGCGGCAGGCTAGAGAGTGGCATGGCGACATACCCTAAATGGACTCAGGTTTCACCAAAGGAGGTGAAATTATTTCCTATGTGAACAAAAGGTTGACGGCATACTTAGTCGATAACACAGCATGGTGGCGACATAGTGACCAAGTTCCATAACGTATCTGGTGAAACACCCGAAAAATGAGCCTGACACAGCTCTTTTGATAAGGGGACGACATGTGGAGGCAGCCATGGAGACGACTTCCATGATTAAGAGCGACAGTATGGGGCATCCATATTGCGCTGCTATGATTGCAACTTCAGGTCTCCAGCATGGCGGCGACAGATGGGCCGAGTTCCAATATGTATCTGGTGAAACACCTGAAAATTCTGCCTGACACAGCTCGTTTGATAAGCGGATGATGTGCTGCATATCCTCTCGTGCTCCAGCGTCTGTGGTATAGACAGTTGAAAGTTGCACATGGAGACATTGGTGGACGCTGTGGAGGATCGTGGAGGCAAAATGGACAGGAAACAGCAGGGGCAGAATGCATGGATGCCTCTGAGGCCGCCTAATCTTGGGATGGAGCTGGCGGTCCACTGCCAGGCGAGATTTCGCCTGTCCAAGCCCCTGTCTCTCGGCTCCTCCCCACCCAAAATGGGCCTGGGGGCCAGAAGCGTTTACTTTGAAAAAATTATAATTTTCAAAGCAGGCCGGGTCGTTTGAATATTTCACCTAGGAATAATGGAATAGCATAGTGGTTTTATTTTTAATTGTTTTTACAAAATGGTTCCATGATTAAGAGCGACAGTATGGGGCATCCATATTGCGCTGCTATGATTGCAACTTCAGGTCTCCAGCATGGCGGCGACAGATGGGCCGAGTTCCACTATGTATCTGGTGAAACACCTGAAAATTCTGCCTGACACAGCTCGTTTGATAAGGGGACCATGTATGGAGGCAGTGAACTAGTAGTAGATTAAAGGTGCTGCAGTTAAAACTATGTTAGTTGGATCTTGGCATGGAGCTGGCGCTCCGCTGCAGGCGAGCTTTCGCCAATCCAAGCCCCTGTCTCTAGGCTACTCCCCAAACAGCACTTCTAAGAACCTTTTGTATAAGATCAAGTGTAGTAGCGTTCTTATAAGTTTAGGATATGGCGGGTGAGGGGAATGTAAACAGATGCGCAAGAAGCGCTGAAATAATATTGGTAAATGATAAAAGTTTGCCAGTATATTTTGTGGATTACACAGCAGGGTGGCGACAAAGTTAACAAGTTTGATGTGGAAGCCATGAAAACAACCCAAAATTCTGCCTGACACAGTTCGTTTGATAAGGAGACCATGTATGGAGGCAGCTATATGGATGACTTTTGGAGGCAGCTATGGCGATGACGTGTGGAGGTAGCAATGGAGACAACGTGTGGAGCCAGCTAAAAAGACGACATGTGGAGGCTGCTATGGAGACAATTTAATTTGGATAGTGCCTGTATGTGGCAGTCCAAAAAACTTTTCACACCAGAGGAGCAGGTAGGTGGCCCTCCAGAAAAATGAAATAGATTGAGTGCCTGTATGTGGCAGTCCAAAAAGTTTTCAAACCAGAGGAGCAGGTAGGTGGCCCTCCAGAAAAATTAAATAGATTGAGTGCCTGTATGTGGCACTCCCAAAAATTGTTTAAAACAGAGGACCGGGTAGGTGGCTCTCCAGAAAAATTAAATACATAGAGTACTATAGCTAGAGCCAGTTGGCCCTGGCAAAAAATAGCCAGTTTCCTCTGCTTTAGTGTACAAAGAGGAGGAGAAGGAGGAAAACGAGGAGGAGGAGTGCATACATTATTCAGGTTGAGCTTCTTTCACCTGGTGGAGAATGGAAATCCTGAGAAATCCAGGCTTTATTCATCTTGATAAGCCTCAGCCTGTCAGCGCTGTCAGTCGACAGGCGTGTACGCTTATCGGTGATGATGCCACCAGCTGCACTGAAAACCCGCTCAGACAACACGCTAGCGGCAGGGCAGGCAAGAACCTCCAAGGCGTACAGCGCCAGTTCGTGCCACATGTCCAGCTTTGAAACCCAGTAGTTGTAGGGAGCTGTGTGATCATTTAGGACGATGGTATGGTCAGCTACGTACTCCCTCACCATCTTTCTGTAAAGATCAGCCCTACTCTGCCGAGACTGGGGACAGGTGACAGTGTCTTGCTGGTTTGACATAAAGCTGGCAAAAGCCTTGTAAAGCGTACCCTTGCCAGTGCTGGACAAGCTGCCTGCTCGCCTACTCTCCCTCGCTACTTGTCCCGCAGAACTACGCACTCTGCCGCTAGCGCTGTCAGAAGGGAAATACTGTTTCAGCTTGTGCACCAGGGCCTGCTGGTATTCATGCATTCTCACACTCCTTTCCTCTCCAGGGATGAGAGTGGAAAGATTTTGCTTGTACCGTAGGTCCAGGAGACTGAATACCCAGTAATCGGTGCTGGAATAAATTCTTTGAACGCGAGGGTCACGGGATAGGCAGCTTAGCATGAAATCTGCCATATGCGCCAGAGTCCCAACGCGCAAGAATTCACTCCCCTCACTGGCCTGACTCCCCATTTCCTCCTCCTCCAACTCCTCTTCTTCTGCCCATACACGCTGAACAGTGAAGGACTGAGCAATGCTCCCCTCTTCTGTCTCGCCAACATTCTCCTCCTCTTCCTCCTCATTCTCCTCCACCTCCTCCGATATGCGCTGAGAAACAGACCTAAGGGTGCTTTGGCTATCAACAAGGGAATCTTCTTCCCCCATCTCTTGTGATGAGCGCAAAGCTTCTGACTTCATGCTGACCAGAGAGTTTTTCAACAGGCCAAGCAGCGGGATGGTGAGGCTGATGATGGCGGCATCGCCACTGACCATCTGTGTTGACTCCTCAAAGTTACTCAGCACCTGACAGATATCAGACATCCACGTCCACTCCTCATTGTAGACTTGAGGAAGCTGACTGACCTGACTACCAGTTCTGGTGGAAGTTGACATCTGGCAGTCTACAATCGCTCTGCGCTGCTGGTAAACTCTGAATAACATGGTCAGTGTTGAATTCCACCTCGTGGGCACGTCGCACAACAGTCGGTGAGCGGGCAGTTGGAGGCGGCGCTGCGCTGCCCTGAGAGTGGCAGCATCTGTGCTGGACTTCTTGAAATGCGCACAGATGCGGTGCACCTTCGTGAGCAAATCAGACAGATTGGGGTATGTCTTGAGGAAACGCTGAACTATGAGATTTAACACATGAGCCAGGCATGGCACATGTGTCAGTCTGCCGAGTTGCAGAGCCGCCACCAGGTTACGGCCATTGTCACACACAACCATGCCTGGCTTCCGGTTCAGTGGTGCCAGCCACAGATCAGTCTGCGCCGTGATGCCCTGTAATAGCTCTTGGGCTTTTATCGCCTAGGCTCAGCAGTTTGAGCACCGCCTGCTGTCGCTTAGCTTACCGACTGATGGCGCCATGCCCACGGATGGTAATTCGGAGGAGGAGGTGGAGGAGGGGTGGGAGGAGGAGGAGGCATAGTAGGCCTGAGAGACCTGGACCGAGGTAGGCCCCGAATCCCTCGGCGAAGGCAGTATATAACCAGCCTCAGGATCAGACTCGGTCCCAGCCTCCACCAAGTTGACCCAATGTGCCGTCAGCGATACATAGTGGCCCTGCCCGGCAGCACTCGTCCACGTGTCGGTGGTCAGGTGGACCTTGTCAGAAACGGCGTTGGTCAGGGCACGGATGATGTTGTCTGACACGTGCTGGTACAGGGCTGGGACGGCACATCTGAAAAAATTTGTGGCGGCTTGGGACCGAAAACTGAGGGGCGACCGCCACCATGAGGTTGTGAAAGGCCTCGGTCTCTACCAGCCTATAGGGCAGCATCTCCAGACTCAGTAATTTGGAGATGTGGATGTTGAGGGCTTGCACTGTATTTCCTCTTGCGCTCCAGCGTCTGGGGTATAGAGAGCTTGACGCTGCGCATGGAGACTTGGTGGATGCTGTGGAGGATCGTGGAGGCGAAGGTGTGGTTTTCGCACGGGAGGTGTTTGGGCCGGGGTCCTGGGCAGGGGGCTGACTAGCAGAGGCAGCAGATGACACATGGGAAGGAGCAGTGGTGTGCCCGGCCGGAGGTGAACGGCCTTGGTTCCATTGAGTGGGGTGTTTAGCATTCATATGCCTGTGCATACTGGTGGTGGTTAAGCTGGTAGTGGTGGAACCCCTGCTGATCCTGGTGTGGCACAGGTTGCACACCACAGTCTGTCAGTCATCCGGTGTTTCTTTAAAGAACCTGCAGACTTCCAAAAATCTAGCCCTCGCCACGGGAGCTTCACTACGTGAAACAGTGCTCTACCACGAGTCCCAGTAACTTGAGACATGATGAACCTAGGGAGTGTAGCTCTGCGGCGTTCCCCTGCTCCCTCATCAGCAGGTGGTGTCTCACCCCGCCCAGGACCACAGCCTCTGACCCCTGCAGTAGTTGGACGCCCACGTCCCCGCCCTCGTCCTCTACCCCTAGCCCTCGGGTTCAATGTTTTCAAAATTAAAGTATAAACTGTAAATTTTATTCGAGTTTTTTTTTTTGTGTGTTTTTTGTGTTTTTTTTTTTTATCAAAACAATCAGAAGAAATCACACACCAACCACAAAAGATGACGATGATTACTATGGTTAGTTTCTAACCTACACTGACAGCACACAACTGTATTTTGTGGTGTGCCTGTCACTTTAAGTTTTGAAAAAAAAAATAAAAAATCGGCAGACTGTGTCTAATTCAATCAAACCCCTAATAAATTGTCCCACTTAGGTGTTTGAGATGGATATGTGTGTCACTAAGAGCTAAACACAACGGTCGCAAGTCTCCCAGCAAATTCCTCACAATATGGTACTAGCTGCACTACTAGTGCCAGCAAGGCCAGCCACAAGAAAATCAACAAAATATATATATAATGCTATTGTAGCCCTAACAAGGGCTGTTGGGTTCTTGTTGAATCACTCCTGCCTAACAGTAAGCTAATATAACACCCTAACGCTTTCCCTGACCAGCAGCAGCTCTCTCCCTAGCGGCATCCAGACACAGAATGATCCGAGCAGCGCGGGCAGCGGCTAGTCTATCCCAGGGTCACCTGATCTGGCCAGCCAACCACTGCTATCGACGTGTAAGGGTACCATGTCATGCTGGGTGGAGTGCAGAGTCTCCTGGCTTGTGATTGGCTCTGTTTCTGGCTGCCAAAAATCACAACGGCGGGAGATACCATTTTCTCGAGCGGGCGAAGTATTCGTCCGAGCAACGAGCAGTTCCGAGTACGCTAATGTTCGAACGAGTGTGTTCGCTCATCTCTAGTTCTAATGTATCAGAAATGTGGAACATTCTAACTTATATGTATCCTGCATGATAATAAAAAAAAAAACCTTTCAGAATATCCTGTCTACAATGACAGAAAAATAGTGACACACAATAAAGCTTACCTCTCTCCTAGACAGGGCTGGCTCAGGGTTTCAGCAGGTCCTTGGGTGACAGAGCCTCAATGGGCCCCTTTGCAGTAAACTAACGTAGCGGCATGGACTCATTGGGGCAGATTTACTTACCCGTCCCATTCGCGATCCAGCGGCGCGTTCTCTGCGCTAGATTCGGATCCGGCCGGGATTTATGATGGTAGTTCCTCCGGCGTCCACCAGGTGGCGCTGCTGCGCTGAAGTCCGCTGGAATGCCTCGAAATACACCGGCCTATCCTGGATGAAGGTGAGTTAAATTTTCGCGACACAATTTTTTTTTTAAATGCGGCGGTTTTTCCGAATCCGTCAGGTTTCTGTTCGGCCACACCCCCTGATTTCCGTTGCGGGCATGCCGGCGCCAATGCGCCACAATCCGATTTCGTGTGCCAAAATCCCGGGGCAATTCAGGTACAATCGGCGCAAATCGGAAATATTCGGGTAACACGTCGGGAAAACGCGAATCGGGCCCTTAGTAAATGACCCCCATTATATGCAGTCTCCTCACCCCCATAGATTTATCATATACAGCCAGGGCCGGATTATAGAGTAGAAAACAAAATGGGGCTTAACGGGTGCGCTAGTAACCAACTTGTTAGACAGAATATTGATGCGGTGAATAGATCAAATGATATTTTTTTTTATTTGTAAACAAAAAGTATTCCAAACATCCAATTGGTAACGCATTTTGGGTATAGTCCCCTTCCTCAGACCAAACTCTCCCAGGGTACTATACCCGAAACGCGTTACCAATTGGATGTTTGGAATACTTTCTGTTTACAAATAAATAAATATCAGTTGATCTATTCACCGCATCAATCTTCTGTCTAACAAGTTGTCACACACGGGGATGTGGGAGAGTCTCTTGAGGCTAAAAGTCTGTGGACTCCCTGGACCACCGCGGGGGATGATGGTACTAGCCGCAACCAGGGAGCAGAGTCTAAGTGGACCCCTGGTCTTCGCCAAAGCCTGCAGCAAAGTGGGATGGTCTCGCTGCGTTGAGGAGACGCCAGGTCGCTCCAAGGATGCGACTAGGCCCGCAGTGGCAGCCAAGGTAGAGACACCGGGTAGGCAGGACCTAAGAAGGCAGCACCTCATGATGACCACCGGAATACAGGACCACCACAGGAACACAGGACCGCCACAGGAGTACAGGAAACACTGAGGGCTTTCTCTTCAGTGGAAAGACTTAAAGATCCTGCAGGGGATGCTGGAAGCCACTAGATTATGTAGCAGAGCTGAGAATGCCAGCGCCAATTCGGAGGACGCTGGCCCTTTAAGTTCCCGGAGAGTCGGGTGTCCGCACCCTAGCAGCGGGAGCGCGCGGCCTCGGCAAGCAGCAGAAGCGCGGTCTATGGAGGACGGGACCGCCGTGGAATCCGGAGCAAGGAGAGGTGAGTACGGGCTCGGGGGAAAGGCTCTACATCGTAGGATACGGGTGTGCCCTCGATTCAAGACATGGAACGCGGGGGCATCCGTGACAGTAATTTTATATGCGCATTTTAACTACACGTGCGTATTTCTTCCAGCGATCTACTGTGGTGAAAAGTGGCAATGAAGGAAGATAAAATGCAAAGGTGATGGTCTGGTCTGGTCTTAATAGTGGCTTATTCTTATCAGAGCATCTGTGCAATTGTGTTAGTCTTTGGAGAGAGTTTTATTATCGAAAAAAGGCTTGTAGAACATTTTATTGAAAGAAAAAAAAAATTGGTAGATCTGGAACTCCTGCCAGAGTAACTTTTTTAGTTATAGGGGGGGCTGTGTATAGGTATTATAGGTGGCTGTATATAGTTATAATGGGACGCTGTATATAGTTATTATAGGGGGGCTATATATAGTTATAGGGGGCTGTATATAGTTAATGTTGTGGGACTATACCCTGTTCCAAATTATTATGCAAAAAGTTTTTAGGTAAGAATTTTTTTCTTTGTCAGTTAAACTGATTGATGGAGATGTGTATCAGGTCTCTTTATATCACTGAAAGCAATTGCAGACACCTGTGCTAATTAGTTTGCCAGGTGTGTCCAATTAAAGGCAAGACTACTTAACCCCTTAACGACTTGGCCTTTTTTAATTTTTTCACTTCCATTTTTCACTCACGACCTTCAAAAATCTATAACTTTTTTATTTTTCCACATAAAGAGCTGTGTGATGGCTATTTTTCTGCGTAACAAATTGCACTCTGTAGTGATGGTATTTAATAATGCATGCCGTGTACTGGGAAGCAGGAAAAAAATTCCAAATGCAGTGAAAATGGTGAAAAAACGGATTTGCTCCATTTTTTTGTGGCCTTGGATATTACGTCTTTCACTGTGCACCCCAAATGACATTTCTACTTTATTCTTTGGGTCGCAGCGATCATGGGGGATATCAAATTTGTATAGGTTTTACAATGTTTTCATACATTTACAAAATTATTACCAACTGTACAAAATTTTTTGGGGGGATTTTGTCATCTTCTGGCGTCGATAAATTTTTCATACTTTGGTGTACGGAGTTGTGAGTGGTGTCATGTTTTGAGACTTTAGATGGCGTTTTCATTGCTATAATTTTTAGGACTGTACGGCCTTTGGATCACTTTATATAAATTTTTTTATATTTTTCAAAATGGCAAAAAAAGTGCCATTTTCGACTTTGGGCGCTATTTTCCGCTACGGGTTAAACGCAATGAAAAAACGTAATTATATTTTGATAGATCGGGCATTTTTGGACTCAGCGATACCTAATGTGTTTATGATTTTTACTGTTTATTAATATTTATATCAGTTCTAGGGAAAGGGGGGTGATTTGAATTTTTAGGTTTTTTTATTATAATTTTTTTTTTAACTTTTTTTTATTTTTACCATTTTTCAGACCCTAGGTTGTCTGATCGATCCTATCATATACTGACATACTGCAATATGGCAGTATATGGGGATTTTACTCCTTATACATTACAATGTGCTGATCGGGGAGCGACGATCAGCGGCAAGATCGCGACGCCCATGCAGCGCCATCTTTTTGAAGGTGCCGGCGGCGATCGACATGAATAGACTTCCTGGCTATGGAGAGGGCTTGGTCCGCGAGCCCTCTCCTTGCACCAGGACCCGGCGCGCGTCGAACTACAATGGCGCACGCCGGGAAGGGGTTAAAGGGAACCTGTCACCAGGAGATCCATTTTTAGCACTCCCCCCCCCCCCCAGAGCATAGTACATACACTGTCAAAGTGTTTTTGTATAAAAAATAGGTTTTACAGAAAAAAAGATATGTTATATTGTACCTTTCAATACCATGTGCTGTGTGACTAGGCACTCGTCACCTGGGAGTGGCTGGAAAGGAGCAGTTTCCCCCCACCCTTGGGAAACAGCTCCTCCATGTTTCCTTTTAAAATATATGGTTTAGTGACGCCCCCTGCTTCTCTACAGCCAATCCCGAGTGAGGGGAGTTATTCATATATTTGAAAAGGACACGTGGAGGGGCAGGTTCTCAAGGGTGGGGGGGAAACTGCTCCTTTCCAGCCACTCCCAGGGGATGAGTGCCTAGTCACACAGCAGATGCTAATGAAAGGTACAATATTACATATCTTTTTTTCTGTAAAACCTATTTTTTATACAAAAACACTTTGGCAGTGTATGTACTATGCTCTGTGGGGACTGGGGGGTTGGTAAAAATGGGTCTCCTGGTGACAGGTTCCCTTTAAGAAGTCTGTCCCAAATTATTAAGCAGCCTACATTTTCAACCAAAATGGGAAAGAAAAAGGATGTGTCGGCTGCTGAGAAGCAACAAATTCTGGAGTGTTTAGGTCAAGGCATGACTACAATCAACATTGCCAAGACACTTCATCGTGATCATCATGCAATTAAGAAGTATGTAGCTGATTCCCAGCACATGTGTGGACTCTTTCCAACAGGCAAGTACGTCAAGTTAAAAGAGCAGCTGCAAAAATGCCTTGTCACTGGAGCAGACAAGTTTTCGAAGCTGCTGGTGCCTCCAACGTCCCCCAAACAACAAGATGCAGGGTCCTTCAGAGGTTTGCAGCTGTACGTAAGCCATCCTGTCCACCTCCTCTATCCACTGCACAGAAGGAGAAATGGCTCCAGTGGGCCAAACAATACATGAAGAGTGACTTCAAAACTGTTTTGTTCACTGCTGAATGCCGTGCAATGCTCAGTGGTCCAGATGGATGGAGTGGAGGATGACTGGTTGATGGACACCCCATGCAAACAAGGCTATGGCGCCAACAAGGAGGAGGTGGAGTAATGTTTTGGGCTGGAATCATGGGGAGTGAGATTGTTGGATGAACTCCAGCACCTCCCGCCATGGTTCAAAAAGAAGAACAGTGAAAGATCATTTTCATGCATGATAAAGCACCGTCTCATGCTGCAAATAACACATCTGCATCTCTGGCTACTATGGGCATAAAAGGGGACAAACTTATGGTGTGGCCCCCATGCTCCCCTGATCTCAACCCCATTAAGAACCTCTGGAGCAAACATCAAAAGGAGTGTCTATGGTGGCGGGAGGAAGTTTACATCTAAGCAACTGAAGCACAAACCATCCAAAAACTGACAAATTCAATGGACAAGAGAGTTCAGAAGTTCCTTTCGAACAAGGGGTCCTATGTGCAAATGTATCAGCACCTAGAATAAATGTTTGACTTGAAAACTGATTGATTTCAGTTTGTGATAACCTGCTAATGCTTATGTTACAAATGACCTATTTTTTTGTTCTTAATAAGAATGAAAATCTAATAATTTAGACCATGCATTTTGAGTGATTATTTTTTTTTTAAATATACTGTTATCATAGACAGTTTGTTCTAAAACATTTCAATTATACTCGAATAGTTGCTGCTTGGAAAATTACAATCACTGCAATTCACATAGGTCATTTTGGAAAATATGAGAAAATATTATTTGCATAACAATTTGGAACACAGTGTATACAGGTAATGTTGGGGGGCTGTATATAGTGATTACTGGGGGGCTGTATATAGTGATTGCTGAGGGGCTGTATATAGTGATTACTGGGGGGCTTTATACAGTGATTGCTGAGTCAGCTGTATATAATGATTGCTGAGGGGCTGTATATAGTGATTACTGGGGAGCTGTATATAGTCATTGCTGGGGGAGCTGTATATAGTGATTGCGGGGGGAGCTGTATATAGTGATTACTGGGGAGCTGTATATAGTGATTGCTGGGGGCGCTGTATATAGTGATTACTGGGGGGCTTTATACAGTGATTGCTGAGTCAGCTGTATGTAGTTATTGCTGTGGGAGCTCTATATAGTGATTACTGGGGGAGCTGTATATAGTGATTACTGGGGAGCTGTATACAGTGATTGCTGGGGGAGCTGTATATAGTGATTGCTGGGGGAGCTGTATTTAGTGATTACTGGAGAGCTGTATACAGTGATTGCTGGGGGAGCTGTATATATTGATTGCTGGGGAGCTGTATACAGTGATTGCTGGGGGATCTGTATACAGTGATTGCTGGGGGGGCTGTATACAGTGATTACTGGGGGAGCTGTATATAGTGATTGCGGGGGGAGCTGTATATAGTGATTGCTGGGGGAGCTGTATATAGTTATTGCTGGGGGAGCTGTATATAGTGCTTGCTGGGGGAGCTGTATATAGTGATTACGGGGGAGCTGTATATAGTGATTACTGGGGAGCTGTATATAGTGATTGCTGGGGGAGCTGTATATAGTGATTGCTGGGGGAGCTGTGTATAGTGATTGCTGGGGAGCTGTATACTGTGATTGCTGGGGGAGCTGTATATAGTGATTACTGGGGAGCTGTATACAGTGATTGCTGGGGGAGCTGTATATAGTGATTGCTGGGGGAGCTGTATTTAGTGATTACTGGAGAGCTGTATACAGTGATTGCTGGGGGAGCTGTATATATTGATTGCTGGGGAGCTGTATACAGTGATTGCTGGGGGATCTGTATACAGTGATTGCTGGGGGGGCTGTATACAGTGATTACTGGGGGAGCTGTATATAGTGATTGCGGGGGGAGCTGTATATAGTGATTGCTGGGGGAGCTGTATATAGTTATTGCTGGGGGAGCTGTATATAGTGCTTGCTGGGGGAGCTGTATATAGTGATTACGGGGGAGCTGTATATAGTGATTACTGGGGAGCTGTATATAGTGATTGCTGGGGGAGCTGTATATAGTGATTGCTGGGGGAGCTGTATTTAGTGATTACTGGAGAGCTGTATATAGTGATTGCTGGGGAGCTGTATACAGTGATTGCTGGGGGATCTGTATACAGTGATTGCTGGGGGAGCTGTATACAGTGATTGCTGGGGGGAGTTGTATATAGTGATTGCTGGGGGGAGCTATATATAGTAATTGCTGGGGGGAGCTGTATATAGTGATTGCTGGGGGGAGCTGTATATAGTGATTGCTGGGGGATCTGTATACAGTGATTGCTGGGGGAGCTGTATATAGTGATTGCTGGGGGATCTGTATACACTGATTGCTGGGGGAGCTGTATACAGTGATTGCTGGGGGGTGCTGTATATAGTGATTGCTGGGGAGAGCTGTATATAGTGATTGCAGGGGGAGCTGTATATAGTGATTGCTGGGGGAGCTGTATATAGTGATTGCTGGGGGAGCTGTATGTAGTGATTGCTGGGGGAGCTGTATACAGTGATTGCTGGGGAGCTGTATACAGTGATTGCTGGGGGAGCTGTATACACTGATTGCTGGGGGAGCTGTATGTAGTGATTGCTGGGGGGCTGTATATAGTGATTGCTGGGGGAGCTGTATATAGTGATTGCTGGGGGAGCTGTATATAGTGATTGCTGGGGGAGCTGTATTTAGTGATTGCTGGGGGAGCTGTATACAGTGATTGCTGAGGGAGCTGTATATAGTGATTGCTGGGGGAGCTGTATATAGTGATTGCTGGGGGAGCTGTATACAGTGATTGCTGGGGGAGCTGTATACAGTGATTGCTGGGGGAGCTGTATACAGTGATTGCTGGGGGAGCTGTATACAGTGATTGCTGGGGGGTGCTGTATATAGTGATTGCTGGGGGGAGCTGTATATAGTGATTGCAGGGGGAGCTGTATATAGTGATTGCTGGGGGAGCTGTATATAGTGATTGCTGGGGGAGCTGTATATAGTGATTACTGTGGGAGCTGTATGTAGTGATTGCTGGGGGGCTGTATACAGTGATTGCTGAGGGAGCTGTATATAGTGATTGCTGGAGGAGCTGTATATAGTGATTGCTGGGGGAGCTGTATACAGTGATTGCTGGGGGAGCTGTATACAGTGATTGCTGGGGGAGCTGTATACAGTGATTGCTGGGGGAGCTGTATATAGTGATTACTGTGGGAGCTGTATGTAGTGATTGCTGGGGGGCTGTATACAGTGATTGCTGAGGGAGCTGTATATAGTGATTGCTGGAGGAGCTGTATATAGTGATTGCTGGGGGAGCTGTATACAGTGATTGCTGGGGGAGCTGTATACAGTGATTGCTGGGGGAGCTGTATACAGTGATTGCTGGGGGAGCTGTATACAGTGATTGCTGGGGGAGTTGTATACAGTGATTGCTGGGGGAGCTGTATACAGTGATTGCTGTGGGGAGCTGTATACAGTGATTGCTGGGGGAGCTGTATATAGTGATTGCTGGGGGAGCTGTATACAGTGATTGCTGGGGGAGCTGTATACAGTGATTGCTGGGGGAGCTGTATATAGTGATTGCTGGGGGAGCAGCTGTATGTAGTGATTGCTGGGGGGAGCTGTATATAGTGATTGCAGGGGGAGCTGTATATAGTGATTGCTGGGGGAGCTGTATATAGTGATTGCTGGGGGAGCAGCTGTATGTAGTGATTGCTGGGGGGAGCTGTATATAGTGATTGCAGGGGGAGCTGTATACAGTGATTGCTGGGGGAGCTGTATATAGTGATTGCTGGGGGAGCTGTATACAGTGATTGCAGGGGGAGCTGTATACAGTGATTGCTGGGGGGAGCTGTATATAGTGATTGCAGGGGGAGCTGTATACAGTGATTGCAGGGGGAGCTGTATACAGTGATTGCTGGGGGGAGCTGTATATAGTGATTGCAGGGGGAGCTGTATATAGTGATTGCTGGGGGAGCTGTATATAGTGATTGCTGGGGGAGCTGTATACAGTGATTGCTGGGGGAGCTGTATATAGTGATTGCTGGGGGAGCAGCTGTATGTAGTGATTGCTGGGGGGAGCTGTATATAGTGATTACTGGGGGAGCTGTATATAGTGATTGCTGGGGGGCTGTATATAGTGATTGCTGGGGGAGCTGTATACAGTGATTGCTGGGGGGCTGTATATAGTGAGCTCGCTCAGTTTTGGCTTGTGATTCTAAGTGGCTAGTGAACTTAAGTGAGTTTAAAAAAGCAGAGTTTTGTGTGTGTTAAGAGTGAATCTGTTGTTTGGGTGATTGTGGACTGAGTATACAGGTAATAGCAAGGCACTTTTCTTAGTGTCACAATTTAAATAGATTTTTTTTTTTTTTTTTCTTCTTTGCCTGGTCTGCTAATTGGGAGGAGGGATTAGTGTTCACACCTGATAAATTAAGGTCTAGCAACTCACTTTTGAGCTCGCTCAGTTTTGGCTTGTGATTCTAAGTGGCTAGTGAACTTAAGTGAGTTTAAAAAAGCAGAGTTTTGTGTGTGTTAAGAGTGAATCTGTTGTTTGGGTGATTGTGGACTGAGTATACAGGTAATAGCAAGGCACTTTTCTTAGTGTCACAATTTAAATAGATTTTTTTTTTTTTTTTTCTTCTTTGCCTGGTCTGCTAATTGGGAGGAGGGATTAGTGTTCACACCTGATAAATTAAGGTCTAGCAACTCACTTTTGAGCTCGCTCAGTTTTGGCTTGTGATTCTAAGTGGCTAGTGAACTTAAGTGAGTTTAAAAAAGCAGAGTTTGAAAAAGAGAAGTCCACAGAACTGTAAGTAACCTACATTTTATATCTTTTGATTTATATACTCATCACAGTTTTGTAACTAGGATATGGCTAGCAAGATTGGTGGTATGCTCCAGTGCACACTCTGCCACATGTATACACTGCTGGAGCAGGAGTTCCAGGGTGAAAACCGCTGTGACAGATGTGCCCATATTTTTCTACTAGAAGCTCGTGTTAGAGATCTGGAGGAAGATATTGCACGGCTGCGAGCAATTGACAATCTTGAGAGGAGTATGCTGCTCACTGAGCAAGCAATAAGCGGGGTAGAAGTGGAGGGTGGAGAGGAAAGCCAGCAGGGCCAGGTGGGTAGCTGGGTTACTGTAAATAGAGGGAGTAGGAAGGGGTCAAAGAAAAGGAAGGCCAACTCTGACTCTGAACATCCAAGCAAAATTGCAAAATTGTGCAATGATGTCAGGACGTCAGTGTCAGAAATGGCAGCCCTAGCGGATCCTGCTCTCCCTCACAGCCGGGGGAGCAGACCAGCTAGTAGTAGGGTGGATGGGAGTGCAGGCAAGCCAAGGCAGCTAGTGGTTGTAGGGGACTCTGTAATCAGGAAGACGGATAGAATAATTTGTCGCCAAGACCGCCTCAACCGAATGGTTTGCTGTCTCCCTGGTGCCAGGGTTCGGCATGTGGTGGAAAGGGTGGATAAATTACTGGGAGGGGCTGGGGATGACCCAGCTGTCGTGGTCCATGTTGGTACCAATGACAGAATAGATGGTAGGTGGAGGAGCCTGAAGAATAATTTTAAAGAACTAGGTTCAAAGCTTAAGGAAAGGACCTCCAAGGTAGTATTCTCCGGAATCCTACCTGTGCCATGCGCTACACAGAGCAGACAGCGGGAGCTCAGGGAGTTAAATGCATGGCTCAGATCCTGGTGTAGAGCAGAGGGATTTGGGTTCCTAGAGCATTGGGCTGACTTTTCACTGGGGTACAAGCTGTTTTCTGCAGATAACTTGCACCTAAGTGGAAGGGGGGCTGCTGTGCTGGGGGAGAGGATCCTAGCAGGGGTGGCGGAGTATTTAAACTAGGATCGGGGGAGGAGGAAAAGGAAGACACTGAAGGGGTAGACAGGTCAGAGAGGGGGCAGGTTATGTTGGTGGGTGGTGAGGTGGGCGGTGTATGTGGGACCAAGGCGGTGGATAAGGAGATCCACAAGTTGCAGAACAGTGGTGAGGATAAATGTGCCAGTAAAATTACTTTAAATCAGATAAATAACTGTGGAAAATTAAATTGTATGTTCACAAATGCCAGAAGTATCACAGGCAAAATGGGCGAGCTTGAGGCTCTGATATTAGAGGAACAGTTAGATGTTGTTGGTGTAGTAGAGACATGGCTTGATGCATCGCATGATTGGGGTGTTAATATTCAAGGTTTTACACTCTTTCGGAAAGACAGGGCAAATAGGAGGGGAGGTGGTGTATGTCTGTATGTCAGAAGAGACTTAAAAGCGATTGTGAATGAGTCAGTGGTCTCAGAGTGTGAGGAGGCTGAAACTTTGTGGGTTGAAATTCAAAGCCAAGAGAGCTTTGAAAAAATAGTTTTGGGTGTAATTTATAGACCCCCTAACATCTCTGAGGAAATAGAGGGTCACCTATATAAACATATGGAGCGGGCTGCACAGGAGGGGACCGTAGTGATAATGGGAGACTTTAACTTTCCAAATATAAATTGGGGTCAGGGCTCGTCTTCATCTGTGAAGGGGAAACATTTTATGAACATTCTTCAGGATAATTTTATGGTGCAGCTGGTAGAAGATCCCACAAGAGGTGACGCATTGTTGGACCTTGTGATTTCTAACAATGAGGAGATTGTCCAAAATGTCAGTGTCAGGGAACCCCTTGGGAACAGCGATCATAATATAATTATTTTCCTCTTAAACGTTAAAAAGCAGAAACAGGTGGGAAAATCGAAAACTTTGAATTTTAAGAGGGCCAATTTCCAGAAATTCAGGGCTGCAATACAGGATATAGACTGGGATCAGATACTGTCACATGGTGATACTAATGTTACATGGGAGAAATTCAAATCTATCCTGGGTTTTTATACTTCTAAATTTATTCCAATAGGTAACAAGTATAGACGGGCTAGATCACATCCCGCGTGGCTTACAGCTACAGTTAAAAGGGCAATTAATGAGAAAAAGAGGGCATTTAAAAAATATAAATCTGATGGGTCACCTGAGGCTTTCAATACTTACAAAAAACTTACCAAAATCTGTAAAAAAGAAATCAAATCAGCCAAAATACAAAATGAAAGACAGGTGGCTAAAGATAGCAAAACAAATCCCAAGAATTTTTTTAAGTATATCAATGCAAAAAAAAATGGGTCAGAACAGGTTGGACCCCTTTATTCTGAAAATGGGGCATCGGTGACTGGAGACCAAGAGAAGGCGGAGTTACTTAATAGGTTTTTTAGCTCCGTTTATACAATAGAAGAGAGAACTTCTGACTTGGGTGGTGCCAGTGCGGGTCATGCACCCTGTAATATACTAGACTGGCTAAATGTAGACATTATCCAATCTAAGCTCAATAAAATCAATGTGTACAAAGCTCCTGGACCAGATGGGTTACACCCCAGAGTTCTTAAAGAACTCAGTTCTGTTATTGCTGTACCACTGTCTAAAATCTTCAGGGATTCCGTAATGTCTGGTGTGGTGCCAAGTGACTGGCGCAAGGCAAATGTGGTGCCAATATATAAAAAGGGCTCTAGAACTTTGCCAGGCAATTACAGACCTGTAAGCTTAACTTCCATTGTGGGGAAAGTATTGGAAGGGTTAGTAAAAGACTACATACTGGAGTATGTGACATCAAATAGAATAATAAGTGATAGCCAGCATGGGTTTACTAAGAATAGAAGTTGTCAAACTAACCTTATCTGCTTCTATGAAGAGGTGAGCAGATGCCTGGATGGAGGAGCAGCTGTGGATATTGTGTTCTTGGACTTTGCAAAGGCATTTGACACTGTTCCTCATAGACGCCTGATGGGTAAAATTAGGGCTATTGGTTTGGCAGAAATCATTTGCAATTGGATTGAAAACTGGCTGAAGGATCGTATCCAGAGAGTTGTGGTCAATGATTCCTACTCGGAATGGTCACCAGTTATGAGTGGTGTACCTCAGGGTTCTGTGCTTGGCCCACTACTATTTAATATATTTATTAATGATATAGAGGTAGGAATTAATAGCACTGTGTCTATTTTTGCAGATGACACCAAACTGTGTAGTGTAATACAGTCTATGGAGGATGTTCATAGGCTGCAGGGTGACTTGGACAAACTGAATGTTTGGTCATCCACTTGGCAAATGAGGTTTAATGTGGATAAATGTAAGGTTATGCACCTGGGGGCCAATAATCCAAAGGCAAAATATGTCCTTGGGGGAGTAAATTTGGGAGAGTCCCTTGTTGAGAAGGACCTGGGGGTACTAGTAGATCATAAATTGAATAACAGCATGCAATGTCAATCAGCTGCCTCTAAAGCTAGTAGGATCTTGTCGTGTATCAAAAGTGGTATGGACTCTCGTGATAGGGATGTAATATTACCCCTGTACAAGGCACTGGTTCGGCCTCACCTGGAATATGCCGTCCAGTTCTGGGCACCGGTCCATAAAAAGGATGCCCTGGAGCTGGAGAGGGTTCAACGTAGAGCCACAAAAATGATAAGGGGTATGGAGGGTCTTAGTTATGAGGAAAGATTAAAACAACTAGATTTATTTAGTCTGGAAAAGAGACGACTACGAGGGGACATGATTAATTTATTTAAATATATGAATGGTCCATACAAAAAATATGGTGGTAAGTTGTTTCAGATTAGATCAAATCAAAAGACGAGGGGGCACTGTCTCCGTCTGGAGAAAACAAGGTTTAATCACCGGAGGCGACAGGGCTTTTTTACTATGAGAACTGTCACTCTGTGGAATAGCCTGCCTCAGGCGCTGGTCACAGCAGGGACAGCGGAGAGCTTCAAGAAGGGTCTAGATGCCTTTTTACACCTAAATAACATTGCTGGTTATGTTATATAGAATTGTTTCCCCTAAATCCCTGGTTGGTTGAACTTGATGGACAAGTGTCTTTTTTCAACCGTATAAACTATGAAACTATGATTGCAGGGGGAGCAGTATACAGTGATTGCAGGGGGAGCTGTATATAGTGATTGCTGGGGGAGCTGTATATAGTGATTGCTGGGGGAGCTGTATATAGTGATTGCTGGGGGAGCTGTATATAGTGATTGCTGGGGGAGCTGTATACAGTGATTGCTGAGTCAGCTGTATATAGTGATTGCTGGGGGAGGTGTATACAGTGATTGCTGGGGGAGCTGTATACAGTGATTGCTGGGGGAGCTGTATATAGTGATTACTGGGGGAGCTGTATATAGTGATTGCTGGGGGAGCTGTATATAGTGATTGCTGGGGGAGCTGTATATAGTGATTGCTGGGAGAGCTGTATATAGTGATTGCTGGGGAGCTGTATATAGTGATTGCTGGGGGAGCTGTATATAGTGATTGCTGGGGGAGCTGTATATAGTGATTGCTGGGGAGCTGTATATAGTGATTGCTGGGGGAGCTGTATACAGTGATTGCTGGGGGAGCTGTATATAGTGATTGCTGGGGGAGCAGCTGTATGTAGTGATTGCTGGGGGGAGCTGTATATAGTGATTGCAGGGGGAGCTGTATACAGTGATTGCAGGGGGAGCTGTATATAGTGATTGCTGGGGGAGCTGTATATAGTGATTGCTGGGGGAGCAGCTGTATGTAGTGATTGCTGGGGGGAGCTGTATACAGTGATTGCTGGGGGGAGCTGTATACAGTGATTGCTGGGGGAGCTGTATATAGTGATTGCTGGGGGAGCTGTATACAGTGATTGCTGAGTCAGCTGTATATAGTGATTGCTGGGGGAGGTGTATACAGTGATTGCTGGGGGAGCTGTATATAGTGATTACTGGGGGAGCTGTATATAGTGATTGCTGGGGGTCTGTATATAGTGATTGCAGGGGGAGCTGTATATAGTGATTTCTGGGGTAGCTGTATATAGTGATTGCTGGGAGAGCTGTATACGGTGATTGCTGGGAGAGCTGTATATGGTGATTGCTGGGGGAGCTGTATACAGTGATTGCTGGGGGAGCTGTATACAGTGATTGCTGGGGGAGCTGTATACAGTGATTGCTGGGGGAGCTGTATATAGTGGTTGCTGGGGGAGCTGTATATAGTGATTGCTGGGGGGCTGTATACAGTGATTACTGGGGGAGCTGTATATAGTGATTGCGGGGAGAGCTGTATATAGTGATTGCTGGGGGAGCTGTATATAGTGATTGCTGGGGGAGCTGTATATAGTGATTGCTGGGGAAGCTGTATATAGTGATTGCTGGGGGAGCTGTATATAGTGATTACGGGGGAGCTGTATATAGTGATTACTGGGGAGCTGTATATAGTGATTGCTGGGGGAGCTGTATATAGTGATTGCTGGGGGAGCTGTATTTAGTGATTACTGGAGAGCTGTATATAGTGATTGCTGGGGAGCTGTATACAGTGATTGCTGGGGGATCTGTATACAGTGATTGCTGGGGGAGCTGTATACAGTGATTGCTGGGGGATCTGTATACAGTGATTGCTGGGGGAGCTGTATACAGTGATTGCTGAAGGGAGTTGTATATAGTGATTGCTGGGGGGAGCTGTATATAGTGATTGCTGGGGGAGCTGTATACAGTGATTGCTGGGGGATCTGTATACAGTGATTGCTGGGGGAGCTGTATACAGTGATTGCTGGGGGGAGTTGTATATAGTGATTGCTGGGGGGAGCTGTATACAGTGATTGCTGGGGGGAGCTGTATACAGTGATTGCTGGGGGGAGCTGTATACAGTGATTGCAGGGGGAGCTGTATATAGTGATTGCTGGGGGAGCTGTATATAGTAATTGCTGGGGGGAGCTGTATATAGTGATTGCTGGGGGGAGCTGTATATAGTGATTGCTGGGGGATCTGTATACAGTGATTGCTGGGGGATCTGTATACAGTAATTGCTGGGGGATCTGTATACACTGATTGCTGGGGTAGCTGTATACAGTGATTGCTGGGGGGTGCTGTATATAGTGATTGCTGGGGGAGCTGTATACAGTGATTGCTGGGGGAGCTGTATACAGTGATTGCTGGGTGAGCTGTATATAGTGATTGCTGGGGGAGCTGTATATAGTGATTGCTGGGGGAGCTGTATACAATGATTGCTGGGGGAGCTGTATACAGTGATTGCTGGGGGAGCTGTATACAGTGATTGCTGGGGGAGCTGTATACAGTGATTGCTGGGGGAGCTGTATACAGTGATTGCTGGGGGAGCTGTATATAGTGATTGCTGGGAGGGGTGTATACAGTGATTGCTGGGGGAGCTGTATACAGTGATTGCTGGGGGAGCTGTATATAGTGATTGCTGGGGGAGCTGTATATAGTGATTGCTGGGGGAGCTGTATATAGTGATTGCTGGGGGAGCTGTATATAGTGTTTGCTGGGGGAGCTGTATATAGTGTTTGCTGGGGGAGCTGTATATAGCGATTGCTGGGGGAGCTGTATACAGTGATTGCTGAGTCAGCTGTATATAGTGATTGCTGGGGGAGCTGTATACAGTGATTGCTGGGGGAGGTGTATACAGTGATTGCTGGGGGAGCTGTATACAGTGATTGCTGGGGGAGCTGTATACAGTGATTGCTGGGGGAGCTGTATATAGTGATTGCTGGGGGAGCTGTATACAGTGATTGCTGGGGAGCTGTATATAGTGATTGCAGGGGGAGCTGTATATAGTGATTTCTGGGGTAGCTGTATATAGTGATTGCTGGGAGAGCTGTATATAGTGATTTCTGGGGGAGCTGTATACAGTGATTGCTGGGGGAGCAGCTGTATGTAGTGATTGCTGGGAGAGCTGTATATAGTGATTGCTGGGAGAGCTGTATATAGTGATTTCTGGGGGAGCTGTATACAGTGATTGCTGGGGGAGCTGTATATAGTGATTGCTGGGGAGCTGTATACAGTGATTGCTGGGGGATCTGTATACAGTGATTGCTGGGGGGCTGTATACAGTGATTACTGGGGGAGCTGTATATAGTGATTGCGGGGAGAGCTGTATATAGTGATTGCTGGGGGAGCTGTATATAGTGATTGCTGGGGGAGCTGTATATAGTGATTGCTGGGGATGCTGTATATAGTGATTGCTGGGGGAGCTGTATATAGTGATTACGGGGGAGCTGTATATAGTGATTACTGGGGAGCTGTATATAGTGATTGCTGGGGGAGCTGTATATAGTGATTGCTGGGGGAGCTGTATATAGTGATTGCTGGGGGAGCTGTATACAGTGATTGCTGAGTCAGCTGTATATAGTGATTGCTGGGGGAGGTGTATACAGTGATTGCTGGGGGAGCTGTATACAGTGATTGCTGGGGGAGCTGTATATAGTGATTACTGGGGGAGCTGTATATAGTGATTGCTGGGGGAGCTGTATATAGTGATTGCTGGGGGAGCTGTATATAGTGATTGCTGGGAGAGCTGTATATAGTGATTGCAGGGGGAGCTGTATATAGTGATTTCTGGGGTAGCTGTATATAGTGATTGCTGGGAGAGCTGTATATGGTGATTGCTGGGAGAGCTGTATATAGTGATTGCTGGGGAGCTGTATATAGTGATTGCTGGGGGAGCTGTATATAGTGATTGCTGGGGGAGCTGTATATAGTGATTGCTGGGGAGCTGTATATAGTGATTGCTGGGGGAGCTGTATACAGTGATTGCTGGGGGAGCTGTATATAGTGATTGCTGGGGGAGCAGCTGTATGTAGTGATTGCTGGGGGGAGCTGTATATAGTGATTGCAGGGGGAGCTGTATACAGTGATTGCAGGGGGAGCTGTATATAGTGATTGCTGGGGGAGCTGTATATAGTGATTGCTGGGGGAGCAGCTGTATGTAGTGATTGCTGGGGGGAGCTGTATACAGTGATTGCTGGGGGGAGCTGTATACAGTGATTGCTGGGGGAGCTGTATATAGTGATTGCTGGGGGAGCTGTATACAGTGATTGCTGAGTCAGCTGTATATAGTGATTGCTGGGGGAGGTGTATACAGTGATTGCTGGGGGAGCTGTATATAGTGATTACTGGGGGAGCTGTATATAGTGATTGCTGGGGGTCTGTATATAGTGATTGCAGGGGGAGCTGTATATAGTGATTTCTGGGGTAGCTGTATATAGTGATTGCTGGGAGAGCTGTATACGGTGATTGCTGGGAGAGCTGTATATGGTGATTGCTGGGGGAGCTGTATACAGTGATTGCTGGGGGAGCTGTATACAGTGATTGCTGGGGGAGCTGTATACAGTGATTGCTGGGGGAGCTGTATATAGTGGTTGCTGGGGGAGCTGTATATAGTGATTGCTGGGGGAGCTGTATATAGTGATTGCTGGGGGAGCTGTATATAGTGATTGCTGGGGGAGCTGTATATAGTGTTTGCTGGGGGAGCTGTATTTAGTGATTACTGGAGAGCTGTATATAGTGATTGCTGGGGAGCTGTATACAGTGATTGCTGGGGGATCTGTATACAGTGATTGCTGGGGGAGCTGTATACAGTGATTGCTGGGGGATCTGTATACAGTGATTGCTGGGGGAGCTGTATACAGTGATTGCTGGGGGGAGTTGTATATAGTGATTGCTGGGGGGAGCTGTATATAGTAATTGCTGGGGGATCTGTATACACTGATTGCTGGGGTAGCTGTATACAGTGATTGCTGGGGGGTGCTGTATATAGTGATTGCTGGGGGAGCTGTATACAGTGATTGCTGGGGGAGCTGTATACAGTGATTGCTGGGTGAGCTGTATATAGTGATTGCTGGGGGAGCTGTATATAGTGATTGCTGGGGGAGCTGTATACAATGATTGCTGGGGGAGCTGTATACAGTGATTGCTGGGGGAGCTGTATACAGTGATTGCTGGGGGAGCTGTATACAGTGATTGCTGGGGGAGCTGTATACAGTGATTGCTGGGGGAGCTGTATACAGTGATTGCTGGGGGAGCTGTATACAGTGATTGCTGGGGGAGCTGTATATAGTGATTGCTGGGAGGGGTGTATACAGTGATTGCTGGGGGAGCTGTATACAGTGATTGCTGGGGGAGCTGTATATAGTGATTGCTGGGGGAGCTGTATATAGTGATTGCTGGGGGAGCTGTATATAGTGATTGCAGGGGGAGCTGTATATAGTGATTTCTGGGGTAGCTGTATATAGTGATTGCTGGGAGAGCTGTATATAGTGATTGCTGGGAGAGCTGTATATAGTGATTGCTGGGGGAGCTGTATACAGTGATTGCTGGGGGAGCAGCTGTATGTAGTGATTGCTGGGGGAGCTGTATATAGTGATTGCTGGGGGAGCTGTATATATAGTGATTGCTGGGGGAGCAGCTGTATATAGTGATTGCTGGGGGAGCTGTATATAGTGATTTCTGGGGGAGCTGTATACAGTGATTGCTGGGGGAGCTGTATACAGTGATTGCTGGAGAAGCTGTATACAGTGATTGCTGGGAGAGCTGTATTCATTGATTGCTGGGGGAGCTGTATATAGTGATTTCTGGGGGAGCTGTATACAGTGATTGCTGGGGGAGCTGTATACAGTGATTGCTGGGGGAGCTGTATACAGTGATTGCTGGGGGAGCTGTATACAGTGATTGCTGAAGGAGCTGTATACAGTGATTGCTGGGGGAGCTGTATACAGTGATTGCTGGGGGAGCTGTATATAGTGATTGCTGGGGGAGCAGCTGTATATAGTGATTGCTGGGGGAGCTGTATACAGTGATTGCAGGGGGAGCTGTATATGGTGGTTGCTGGGGGGGGCTGTATATAGTGATTGCTGGGGGAGCTGTATACAGTGATTGCTGGGGTAGCTGTATATAGTGATTGCTGGGGGAGCTGTATATAGTGATTGCTGGGGGAGCTGTGTATAGTGATTGCTGGGGGAGCTGTATATAGTGATTGCTGGGGGAGCTGTATATAGTGATTGCTGGGAGAGCTATATATAGTGATTGCTGGGGAGCTGTATACAGTGATTGCTGGGGGATCTGTATACAGTGATTGCTGGGGGATCTGTATACAGTGATTGCTGGGGGGAGTTGTATATAGTGATTGCTGGGGGGAGCTGTATATAGTGATTGCTGGGGGAGCTGTATACAGTGATTGCTGGGGGATCTGTATACAGTGATTGCTGGGGGAGCTGTATACAGTGATTGCTGGGGGGAGTTGTATATAGTGATTGCTGGGGGGAGCTGTATACAGTGATTGCTGGGGGGAGCTGTATACAGTGATTGCTGGGGGAGCAGCTGTATATAGTGATTGCAGGGGGAGCTGTATATAGTGATTGCTGGGGGAGCTGTATATAGTAATTGCTGGGGGGAGCTGTATATAGTGATTGCTGGGGGGAGCTGTATATAGTGATTGCTGGGGGAGCTGTATAAAGTGATTGCTGGGGGAGCTGTATATAGTGATTTCTGGGGGATCTGTATACAGTGATTGCTGGGGGATCTGTATACAGTAATTGCTGGGGGATCTGTATACAGTAATTGCTGGGGGATCTGTATACACTGATTGCTGGGGTAGCTGTATACAGTGATTGCTGGGGGGTGCTGTATATAGTGATTGCTGGGGGAGCTGTATACAGTGATTGCTGGGTGAGCTGTATATAGTGATTGCTGGGGGAGCTGTATATAGTGATTGCTGGGGGAGCTGTATACAGTGATTGCTGGGGGAGCTGTATACAGTGATTGCTGGGGGAGCTGTATACAGTGATTGCTGGGGGAGCTGTATACAGTGATTGCTGGGGGAGCTGTATACAGTGATTGCTGGGGGAGCTGTATATAGTGATTGCTGGGGGGGGTGTATACAGTGATTGCTGGGGGAGCTGTATACAGTGATTGCTGGGGGAGCTGTATATAGTGATTGCTGGGGGAGCTGTATATAGTGATTGCTGGGGGAGCTGTATATAGTGATTGCAGGGGGAGCTGTATATAGTGATTTCTGGGGTAGCTGTATATAGTGATTGCTGGGAGAGCTATATATAGTGATTGCTGGGAGAGCTGTATATAGTGATTGCTGGGGGAGCTGTATACAGTGATTGCTGGGGGAGCAGCTGTATGTAGTGATTGCTGGGGGAGCTGTATATAGTGATTGCTGGGGGAGCTGTATATAGTGATTGCTGGGGGAGCAGCTGTATATAGTGATTGCTGGGGGAGCTGTATATAGTGATTTCTGGGGGAGCTGTATACAGTGATTGCTGGGGGAGCTGTATACAGTGATTGCTGGAGAAGCTGTATACAGTGATTGCTGGGAGAGTTGTATTCATTGATTGCTGGGGGAGCTGTATATAGTGATTTCTGGGGGAGCTGTATACAGTGATTGCTGGGGGAGCTGTATATAGTGATTTCTGGGGGAGCTGTATACAGTGATTGCTGGGGGAGCTGTATACAGTGATTGCTGGGGGAGCTGTATACAGTGATTGCTGGGGGAGCTGTATACAGTGATTGCTGGGGGAGCTGTATACAGTGATTGCTGGGGGAGCTGTATATAGTGATTGCTGGGGGAGCAGCTGTATGTAGTGATTGCTGGGGGGAGCTGTATATAGTGATTGCAGGGGGAGCTGTATACAGTGATTGCTGGGGGAGCTGTATATAGTGATTGCTGGGGGAGCAGCTGTATGTAGTGATTGCTGGGGGGAGCTGTATACAGTGATTGCAGGGGGAGCTGTATACAGTGATTGCAGGGGGAGCTGTATATAGTGATTGCTGGGGGAGCTGTATATAGTGATTGCTGGGGGAGCTGTATACAGTGATTGCTGGGGGAGCTGTATATAGTGATTGCTGGGGGAGCTGTATACAGTGATTGCTGGGGGAGCTGTATACAGTGATTGCTGGGGGAGCTGTATATAGTGATTGCTGGGGGAGCTGTATATAGTGATTGCTGGGGGAGCTGTATATAGTGATTGCTGGGGGAGCAGCTGTATGTAGTGATTGCTGGGGGGAGCTGTGTATACAGCTCCCCCTGCAATCACTATATACAGCTCCCCCCAGCAATCACTACATACAGCTGCTCCCCCAGCAATCACTATATACAGCTCCCCCAGCAATCACTATATACAGCTCCCCCAGCAATCACTATATACAGCTCTCCCAGCAATCACTATATACAGCTCTCCCAGCAATCACTATATACAGCTGCTCCCCCAGCAATCACTGTATACAGCTCCCCCAGCAATCACTATATACAGCTCCCCCAGAAATCACTATATACAGCTCTCCCAGCAATCACTATATACAGCTCTCCCAGCAATCACTATATACAGCTACCCCAGAAATCACTATATACAGCTCCCCCTGCAATCACTATATACAGCCCCCCAGCAATCACTATATACAGCTCCCCCAGTAATCACTATATACAGCTCCCCCAGCAATCACTGTATACAGCTCCCCCAGCAATCACTGTATACAGCTCCCCCAGCAATCACTGTATACACCTCCCCCAGCAATCACTATATACAGCTCTCCCAGCAATCACTATATACAGCTCTCCCAGCAATCACTATATACAGCTGCTCCCCCAGCAATCACTGTATACAGCTCCCCCAGCAATCACTATATACAGCTCCCCCAGAAATCACTATATACAGCTCTCCCAGCAATCACTATATACAGCTCTCCCAGCAATCACTATATACAGCTACCCCAGAAATCACTATATACAGCTCCCCCTGCAATCACAATATACAGCCCCCCAGCAATCACTATATACAGCTCCCCCAGTAATCACTATATACAGCTCCCCCAGCAATCACTGTATACAGCTCCCCCAGCAATCACTGTATACACCTCCCCCAGCAATCACTATATACAGCTGACTCAGCAATCACTGTATACAGCTCCCCCAGCAATCACTATATACAGCTCCCCCAGCAATCACTGTATACAGCTCCCCCTGCAATCACTATATAGTGATTGCTGGGGGAGCTGTATATAGTGATTGCTGGGGGAGCTGTATACAGTGATTGCTGAGTCAGCTGTATATAGTGATTGCTGGGGGAGGTGTATACAGTGATTGCTGGGGGAGCTGTATACAGTGATTGCTGGGGGAGCTGTATATAGTGATTACTGGGGGAGCTGTATATAGTGATTGCTGGGGGGCTGTATATAGTGATTGCAGGGGGAGCTGTATATAGTGATTTCTGGGGTAGCTGTATACAGTGATTGCTGGGGGAGCTGTATACAGTGATTGCTGGGGAGCTGTATATAGTGATTACTGGGGAGCTGTATATAGTGATTGCTGGGAGAGCTGTATATAGTGATTGCTGGGAGAGCTGTATATAGTGATTTCTGGGGGAGCTGTATATAGTGATTGCTGGGGGAGCTGTATACAGTGATTGCTGGGGGAGCAGCTGTATATAGTGATTGCTGGGAGAGCTGTATATAGTGATTGCTGGGAGAGCTGTATATAGTGATTGCTGGGAGAGCTGTATATAGTGATTGCTGGGGGAGCTGTATATAGTGATTGCTGGGGGAGCTGTATACAGTGATTTCTGGGGGAGCTGTATATAGTGATTGCTGGGAGAGCTGTATATAGTGATTGCTGGGAGAGCTGTATATAGTGATTTCTGGGGGAGCTGTATATAGTGATTGCTGGGGGAGCTGTATACAGTGATTGCTGGGGGAGCAGCTGTATATAGTGATTGCTGGGAGAGCTGTATATAGTGATTGCTGGGAGAGCTGTATATAGTGATTGCTGGGAGAGCTGTATATAGTGATTGCTGGGAGAGCTGTATATAGTGATTGCTGGGAGAGCTGTATATAGTGATTTCTGGGGGAGCTGTATATAGTGATTGCTGGGAGAGCTATATATAGTGATTGCTGGGAGAGCTGTATATAGTGATTGCTGGGGGAGCTGTACATAGTGATTGCTGGGGGAGCAGCTGTATATAGTGATTGCTGGGGGGAGCTGTATATAGTGATTGCTGGGGGAGCTGTATACAGTGATTGCTGGGGGAGCTGTATACAGTGATTGCTGGGGGAGCTGTATACAGTGATTGCTGGGGGAGCTGTATACAGTGATTGCTGGGGGAGCTGTATATAGTGATTGCTGGGGGAGCAGCTGTATATAGTGATTGCTGGGGGAGCTGTATACAGTGATTGCAGGGGGAGCTGTATATGGTGGTTGCTGGGGGATCTGTATATAGTGATTGCTGGGGGAGCTGTATGTAGTGATTGCTGGGGGGCTGTATACAGTGATTGCTGGGGGGCTGTATACAGTGATTGCTGGGGGAGCTGTATATAGTGATTGCTGGGGGGGGCTGTATATAGTGATTGCTGGGGGGGGCTGTATACAGTGATTGCTGGGGTAGCTGTATATAGTGATTGCTGGGGGAGCTGTATATAGTGATTGCTGGGGGAGCTGTATACAGTGATTGCTGGGGGAGCTGTATATAGTGATTGCTGAGGGAGCTGTATACAGTGATTGCTGAGGGAGCTGTATACAGTGATTGCTGGGGGAGCTGTATACAGTGATTGCTGGGGGGCTGTATATAGTGATTGCTGGGGTGGCTGTATATAGTGATTGCTGTGGGAGCTGTATACAGTGATTGCTGGGGGAGCTGTATATAGTGATTGCTGGGGGAGCTGTATATAGTAATTGCTGGGGGAGCTGTATACAGTGATTGCTGGGGGAGCTGTATACAGTGATTGCTGGGGGAGCTGTATATAGTGATTGCTGGGGGAGCTGTATATAGTGATTGCTGGGGGAGCTGTATACAGTGATTGCTGAGGGAGCTGTATATAGTGATTGCTGGGGGAGCTGTATATAGTGATTGCTGGGGGAGCTGTATACAGTGATTGCTGGGGGAGCTGTATACAGTGATTGCTGGGGGGTGCTGTATATAGTGATTGCTGGGGGAGCTGTATACAGTGATTGCTGAGGGAGCTGTATACAGTGATTGCTGGGGGAGCTGTATACAGTGATTGCTGGGGGGCTGTATATAGTGATTGCTGGGGTGGCTGTATATAGTGATTGCTGGGGGAGCTGTATACAGTGATTGCTGAGGGAGCTGTATACAGTGATTGCTGGGGGAGCTGTATACAGTGATTGCTGGGGGGCTGTATATAGTGATTGCTGGGGTGGCTGTATATAGTGATTGCTGGGGGAGCTGTATACAGTGATTGCTGGGGGAGCTGTATATAGTGATTGCTGGGGGAGCTGTATATAGTAATTGCTGGGGGAGCTGTATACAGTGATTGCTGGGGAGCTGTATACAGTGATTGCTGGGGGTGCTGTATATAGTGATTGCTGGGGGAGCTGTATACAGTGATTGCTGGGGGGAGCTGTATATAGTGATTGCTGGGGGGGCTGTATACAGTGATTGCTGAGGGAGCTGTATATAGTGATTGCTGGGGGAGCTGTATATAGTGATTGCTGGGGGAGCTGTATATAGTGATTGCTGGGGGAGCTGTATACAGTGATTGCTGGGGGGTGCTGTATATAGTGATTGCTGGGGGAGCTGTATACACTGATTGCTGGGGGAGCTGTATACACTGATTGCTGGGGGAGCTGTATATAGTGATTGCTGGGGGAGCTGTATATAGTGATTGCTGGGGGAGCTGTATACAGTGATTGCTGGGGGATCTGTATACAGTGATTGCTTTGGGAGCTGTATATAGTGATTGCTGGGGGATCTGTATACAGTGATTGCTTTGGGAGCTGTATGTAGTGATTGCTGGGGGAGCTGTATATAGTGATTGTTGGGGGAGCTGTATATAGTGATTGCTGGGGGAGCTGTATATAGTGATTGCTGGGGGAGCTGTATATAGTGATTGCTGGGGAGCTGTATATAGTGGTTGCTGGGGGAGGCTGTATACAGTGATTGCTGGGGGATCTGTATACAGTGATTGCTGGGGGAGCAGCTGTATGTAGTGATTGCTGGGGGGATCTGTATATAGTGATTGCTGGGGGATCTGTATATAGTGATTGCTGGGGGGTGCTGTATATAGTGATTGCTGGGGGAGCTGTATACAGTGATTGCTGGGGGGTGCTGTATATAGTGATTGCTGGGGGAGCTGTATACAGTGATTGCTGGGGGGAGCTGTATATAGTGATTGCTGGGGGGATCTGTATACAGTGATTGCTGGGGGGTGCTGTATATAGTGATTGCTGGGGGAGCTGTATATAGTGATTGCTGGGGGAGCTGTATACAGTGATTGCTGGGGGAGCTGTATACACTGATTGCTGGGGGAGCTGTATATAGTGATTGCTGGGGGAGCTGTATATAGTGATTGCTGGGGGAGCTGTATATAGTTATTGCTGGGGGAGCTGTATATAGTGATTGCTGGGGGAGCTGTATACAGTGATTGCTGGTGGAGCTGTATATAGTGATTGCTGGGGGAGCTGTATATAGTGATTGCTGGGGGAGCTGTATATAGTGATTGCTGGGGGAGCTGTATACAGTGATTGCTGGGGGGGCTGTATATAGTGATTGCTGGGGGAGCTGTATATAGTGATTGCTGGGGGAGCTGTATATAGTGATTGCTGGGGGAGCTGTATATCGTGATTGCTGGGGGAGCTGTATATAGTGGCTGCTGGTGAGCTGCATATAGTGGTTGCTGGGGGAGGCTGTATATAGTTATTGCTGGGGATTACTTATGTACAGTCTCCTCAACACCCATGGAATAATTAAATAAAGCCCTGGCCCCACTCACCCCCATAGATCAAAATGCAGCCCTTCCTCAACCCCCATGTATTATATGCATTCCCTCCTCACCCTCCCCCCCCCCCATGAATTATTTGCATCTCTGTAACCCCTATGGACTAGTAAATATGATCAGTAATACTCACCTCAGTCCTCTGCTCAGGTCCAGAGCTTCCACTCTGCTGTAGGTGCCGGCCCTGGTACTAGACTTACAGAGCTGTTGTCCATCATTGATCCTCACAATCATAGGGGAAGTGTATTTTTACATACACAATGTGAGGTGTACATTTCCCTCACCCTGCCCTAGTTTTAAACTAGCAATAATAAAAAAGTAAAAGACGAGGGGGCACTGTCTCCGTCTGGAGAAAACAAGGTTTAATCACCGGAGGCGACAGGGCTTTTTTACTATGAGAACTGTCAATCGGTGGAATAGCCGAGCTCAGGCGCTGGTCACAGCAGGGACAGCAGAGAGCTTCAAGAAGGGTCTAGATGCCTTTTTACACCTATATAACATTGATTGTTATGCTATATAGGATTGTTTCCCCTAAATCCCTTCCTCATCCAATCCCTACCCTTCCTCGGTTGAACTTGATGGACAAGTGTCTTTTTTCAACCGTATAAACTATGAAACTATGAAACTATGAATATTTTATTCTGCCTCTTTCTCTTCCTTTCACTCTTCCAAAATGAAATGTTAAAATTAAAATTCGTGTTCAGCACCTTGGCAGCAGTAGATCAGTGGTGAATTGGAAGATTTCCACTAAGCTTTCTTTTGACTTTTCATCTCTTTCAGATTTACAATGGCAGGAAAAATTGTTCCTCAGAAGAAGGCCAAAGGCGTTGATATATGTGCTGTCACCGAAAATTATTACATCGTCCGATCAGATCTTGGTTGTTACATGAGATTGTCCAGCCTCCACAGTGGAGAAGATATGGAGGTTTTCAGTCTTCATCCTTCTTGTAGAGACGGAGATCATTACCTGAGTTATAAAGATAATGGGGCAGATTTACTTACCCGGTCCATTCGCGATCCAGCGGCACGTTCTCTGCACAGGATTCGGGTCCGGCTGGGATTTAAGAAGGTAGTTCCTCCGCCGTCCACCAGGTGGCGCTGCTGCGCCGAAAATAATCTTAACGCCCCGGAATGCACCATCCCATAGCAGGTGAAGGTGAGCGCTTCCCAAGCGACACATTTCGGTTTTTAAATGCGGCGGTTTTTCCGAATACGTCGGGTTTTCGTTCGGCCACGCCCCCCCCATTTCTGTCGCGCGCATGCCGGCCCCGATGCGCCACAATCCGATCGCGTGCGCCAAAAACCCGGGGCAATTCATGTACAAGCGGCGCAAATCGGAAATATTCGGGTAACACGTCGGGAAAACGCGAATCGGGCCGTTAGTAAATGACCCCCAATGTATTCTACATAATCAAGGG
This sequence comes from Engystomops pustulosus, assembly GCF_040894005.1. NCBI lineage: Eukaryota > Metazoa > Chordata > Amphibia > Anura > Leptodactylidae > Engystomops > Engystomops pustulosus. The sequence continues at coordinate 114,316,666 of NC_092418.1, read as the reverse complement.
GAATCATTTTCGTCGAGTGAGTGACATGCACCAGGATACAGAGGCCGCCACTTACACCATACACCCCAACTGCCAAGGAGGAGACTTCTACCTGTCATCTTGGGATAGATTCTTTATCATTTTCCTGAGCCGAGGTGTTTTTCGTCAAACCATGGACTTGCACAGGGATGAAGATAGTGTAGAATATCCTCTGCACCCCGACTGTAAGGATGGTCTGTACTATTTTGGTACTGAAGATTACTATTACATGGTGAAGCCTCAAGATAAATGGGGGATCCAGTATGTAAGATGCAAGGACATCCATAAAAACACAAATTGTGAAACTTTCTCCATCCATCCAAATGTCATCCCGTTTCTGCCAGGGGGATTAGGTGTTAGCAAGGGGCCAGCCTGTGGTGAATGGGTATGTATCAAGACCATCGTCAATGATTCCAAGACACCTGTACAATGGCAGAAGAAGGTCACCAAGAAGTCCGGATATGAAAAGGAGAAGATGTGTACTATAGAGCACAACTGGAGTGTGACCTCTGAAGTCTCAGCAGAAACTGGTGGTTTGACTAAAGCAATCTGCCAGACCCAGTTCTCTCTGACAACTGCATATGGTGGATCCAGTGTCAACACCGAGAGGGAAAATTGGAATGAAGCCACTGAAACTGAGGAGCTCCTCAATGTTGTTCTGCAACCTGATGAGAAGATCTACATCTGGGCCTTCCAACTTTGTCTGGGAAATGATCCTGAGTTTTAGATAATCCAAATCCCCCGACTGAGGTCCCATTACCCCCTGCTAAGCATTAAACATGAAATAAGAAACTTCTGGCTGCTGAAGCAGAGTGATACATACATATATACATACGCTAAATCAGTAAGCTTTTAGTAATAAGAATCTTTATTTATATGGCACCATCATATTTGTAGCGCAGATGTCTAAGGTCCAGAAACAATTTGGACCATTGACGTCTCCATAACAAGGGTTCAAGACATGAGTCAGATATTTAGTGCCAAGACTGAGCTTAGAGCCCATAAGGACAAACCTTTCTAAAACACTTGAGAAATATTTGCCCGCTCGGCCTGACTGTGCCAGTGACTTTACCAAAAACATTGAGCAAACCCTTAACCCCGTACTGACGTGTGACGTATTAGTATGTCACATGTTGGCTGTAAAAATCATAAACTTGTTAGGTATATAAAAACAGTTATTCCAGGCGTTTAATCCCGTAACGGAATTTAGGGCCCAAAGATAAAAACGCCACTTGCCATTTTACGACATATAAAAAATGTAATAAAAACTGTTCAAAAGGCCATAAAGTCCTCAAAATGGAAGCATTGAAAACGTCTTGCACACTGAAGTATGGATAAGTTATTAGTGCCAGAAAATGACAAATGAAGAATTTTTTTTTTGTTTTAATTTTTGTAAATGTATGGAAACATCATAAAACCTATATAAATTTAGTATCCTTGTAATTGCACCTACCAAATAAATAAATGTCAATTGGGGTGTACAGTGAAAGCTGTAAATACCAAGCCCACCAGAAAATACTTTCATTATGAAGTAATGCAGTAATAGTTTTATCATGCAGACAACAAGCCCTCACACAGCGCTTTAAAAGGAAAAATAATAAAGTTACAGATTTTTGAAAGAGGACAGTAAAAATGGAAACACAAAAAATGAAAAAGGGCCTGTTTGTTAAGGGGTTAATGTTGGAGGAATCTTCTATTGTTCACCTTTAAGCTTTCATTATTGCATTGCATAGTTCACATATGATTAACTTCTCTTCTGCTCTAAAGCATATCTACCATGAAGAATCTACTTTCTCAAAGATTCCCCACCCGGACGCATCTGCATCCCATTTTTCACTAATTCAGGAATGCAGCTGTGGCAGAAATAAAGTTTAATGCTGGAATATGCTAATTAATTTCTAGGGCTACTGGGGGCGTGGAATAGCCCAACTGAGGTCCTGGGGCAAAGGCTACTCCACGCCCCAATAGCCACGACTGACCCTCCTCTATCGACCCGTCTCCAACATCATTTGAGCCTCAAGCTCGCTGCCGGTGTGCTGCTGGCAGACGAATCAGAACTACTGTTCATGCGCAGCGCTCCCCAGCAGCAGGTGCATTTGCAGGTAGGGAGCTGCTGTGCTTGCGCAGAGCTCAAATGATGCCAGAGACAGGCTGGAGTGGATGAATGAGGTTCAGTTGTGGCTACTGGGGCGTGGAGCAGCCTTTCTTCCCCGGAGCTATCTCGGGCTACTCCACGCCCTCCAGCAGTCTTAGAAATACATTTGCATATTCCAGCATTAAACTCTATTTGTGCATTCCTGATTTAGTGAAAAAAGGGAATCTTCTGCCCCAATTCCTAATAGTAGATTCCTAATGATAGACTTCCTTTAAGCTAAAGTTACCGTATACATAATGATTTTCTATAGATGCTACAAGCTGTATACCTTCTCTGTGCACATATTATATAAGTAGCTTAGATAAATGGAGGCCTAGCTGTAATAGACCCACAGTCCTTACCCCAAGGGTAATGTATGTCCACACTGGGACCGCTGTCTCCAAAGTCTTCACAATCATAATGGAAACCGTGTGAGGGACAAAGCCCATCAGTCCCACAGCTTTACCTCCTCGGGGGACAAGTAGGAAGATGGCCGGCCCCCGAGGAGCCTCTATCGTTATCACTAGGTTATTTCTCCTGCTTTATTCCATATGTATAACATTGCATTATAACGCAAATATTACCAAGTATTAGATATACAGTAACAATTTACAACATAAGTTATCATTTCTAATAAAGCTTTTTCTGGAATCATGGTGACATATGGAAATAAATAAATGAATCTATAATGATGCCTGGACTCGCGGTTGTGTTACTTTTCTATATCTGTAGTGATAAGCTGAGTGAGAATATGAGCGTAGGGGGCTATTTATCATACGTCGGAGCTTGTGCTTCGGCCTCTTCATGTATCCAGCGATGACCTGCGCTTAGATTATCTCTACGCCAGGCATGAAATAAATGTAGCCGGCGCCTTGTCACATATGAAAATTCACCAGCTGCAGCGAGTGCGCAGGCGCGGGGCTGCGCCCACTGACCCGATGGCCATGACCCCCCTCTTCACGCTCGGGAAAATAATAGCAAAAATGTCTGATCTATCAAAATATAATAACAGTTAGTGCCTGAAGTTGCAAATGCCACTTTTTTTTGCCATTTTGCAACATATAAAAAAATGTAATAAAAAGTGATCAAAAGGCTGTACAGTCCTCAAAACGGTAGCATTGAAAACGATATATCATCTCGCAAAAAAAAAACCACCCAAACAGCTCTGTACACTTAAAGGAAACCTACCAGTTAGAATGGCAGGGGTAAGCTGTAAGTACCGAGCACCAGTTCAGGGTGAGCTCAGGGTGCACTGGTGCCGGTACTTACTTTCGTTAGTGTTATAAACCGTGGTATCGCGGTTTTAACACTTTTTAAACTTTAGAGCAGAAGGGGTTTCGGCGCTGCGCGCGACCGTGCGCGCGCAACATCTCCGCTATTTCCTATGTAGGCGCGCGCATGTTCGTGCGCACGCAGCGCCGAAGCCTCCTCTGCTCTAAAGTTTAAAAAGTGTTAAAACCGCGATACCACGGTTTATAACACTAACGAAAGTAAGTACCGGCACCAGCTCACCCTGAGCTCACCCTGAGCTGGTGCTCGGTACTTACAGCTTACCCCTGCCATTCTAACTGGTAGGTTTCCTTTAAGTATGAAAAAGTTATGGCAAAGGGACGAATTTATTTTTTGTGCCGAAGGTATTCAATTTTTGTAAATGTATGAAAACATTAAATAACCTGTATAAATTTAGTATCCCCGTGATCATACCGACCCCAAAAAATAAAGGAGACATGTCATGTGGGGCGCACAGTGAAAGCTGTAAAATCCAATCACCAAAGATGGGGAGTAAAAAATAGAAACGGAAAAACAAAAAAGGCCCTGGTGGTTAAGAGGTTAAAAAGAATGGCTGGACCATTATACAAGCTCTTATACCTCTTGTCACCGCTTATCCTCATAGTAATAACAAGTGAGGAAAGTGAGGAGAATAAGGGAATAGTGCAGGGGTCAATATGGGACTAATATTTTATGGTAACTTCGAGCTAATGGGGCACATTTACTTACCCGGTCCATTCTTGATCCTGTGCCACGTTCTCCGACGGGATTCGGTCGTGCGCCCGATATCCACTAGGTGTCGCTGCTGTGGCGAGGTTCACCGGAGTTCACCTTCTTCTTCCCGGTGTATGTGAGTGCTATTCTTGCGACACAATTTTTTCTTTTTTTAAATTCCGTGGTTTTTCCGAATCCGTCGAGTTTTCCGACAGCCACACCCCCGATTTTTTGTTGCGTCAAAGCCGGCAGCAAATGCGCCACAATCCGATCGAGTGTGTCAAAATCCTGGGGCAATCCGGTGCAAATCGGAAATATTTGGGAAACCCGACGAAAATGCGCAATTCGGACCCTTAGTAAATGAGCCCCAATGTCCAAATCTTTCCAACGCCCCTTCTAGTAATCTGAAGATGATGACACCAAGCTGCACCTTGCCCTGCATGTCTCCTGCATGTCTCCTATCCCTCTATAATATGTTATGTGTTAAAGGAACAAAAAATGAGAAAACTCCAGCGTAGCCTCCTACATCCTCATATAAAGTGTCTTTATGAGTGTCACAGCATGTAGTACATTGGGTAAAACACAGAAAACGGTTGACGGGTTTCAGCTAAGAGCCTTGATCTAGCAATTAACATACAATACAGCTTAAAGGGAACCTATCGTCAGAAATTGGCTTAACAAAGCACTACCAGTATGTTTAAAAGCAGCTGACGAACTTCTGGACCATGTTCCTTTCATGGACTGTACAGTGGCATTATCCGGAAAATCATTTTGTACAATGACCTACCCGATGTTGGGGATACAGGTATCTTTCTAATGTCTCAAGTTTTAGTAGACATCAGAATATGGTCTTTAATGATACAAGATTTGAGAGGGATATCTTTAAGATCCATCAAAAGTGCTGATGCTGGGGAGAGTCAGACGTTTGTAATGCCCAGGTTTTTAATCAAACGATTTGCTTCCTGCCAAAAAGGTTGCATTTTTGGACAAGACTATAAGTTGTGAACTGAGACTAAGGTATTGAGGATACTGTGACTATATTGCCTACAGGGGGGGTCACGGTAGGTGGGCATCATTATTATACTCAGGGCTGGACTAAAGGGTGGGCATCTGGGGCTCACACCCTGGGGCCCCTATGAATTTGCCCCTCCTTCCACAGGCTCCACTGTGCAGGAAGGAGATAATGACAGCGAGAGAGGGAGAGAAAAGAGGATCAGTGTGTCTGTAGCTAATACCTGCTCTGTGTGTAGGCAGCATGGGACATGTCACTGCTTGCGTTAAAGGGGTAAAAAACTGGGCAGGTGGGCTGGGGAGGGCTGTTAAAAATATAACCTTTACTTGCCCCTTCCAGGGCTCCTGGTCTCCCGTATTTGTTTATTTACAGGGGTATGGCACCTCTACTCCTACAACTTCCAGTGATCTTACAAAGCCTTCAGTCTCCTGTCCCAGTGCCTAATACAGTGCTGGGACAGAGGATGGATGGGTGTGCCAGGCTGCGTACATATGTCATAAATCCCCGACTGGTGGAAAGATGCAGTGATAGTTGACTTTGTGGCACTTTCTCTTATCTCCCTCCTGCATATCTGGAGCTTCTTTACCTCTCTCACCAAGGCTCTTCTCCCACAATTTCTTAGTTTGGCTGGACAGCCAGGTTGAGGAGGAGTTGTCGTTGTTCGAAACTTCTTCAATTGAAGGATTATGAAGGTCACTGTGCACTTATAAAGCTTATAAATAGAGATGAGCGAGCACTAAAATGCTCGAGTGCTCGTTATTCGAGACGAACTTTTCCAGATGCTCGAGTGCTCGTCTCGAATAACGAGCCCCATTGAAGTCAATGGGAGACTCGAGCATTTTTCAAAGGGACCATGGTTCGGGAATAAAATGTGTTAATTAATTGAAAAAGAATGTCTTCTGATAAGTTAGCAGATGTATGGAAACATCTGCAATCTATTCTTCACTGTTCCGCGCGTATATTATCTCCCGACAAGTTAGCAGATGTGAAGAACAGTGAAGAATAGGATCATTTAAGTGAAAAACACAGTGAAGAATAGATTGCAGATGTTCGGCACATCTGCTTACTTGTCGGGAGATACGCTGTCTCCGTGCCCCGCTGTCTCCGTGCCCCGCTGTCTCCGTGCCCCGCTCTCTCCGTGCCCCGCTCTCTCCGTGCCCCGATGTCTCCGTGCCCAGCTGTCTCCGTGCCCCGCTGTCTCCGTGCCCCGCTGTCTCCGTGCCCCGCTGTCTCCGTGCCCCGCTGTCTCCGTGCCCCGCTGTCTCCGTGCCCCGATGTCTCCGTGCCGCGCTGTCTCCGTGCCCCGCTCTCTCCGTGCCCCGATGTCTCCGTGCCCAGCTGTCTCCGTGCCCCGCTGTCTCCGTGCCCCGATGTCTCCGTGCCCCGCTGTCTCCGTGCCCCGCTCTCTCCGTGCCCCGATGTCTCCGTGCCCAGCTGTCTCCGTGCCCCGCTGTCTCCGTGCCCCGATGTCTCCGTGCCCCGCTGTCTCCGTGCCCCGCTGTCTCCGTGCCCCGCTGTCTCTGTGCCCCGCTGTCTCCGTGCCCCGCTGTCTCCGTGCCCCGCTCTCTCCGTGCCCCGATGTCTCCGTGCCCAGCTGTCTCTGTGCCCCGCTGTCTCCGTGCCCCGCTGTCTCCGTGCCCCGCTGTCTCCGTGCCCCGATGTCTCCGTGCCCAGCTGTCTACGTGCCCCTATGTCTCCGTGCCGCTCCGTGCCGCTGCCTGATGTCTCCGTGCTGCCGCTGCCCCATGTCTTCGTGCTGCCGCTGCCCCATGTCTCCGTGCTGCTCCCCGGTGTTCTGTGCTGCTCCCCGGTGTCTCTGTGCTGCTCCTCGTTGTCTCTGTCCTGCTCACCGTGTTCTGCAATGTGTTCTTCACACATATATATTGTTCTTCACATACTATTTTGTTCGCACCGTTCCGCGCGTATCTCCCGACAAGTAAGCAGATGTGCCGAACATCTGTAATCTATTCTTCACTGTGTTTTTCACTGTGTTTTTCACTTAAATGATCCTGTGTTCACTGTGTTCACTGTTTTTATTCTATGCTTCATTGTTCTTCACTGTGTTTTTTTAATTAAATGCTCGATCTCGAGCAGGGGAAATACTCGTCCGAGCAACGAGCCGTTTCGAGTACCTTAATACTCGAACGAGCATCAAGCTCGGACGAGTATACTCGCTCATCTCTACTTATAAACCTTGGCCAGATCTGTGCCTTGCCACAATTCTGTCTCTGAGCTCCTTGGGCAGTTCCTTATGCCTCATGATTTGCATGTGCTCTGACATGCACTTTGAGGTCGTATGTCGACAGGTGTGCGCCTCTCCTAATCAAGCCCAATCAGTTTAAATATACATAACTGGACTGTAATGTAGGAGTAGCACCATCTCAAGATGGATGAGAAGGAAATGGGCAGCATGTGAGTTAGAATATGAGTGTCATAGCAAAGGGTCTGAATACTCCTGACCATCTGATATTTCAGTGTTTCTTGTTTGCAATTTGCAAAAATATCTACATTTGTTTTTTTTCTGTCAAGATGGGGGCAGAGTGTATATTAATGAGCAAAAATTTTAAAAAATGAAACAAAGATTGAAACATTTAAAGGGGTCTGAATACTTTCTGTAGCCACTGTATCTATACAAGCATTCTAGTAGAACATAGAATACACTTTTACTTGAAGACACACAAAATGGAGTCAGGCATCACTCTGTAACTGTAAAATCCAGGGGAAATGCAAGTCTGGGGGCTGACCTGAACAGGATCTCAAAGGGGAATAGTCCTGGTTTTATGGAACCGACCCAGTGCAGGCTGACGTCATCATTCGCTGAATGTTGGAGCTCTGACGTAGAGGCCGAGAAGAGCAAGGTCAGTATGTTTTTTTTTTTTTTAATTATTGGCTACTGTGGCAAGACTGTGACTACTAGGCATGGGGGCAAGCAGCACTGGCTATTGGGACAGCACTGTGACAGCTTGGGGGCAGCACTGGCTACTAGGGGCAGGTGCTGTGACTATTGCCACTGTAATAGCATAACTGTGATCTCTAGGAGAACAACAGAACACTATTAAGACCCATTTAGACAGTTCAGCACCGATCACAGGTTTTCGGATTTGGTTCCAGGCTCAGTCAAACCCACCAGACCCAAATACTGTTGGGTCTGCTTATCACTAGGGCTTCAGGTATGTTTGCACCTCACACTGCTTAGATAATGATTGGGGTCCTTCCATTAACACATTTTTGGTGTTAGCCTTGGTTTCCAGGTAGAGGACACATGAGCCACGGATCACAATCACTGAAGACGGAAAAGAATTAGTTCATCTTACACAAGAGTATCTGAGATATGGAGCCCCTCATTGCACTGATTTATTTTGGCTTATTCATGTAATTGTTTAGAATCAGCGTAACCTTAAAGGGATATTCCAGGAAAAACCATAAATCATGTACAAATGGGTCCTTAAAATATTAGCTAATATGTAATTAGCTGTTATTTAAAATTTTGGGGGTCCTTGGCTGGGGAGGTCATGTGATCATCACTACGTTTGGTTGTAGTCGGTTGGTTGCAGTGTAGTGCAGTGTTGTGGTGATGGCAATTACACATCATTACTAGAGATGAGCGAACACTAAAATGCTCGGGTACTCGTTATTCGAGACGAACTTTTCCCGATGCTCGAGTGCTCGTCTCGAATAACGAACCCCATTGAAGTCAATGGGAGACTCGAGCATTTTTCAAGGGGACCAAGGCTCTGCACAGGGAAGCTTGGCCAAACACCTGGGAACCTCAGAAAAGGATGGAAACACCACGGAAATGGACAGGAAACAGCAGGGGCAGCATGCATGGATGCCTCTGAGGCTGCCTAATCGCACCATTATGCCAAAACTATGGGCAACAGCATGGCCATGACAGAGTGACAGAATGAAGCTAGATAGCATCTAAAACATCCAATAATTGACCCTGACACTATAGGGGACGGCATGCAGAGGCAGCGGCAGCAGCGGCAGGCTAGAGAGTGGCATGGCGACATACCCTAAATGGACTCAGGCTTCAAACCAATGGGTGGCAGAGAGGAACCAAAGGAGGTGAGCAAGAAGCGCTCAAATAATATCGCTACATGATAAAAGTTTGCCAGTATATTTTGTGGATTACACAGCAGGGTGGCGACAAAGTTAACATGGAAGCCATGAAAACAACCCCAAATTCTGCCTGACACAGCTCGTTTGATAAGGGGACCATGTATGCTTACAGTTCATGCCAGTCGCTGCACTTGCTGCCAGTCTCCTTTCGAATAGTTTAAAATAATAATAACCCTCATCCATAAAGCTCTGTATAATGCTGCACCCCCCTACCTCTCCTCTCTTATCTCAGTCTATCGCCCAACCCGTGCTCTTAGATCCGCCAGTGATCTTAGATTAACCTCTACCCTAGTGCGGACCTCCCACTCGCGTCTCCAAGACTTCTCTAGAGCTGCACCAATTCTATGGAATGCTCTGCCCCGGACTATCAGACTAATACCTAACCTCCAAAGTTTCAAACGTGCTCTTAAAACCCATTTCTTTAGGCAAGCCTATAACACTCATTAACTGCATGAAGTTTTAACTCTTCTACTAACCCGTCCTGTGTCGTCCTCCCATCTGTTATCCAGCAACCAACAGGCACCAGACTTCTCTGCAGTCCCATTCACCCTGGACCTGGTATATAAGATGACGGCTGAGTGTTTCAAGCGACAGCAATTCCATTTATTATATTTTTTTCTATTCCCTAAGAAGAATGGCTTGACCATTAAATATTCTTTTACCTCGTGTTACCCCATCATCTTCATAAACCGTAAGCTCTGGCGAGCAGGGACCTCACTCCTGTTGTTCCATACAAATGTTGTGCTCTGTTACATTACATTTGTATTTGTTTCCTATGATTTGTAAAGCGCTGCAGAATATGATGACGCTATATAAATAAAGATTATTATTATTATTATTATGGAGGCAGTGAACTAGTAGTAGATTAAAGGTGCTGCAACTATGTTAGTTGGATCTTGTGATGGAGCTGGCGCTCTGCAGCCAGGCGAGCTTTCGCCAATCCAAGCCCCTGTTTCTAGGCTACTCCCCAAACAGCACTTCTAAGAACCTTTTGTATAAGATCAAGTGTAGTAGCGTTCTTATAAGTTTAGGATATGCCGGGTGAGGGGAATGTAAACAGATGCGCAAGAAGCGCTGAAATAATATCCCTAAATGGTAAAAGTTTGCCAGTATATTTTGTGGATTACACAGCAGGGTGGCGACAAAGTTAACAACTTTGATGTGGAATGCCCTGTAATAGCTCTTGGGCGGTGTGCCTTTTATCGCCTAGGCTCAGCAGTTTCAGCACCGCCTGCTGTCGCTTAGCGACGGCACTGCTGCTGTGCCTAGAGCTACCGACTGATGGCGCCATGCCCACGGATGGTAATTCGGAGGAGGAGGAGGTGGAGGAGGGGTGGGAGGAGGTATAGTAGGCCTTTGAGACCTGGACCGAGGTAGGCCCCGCAATTCTCTGCGTCGCCAGTATATGAGCAGCCCCAGGGTCAGACTCGGTCCCAGCCTGCACCAAGTTAAGTGTAGTAGCGTTCTTATAAGTTTGGGATATGGCGGGTGAGGGGAATGTAAACAGATGCGCAAGAAGCGCATGATGCGCATGGAGCTGGCGCTCCGCTGCCAGGCGAGCTTTCGCCAGTCCAAGCCCCTGTCTCTAGGCTACTCCCCAAACAGCACTTCTAAGAACCTTTTGTATAAGATCAAGTGTAGTAGCGTTCTTATAAGTTTAGGATATGCCGGGTGAGGGGAATGTAAACAGATGCGCAAGAAGCGCTGAAATAATATCCCTAAATGGTAAAAGTTTGCCAGTATATTTTGTGGATAACACAGCAGGGTGGCGACAAAGTTAACAACTTTGATGTGGAATCCATGAAAACAACCCAAATTTCTGCCTGACACACCTCGTTTGATAAAGGGACGATGTATGGAGGCAGCTATATGGACGACTTTTGGAGGTAGCAATGGAGACAACGTGTGGAGGCTGCTATGGAGACAATTTAATTTGGATAGTGCCTGTATGTGGCAGTCCCAAACATTTTTCAAACCAGAGGAGCAGGTAGGTGGCCCTCCAGTAAAATGGAATAGATTGAGTGCCTGTATGTGGCAGTCCCAAAAATGTTTCAAACCAGAGGAGCAGGTAGGTGGCCCTCCAGTAAAATGGAATAGATTGAGTGCCTGTATGTGGCAGTCCCAAAAATTCTTCAAACCAGAGGAGCAGGTAGGTGGCCCTCCAGTAAAATGGAATAGATTGAGTGCCTGTATGTGGCAGTCCCAAAAATTCTTCAAACCAGAGGAGCAGGTAGGTGGCCCTGCAGTAAAATGGAATAGATTGAGTGCCTGTATGTGGCAGTCCCAAAAATGTTTCAAACCAGAGGAGCAGGTAGGTGGCCCTCCAGTAAAATGGAATAGATTGAGTGCCTGTATGTGGCAGTCCCAAAAATGTTTCAAACCAGAGGAGCAGGTAGGTGGCCCTCCAGTAAAATGGAATAGATTGAGTGCCTGTATGTGGCAGTCCCAAAAATTGTTCAAACCAGAGGAGCAGGTAGGTGGCCCTGCAGTAAAATGGAATAGATTGAGTGCCTGTATGTGGCAGTCCCAAAAATGTTTCAAACCAGAGGAGCAGGTAGGTGGCCCTCCAGTAAAATGGAATAGATTGAGTGCCTGTATGTGGCAGTCCCAAAAAATTTTTAAAACAGAGGACCGGGTAGGTGGCCCTCCAGAAAAATGGAATAGATTGAGTGCCTGTATGTGGCACTCACAAAAATTGTTTCAAACAGAGGACCGGGTAGGTGGCCCTCCAGAAAAATTAAATGCATGAAGTACTATAGCAAGAACCAGTGGGCCCTGTCAAAAAATAGCCATTTTCCTCTGCTTTACTGTACAAAGAGGAGGAGAAGGAGGAAAATGAGGAGGAGGAGGAGGAGTGGATCAATTATTCAGGTTGAGCTTCCTTCACCTGGTGGAGATTGGAAATTCTGAGAAATCCAGCCTTTATTCATTTTAATAAGCGTCAGCCTGTCAGCGCTGTCAGTCGACAGGCGTGTACGCTTATCGGTGATGATGCCACCAGCTGCACTGAAAACCCGCTCGGACAAGACGCTAGCGGCAGGGCAGGCAAGAACCTCCAAGGCGTACAGCGCCAGTTCGTGCCACATGTCCAGCTTTGAAACCCAGTAGTTGTAGGGAGCTGTGTGATCATTTAGGACGATGGTATGGTCAGCTACGTACTCCCTCACCATCTTTCTGTAAAGATCAGCCCTACTCTGCCGAGACTGGGGACAGGTGACAGTGTCTTGCTGGGGTGACATAAAGCTGGCAAAAGCCTTGTAAAGCGTACCCTTGCCAGTGCTGGACAAGCTGCCTGCTCGCCTACTCTCCCTCGCTACTTGTCCCGCAGAACTACGCACTCTGCCGCTAGCGCTGTCAGAAGGGAAATACTGTTTCAGCTTGTGCACCAGGGCCTGCTGGTATTCATGCATTCTCACACTCCTTTCCTCTGCAGGGATGAGAGTGGAAAGATTTTGCTTGTACCGTGGGTCCAGGAGAGTGAACACCCAGTAATCGGTGCTGGAATAAATTCTTTGAACGCGAGGGTCACGGGATAGGCAGCCTAGCATGAAATCTGCCATATGCGCCAGAGTACCAACGCGTAAGAATTCACTCCCCTCACTGGCCTGACTGCCCATTTCCTCCTCCTCCAACTCCTCCAACTCCTCTTCTTCTGCCCATACACGCTGAACAGTGAAGGACTCAACAATGGTCCCCTCTTGTGTCTCGCCAACATTCTCCTCCTCTTCCTCCTCATCCTCCTCCACCTCCACCTCCTCCGATATGCGCTGAGAAACAGACCTCAGGGTGCTTTGGCTATCAACAAGGGAATATTCTTCCCCCGTCTCTTGTGACGAGCGCAAAGCTTCCGACTTCATGCTGACCAGAGAGTTTTTCAACAGGCCAAGCAGCGGGATGGTGAGGCTGATGATGGCGGCATCGCCACTGACCATCTGTGTTGACTCCTCAAAGTTACTCAGCACCTGACAGATATCAGACATCCACGTCCACTCCTCATTGTAGACTTGAGGAAGCTGACTGACCTGACTACCAGTTCTGGTGGAAGTTGACATCTGGCAGTCTACAATCGCTCTGCGCTGCTGGTAAACTCTGGATAACATGGTCAGTGTTGAATTCCACCTCGTGGGCACGTCGCACAACAGTCGGTGAGCGGGCAGTTGGAGGCGGCGCTGCGCTGCCCTGAGAGTGGCAGCATCTGGGCTGGACTTCCTGAAATGCGCACAGATGCGGCGCACCTTCGTGAGCAAATCAGACAGATTGGGGTATGTCTTGAGGAAACGCTGCACTATCAGATTTAACACATGGGCCAGGCATGGCACATGTGTCAGTCTGCCGAGTTGCAGAGCCGCCACCAGGTTACGGCCGTTGTCACACACAACCATTCCCGGCTTGAGGTTCAGCGGTGCCAGCCACAGATCAGTCTGCGCCGTGATGCCCTGTAATAGCTCTTGGGCGGTGTGCCTTTTGTCGCCTAGGCTCAGCAGTTTGAGCACCGCCTGCTGTCGCTTAGCGACGGCACTGCTGCTGTGCCTAGAGCTACCGACTGATGGCGCCGTGCCCACGGATGGTAGTTCGGAGGAGGAGGTGGAGGAGGGGTGGGAGGAGGAGGAGGCATAGTAGGCCTGAAACACCTGGACCGAGGTAGGCCCCGCAATCCTCGGCGTCGGCAGTATATGAGCAGCCCCAGGGTCAGACTCGGTCCCAGCCTCCACCAAGTTAACCCAATGTGCCGTCAGCGATATATAGTGGCCCTGCCCGGCAGCACTCGTCCACGTGTCCGTGGTCAGGTGGACCTTGTCAGAAACGGCGTTGGTCAGGGCACGGATGATGTTGTCTGACACGTGCTGGTGCAGGGCTGGGACGGCACATCGGGAAAAGTAGTGGCGGCTGGGGACCGAATACCGAGGGGCGGCCGCCGCCATGAGGTTGCGAAAGGCCTCGGTCTCTACTAGCCTATAGGGCAGCATCTCCAGGCTAAGCAATCTGGAGATGTGCACATTAAGGGCTTGGGCGTGCGGGTGGGTTGCACTATATTTGCGTTTCCGCTCCAGCGTCTGGGGTATGGAGAGCTGAACGCTGGTGGATGCTGTGGAGGATCGTGGAGGCGACGATGGGGTTTTTGTGGCAGGGTCCTGGGCAGGGGGCTGACTAGCAGCTGACACAGGGGAAGGAGCAGTGGTGTGCACGGCCGGAGGTGAACGGGCTTGTTGCCACTGAGTGGGGTGCTTAGCATTCATATGCCTGCGCATACTGGTGGTAGTTAAGCTAGTAGTGGTGGAACCCCTGCTGAGCCTGGTTTGGCAAATGTTGCACACCACAGTCCGTCGGTCATCCGGTGTTTCCTTAAAGAACCTCCACACTTCTGAAGATCTAGCCCTCGCCGCAAGAGCCCTCACCACGGGAGCTTCACTAGTTGACAGTGGCGCTGATGCACCAGCTCTGGCCCTGCCTCTCCGTCTGGCCCCACCACTGCCTCTTCCAACCTGTTCAGGTCGAGGACTCTCCTCCGTCTCAGAAGCACTGTGTTCACCCGGCCTCTCAACCCAGCTTGGGTCTGTCACCTCATCATCCTCCGATCCCTCAGTCTGCTCCCCCCTCGGACTTCCTGCCCTGACAACAACTTCCCCACTGTCTGACAACCGTGTCTCCTCATCGTCGGACACCTCTTTACACACTTCCACTACGTCAAGAAGGTCATCATCACCCACAGACTGTGACTGGTGGAAAACCTGGGCATCGGAAAATTGCTCAGCAGCAACCGGACAAGTGGTTTGTGACTGTGGGAAGGGTCCAGAAAACAGTTCCTCAGAGTATGCCGGTTCAAATGGCAAATTTTCCTGGGAGGGGGCAGACTGGGGGGGAGGAGGCTGAGGTGCAGGAGCTGGAGGAGTGGGGATTTCGGTGACATGGGTGGACTGCGTGGAAGACTGACTGGTGGTGGACAAATTGCTCGAAGCATTGTCAGCAATCCACGACATCACCTGTTCGCACTGTTCTGGCCTCAACAGTGCTCTACCACGAGTCCCAGTAACTTCAGACATGAACCTAGGGAGTGTAGCTCTGCGGCGTTCCCCTGCTCCCTCATCAGCAGGTGGTGTCTCACCCCGCCCAGGACCACGGCCTCTGACCCCTGCAGTAGTTGGACGCCCACGTCCCCGCCCTCGTCCTCTACCCCTAGCCCTCGGGTTAAACATTTTTAAAATGAGAGTTATAACTTTTTTTTTTTTTTTACTTCTTTTTGTTTTTTTTTGTGTTTTTTTGTGTTTTTTTTTTTTTTTGTGTTTTTTGTTTTTTTTTGAGTTTTTAAAACCAAACAATCCTATCCTATTGCTATGGCTATTTTCTAGCCAAGTATCAAAGGAAGCACACTACTATGCCAGATGAGATGACACTGAGTTATTGCCTAATAGAAATCCAACCCCTACTGAATTTTCCCACTTCGGCCTTTGCTATGGATATGTGCGCCACTAAGCGCAGAACACAGCGGTCGCAAGTCTCACTACAAATTGCTCAGAATTGGCAAGTACATGCACTGCAGAAACTACAGCCACCAGCAGATCAACCAGAAATCAAATATATAGAACGCTACTGTAGGCTTCAAGAAGCTGTTTGTATTCTCCTATGGCTATTTTCTAGCCAAGTATCAAAGGAAGCACACTACTATGCCAGATGAGATGACACTGAGTTATTGCCTAATAGAAATCCAACCCCTACTGAATTTTCCCACTTCGGCCTTTGCTATGGATATGTGCGCCACTAAGCGCAGAACACAGCGGTCGCAAGTCTCACTACAAATTGCTCAGAATTGGCAAGTACATGCACTGCAGAAACTACAGCCACCAGCAGATCAACCAGAAATCAAATATATAGAACGCTACTGTAGGCTTCAAGAAGCTGTTTGTATTCTCCTATGGCTATTTTCTAGCCAAGTATCAAAGGAAGCACACTACTATGCCAGATGAGATGACACTGAGTTATTGCCTAATAGAAATCCAACCCCTACTGAATTTTCCCACTTCGGTCTTTGCTATGGATATGTGTGCCACTAAGAGCTAAACACAACGGTAGCAAGTCCCCCTGCTAATTCCTCACAAAATGGTAATAGATGCAAATTAAAATAAAAAAAGTAGAACGTTATTGTAGCCCTAAGAAGGGCTGTTGGGTTCTTTGAGAATCACTCCTGCCTAACAGTAAGCTAATAGAACACCCTAACGCTTTCCCTGACCAGCAGCAGCTCTCTCCCTAGCGGCATCCAGACACAGAATGATCCGAGCAGCGCGGCCAGCGGCTAGTCTATCCCAGGGTCACCTGATCTGGCCAGCCAACCACTGCTATCGACGTGTAAGGGTACCACGTCATGCTGGGTGGAGTGCAGAGTCTCCTGGCTTGTGATTGGCTCTGTTTCTGGCCGCCAAAAAGCAAAACGGCGGGAGCTGCCATTTTCTCGAGCGGGCGAAGTATTCGTCCGAGTAACGAGCAGTTTCGAGTACCCTAATGCTCGACCGAGCATCAAGCTCGGACGAGCATGTTCGCTCATCTCTAATCATTACTATGGTAACAGGGCAGGACAGTCTGGTACATAATCAACGGGAGCAGAGCATAAGAGGGAGGAGGAGTTATTGAGAACTAAAGGATCATGGGACTTGTAGTTTCCAGTGGCGGCCATCTTGGTGATAACCCTGCCTACTTTAGAAAGGCCATAACATTTTGTGAATCATAAAATTTAACTATTTAAGCTCCATTTTGTGATTAATGACATTGAGTTTTGTTATATTCATTTATTTATATCATTATGGGTTTTTGTATCAGATGTTCTATATTACTGGAATACTCATTTAATATATTCATCAATCAGAAGGTTTTACATGGGTTGATGATAACCTGAGTGGGTGCAGAGGGTACAATGGATCCTGGCTCAGGGGCTATAAGTTGCTTTTATATGAGGGATCTAGTACAATTACAGGACCTACTGAGACCCAGCTGGAAAGTAAGAACCATGTCGCAGGAGGCCACATATTTGAGTTACCGTATATGAATCTTATTTTCCTTCTATCTATAGGAAAGTGCAGTGAAGCTTCTGTGACAGATGGTAGGACAATGTATGTGTCATCTAATAAACTATGTCATGTCCATCATGTCTGCCGTGTCCTGGACTCCTAGGTGATCAGCTTATAGGTCATGTGGCAGGGAATATTCTCCATACTTGTTATATAGAAGTTCCCCCCCATGAGACACAGGTTTGTCTGCTATGACTGCGCCGTGGGCCGTGATTACTGTATAACTACCAGTCAGGCGCCTTCATGTGAATATAGTCATGTGGGAGCAGGTGGAGGAGCCCAAGGGGTTTGGAAAAACATCTTTAAAGGAAAACAGTCAGGGCGATTTGGGACACTAAACTACTCACAGATCCTTATGGACCGGTGGTTTAGTGTCCCAAATCGCCCCTTACACACAATTTCATTTAAAAAATCTAACATTTACACTTACCTGCATCTGGAGCTCCCTATGTCCCGACTTTACTGTTCCCTACGCGAGGTTGGACTCACATATAAGTACAAGTGTTTTTTTTTTTGTTTTTTTTTATTTAGTCCACGTAAATTTAATATGCAGGTAGATTTGGGACATGTAAGTGTTCATAGGATATACAGACCTATAAGTGGTTTTGGGTCCCAAATCTACCTGACATGTCCTCTTTAAAACAAAGGGCCACATTTATCACTTTTGTGTGTAGTAGTTGCGCCTAATTTCTGGCACACTGTTTTGCCAGAATTATCACAAGCTACAACCATCTGTGATAAGTATATTTTCTGCCTCTTATTAATCACTTTACTTTAACACAGTTGAGGCGCAATTTTGGCGCAGTTTAGGCGCAATGTTAGATTCGGGCACTTACATGTGATCCTGCTACAAGCTCCTCTCTGCTTCTCCCACAGCCCAGAATGAAGATAACACTCACAGCAGCACCCAGGTGTGTGACACCCAGCACCCAGTGACCTCCTCAGCAGGGGCTTCTCCTGGAGGGGATCCCCAAGTGCTGGTCTCCTGCTGCACCCCTGTAATTCTGCACAGTATCCCCCTCAGACACCAGTATGGTCATCCTGCTACACGGGGGACACTTGTCTGTAGTATTCGCAAAATTCTGCAAAGTTCTGAGCTCTTTGCTTTGAGCTGAAGATTTTGCAGAATGTTTTGTAAATAGAAAGTGATGAACTATAAATAGAGTCTGCAGCTCCTGTCTGCAGAGTATCTCATGTCTGTATTATCTGTACTAGTGTCTGCAGTGTATGTAATGTCTGTATTATCTGTACTAGTGTCTGTAGTGTATGTAGTGTGTCTATTATCTGTACTAGTGTCTGCAGTGTATGTAATGTCTGTATTATCTGTACTAGTGTCTGCAGTGTATGTAATGTCTGTATTATCTGTACTAGAGTCTGAAGTGTATGTAGTGTGTCTATTATCTGTACTAGTGTCTGCAGTGTATGTAGTGTCTGTATTATCTGTACTAGTGTCTGCAGTGTATGTAATGTCTGTATTATCTGTACTAGAGTCTGAAGTGTATGTAGTGTCTGTATTATCTGTACTAGTGTCTGCAGAGTATGTAATGTCTGTATTATCTGTACTAGTGTCTGCAGTGTATGTAATGTCTGTATTATCTGTACTAGTGTCTGTAGTGTATGTAGTGTGTCTATTATCTGTACTAGTGTCTGCAGTGTATGTAGTGTCTGTATTATCTGTACTAGTGTCTGCAGTGTATGTAATGTCTGTATTATCTGTACTAGAGTCTGAAGTGTATGTAGTGTCTGTATTATCTGTACTAGTGTCTGCAGTGTATGTAATGTCTGTATTATCTGTACTAGAGTCTGGAGTGTATGTAGTATCTGTATTATCTGTACTAGTGTCTGCAGTGTATGTAGTGTCTGTATTATCTGTACTAGTGTCTGCAGTGTATGTAATGTCTGTATTATCTATACTAGTGTCTGCAGTGTATGTAATGTCTGTACTAGTGTCTGCAGTGTATGTAATGTATGTATTATCTGTACTAGTGTCTGCAGTGTATGTAATGTATGTATTATCTGTACTAGACTCTGCAGTGTATGTAATGTCTGTATTATCTGTACTAGTGTCTGCAGTGTATGTAATGTCTGTATTATCTGTACTAGTGTCTGCAGAGTATGTAATGTCTGTATTATCTGTACTAGACTCTGCAGTGTATGTAATGTCTGTATTATCTGTACTAGTGTCTGCAGTGTATGTAATGTCTGTATTATCTGTACTAGTGTCTGCAGTGTATGTAGTGTCTGTATGATCTGTACTAGTGTCTGCAGTGTATGTAATGTCTGTATTATCTGCACTAGTGTCTGCAGTGTATGTAATGTCTGTATTATCTGTACTAGTGGCTGTAGTGTATGTAGTTTCTGTATTATCTGTACTAGAGTCTGCAGTGTATGTAGTATCTGTATTATCGGTACTAGTGTCTGCAGTGTATGTAATGTCTATATTATCTGTACTAGAGTCTGCAGTGTTTGTAGTGTGTGTATTATCTGTACTAGTGTATGTAGTATGTAATGTCTGTATTATCCGTACTACAGTCTGCAGAGTATGTAATGTGTGTATTATCTGTACTAGTGTCTGCAGTGTCTGTAGTGTCTGTATTATCTGTACTAGAGTCTGGAGTGTATGTAGTATGTGTATTATCTGTACTAGTGTCTGCAGTGTATGTAATGTCTGTATTATCTGTACTAGTGTCTGCAGTGAATGTAATGTCTGTATTATCTGTACTAGTGTCTGCAGTGTATGTAATGTCTGTATTATCTGTACTAGTGGCTATAGTGTATGTAGTTTCTGTATTATCTGTACTAGAGTCTGCAGTGTACGTAATGTCTGTATTATCTGTACTAGTGTCTGTAGTGTATGTAATGTCTGTATTATCTGTACTAGAGTCTGCAGTCTATGTAGTATCAGTATTATCTGTACTAGTGTCTGCAGTGTATGTAATGTCTGTATTATCTGTACTAGAGTCTGCAGTGTATGTAGTGTGTGTATTATCTGTACTAGTGTATATAGCAGTGGTGGTGAACCTATGGCACGGGTGCCAGAGGTGGCACTCAGAGCTCTTTCTGTCGGCACCCGGGCCATCGCCCCAGCACACCAGACAAGACTCAAAAAATCTTCCTGCAGTTCCAAACAACTTAAAAGATGTTGCTTTCAGTCATATTTTGTTACTTTGGACTGTAGAAAGAGGGAGAATGAGTAGACAGGGCCGAATTATCTTTGGAGGACCTCCTGCTTGCCCCCACGATTTTCTCTGTGTACAGAAGGACACTGGAAAGAAGCTAAAATTATGAAAATTTTCCATCTTTCTACTGTGTTGCTGTCCTCAGGAGACCAAAATGATTGAAAGTTGTTGAACAGGGAGCAATAAGTTACTGCTTTAATTTTTGGTTGGCACCTTGCGATAAATAAGGGGGGTTTTGGGTTGCAGTTTGGGCACTCGGCCGCTAAAAGGTTCGCCATCACTGGTATATAGTATGTAATGTCTGTATTATATGTACTAGTGTCTGCAGTGTATGTAGTGTGTGTATTATCTGTTCTAGTGTCTGTAGTGTCTGTATTATCTGTTCTAGAGTCTGAAGTGTATGTAGTATCTGTACTAGAGTCTGCAGTGTATGTAGTGTCTGTATTATCTGTACTAGTGTCTGCAGTGTATGTAATGTCTGTATTATCTGTACTAGAGTCTGAAGTGTATGTAGTGTCTGTATTATCTGTACTAGTGTCTGCAGAGTATGTAATGTCTGTATTATCTGTACTAGTGTCTGCAGTGTATGTAATGTCTGTATTATCTGTACTAGTGTCTGTAGTGTATGTAGTGTGTCTATTATCTGTACTAGTGTCTGCAGTGTATGTAGTGTCTGTATTATCTGTACTAGTGTCTGCAGTGTATGTAATGTCTGTATTATCTGTACTAGAGTCTGAAGTGTATGTAGTGTCTGTATTATCTGTACTAGTGTCTGCAGTGTATGTAATGTCTGTATTATCTGTACTAGAGTCTGGAGTGTATGTAGTATCTGTATTATCTGTACTAGTGTCTGCAGTGTATGTAGTGTCTGTATTATCTGTACTAGTGTCTGCAGTGTATGTAATGTCTGTATTATCTATACTAGTGTCTGCAGTGTATGTAATGTCTGTACTAGTGTCTGCAGTGTATGTAATGTATGTATTATCTGTACTAGTGTCTGCAGTGTATGTAATGTATGTATTATCTGTACTAGACTCTGCAGTGTATGTAATGTCTGTATTATCTGTACTAGTGTCTGCAGTGTATGTAATGTCTGTATTATCTGCACTAGTGTCTGCAGTGTATGTAATGTCTGTATTATCTGTACTAGTGGCTGTAGTGTATGTAGTTTCTGTATTATCTGTACTAGAGTCTGCAGTGTATGTAGTATCTGTATTATCGGTACTAGTGTCTGCAGTGTATGTAATGTCTATATTATCTGTACTAGAGTCTGCAGTGTTTGTAGTGTGTGTATTATCTGTACTAGTGTATGTAGTATGTAATGTCTGTATTATCCGTACTACAGTCTGCAGTGTATGTAGTGTGTGTATTATCTGTACTAGTGTCTGTAGTATGTAATGTCTGTATTATCTGTTCTAGTGTCTGTAGTGTCTGTATTATCTGTACTAGAGTCTGGAGTGTATGTAGTATGTGTATTATCTGTACTAGTGTCTGCAGTGTATGTAATGTCTGTATTATCTGTACTAGTGTCTGCAGTGAATGTAATGTCTGTATTATCTGTACTAGTGTCTGCAGTGTATGTAATGTCTGTATTATCTGTACTAGTGGCTATAGTGTATGTAGTTTCTGTATTATCTGTACTAGAGTCTGCAGTGTACGTAATGTCTGTATTATCTGTACTAGTGTCTGTAGTGTATGTAATGTCTGTATTATCTGTACTAGAGTCTGCAGTCTATGTAGTATCAGTATTATCTGTACTAGTGTCTGCAGTGTATGTAGTGTCTGTATTATCTGTACTAGAGTCTGCAGTGTATGTAGTGTGTGTATTATCTGTACTAGTGTATATAGCAGTGGTGGTGAACCTATGGCACGGGTGCCAGAGGTGGCACTCAGAGCTCTTTCTGTCGGCACCCGGGCCATCGCCCCAGCACACCAGACAAGACTCAAAAAATCTTCCTGCAGTTCCAAACAACTTAAAAGATGTTGCTTTCAGTCATATTTTGTTACTTTGGACTGTAGAAAGAGGGAGAATGAGTAGACAGGGCCGAATTATCTTTGGAGGACCTCCTGCTTGCCCCCACGATTTTCTCTGTGTACAGAAGGACACTGGAAAGAAGCTAAAATTATGAAAATTTTCCATCTTTCTACTGTGTTGCTGTCCTCAGGAGACCAAAATGATTGAAAGTTGTTGAACAGGGAGCAATAAGTTACTGCTTTAATTTTTGGTTGGCACCTTGCGATAAATAAGGGGGGTTTTGGGTTGCAGTTTGGGCACTCGGCCACTAAAAGGTTCGCCATCACTGGTATATAGTATGTAATGTCTGTATTATATGTACTAGTGTCTGCAGTGTATGTAGTGTGTGTATTATCTGTTCTAGTGTCTGTAGTGTCTGTATTATCTGTTCTAGAGTCTGAAGTGTATGTAGTATCTGTACTAGAGTCTGCAGTGTATGTAATGTCTGTATTATCTGTACTAGAGTCTGCAGTGTATGTAATGTCTGTATTATCTGTACTAGTCTCTGCAGTGTATGTAATGTCTGTATTATCTGTACTAGAGTCTGCAGTGTATGTAATGTCTGTATTATCTGTACTAGAGTCTGCAGTGTATGTAGTGTGTGTATTATCTGTACTAGTGTCTGCAGTGTATGTAATGCCTGTATTATCTGTACTAGAGTCTGGAGTGTATGTAGTATCTGTATTATCTGTACTAGTGTCTGCAATGTATGTAATGTCTGTATTTTCTGTACTAGTGTCTGTAGTGTATGTAATGTCTGTATTTTCTGTACTAGTGTCTGCAGTGTATGTGATGTCTGTATTATCTGCACTAGTGTCTGCAGTGTATGTAATGTCTGTATTATCTGTACTAGTGTCTGTAGTGTATGTAATGTCTGTATTATCTGTACTAGTGTCTGCAGTGTATGTAATGTCTGTATTATCTGTACTAGTGTCTGCAGTGTATGTAATGTCTGTATTATCTGTACTAGTGTCTGCAGTGTATGTAATGTCTGTATTATCTGTACTAGTGTCTGCAGTGTATGTAATGTCTGTATTATCTGTACTAGTGTCTGTAGTGTATGTAGTGTGTGTATTATCTGTACTAGTGTCTGCAGTGTATGTAATGTCTGTATTATCTGTACTAGTGTCTGCAGTGTATGTAATGTCTGTATTATCTGTACTAGAGTCTGCAGTGTATGTAATGTCTGTATTATCTGTACTAGAGTCTGCAGTGTATGTAGTGTCTGTATTATCTGTACTAGTGTCTGTAGTGTATGTAATGTCTGTATTATCTGTACTAGAGTCTGGAGTGTATGTAGTATCTGTATTATCTGTACTAGAGTCTGGAGTGTATGTAATGTCTGTATTTTCTGTACTAGTGTCTGTAGTGTATGTAATGTCTGTATTTTCTGTACTAGTG
Source organism: Engystomops pustulosus (assembly GCF_040894005.1). Lineage (NCBI taxonomy): Eukaryota > Metazoa > Chordata > Amphibia > Anura > Leptodactylidae > Engystomops > Engystomops pustulosus. Next base: position 114,292,746 of record NC_092418.1, on the reverse strand, counting down.
TCTGCAGTGTATGTGATGTCTGTATTATCTGCACTAGTGTCTGCAGTGTATGTAATGTCTGTATTATCTGTACTAGTGTCTGCAGTGTATGTAATGTCTGTATTATCTGTACTAGTGTCAGCAGTGTATGTAATGTCTGTATTATCTGTACTAGTGTCTGTAGTGTATGTAATGTCTGTATTATCTGTACTAGTGTCTGTAGTGTATGTAGTGTCTGTATTATCTGTACTAGTGTCTGCAGTGTATGTAATGTCTGTGTTATCTGTACTAGTGTCTGCAGTGTATGTAATGTCTGTATTATCTGTACTAGTGTCAGCAGTGTATGTAATGTCTGTATTATCTGTACTAGTGTCTGTAGTGTATGTAGTGTCTGTATTATCTGTACTAGTGTCTGCAGTGTATGTAATGTCTGTATTATCTGTACTAGTGTCAGCAGTGTATGTAATGTCTGTATTATCTGTACTAGTGTCTGTAGTGTATGTAGTGTCTGTATTATCTGTACTAGTGTCTGCAGTGTATGTAATGTCTGTATTATCTGTACTAGTGTCTGCAGTGTATGTAATGTGTGTATTATCTGTACTAGTGTATGCAGTGTATGTAGTGTCTGTAATAGTGTCTGCAGTAGAGATGAGCGAGTATACTCGTCCGAGCTTGATGCTCGTTCGAGTATTAAGGTACTCGAAACGGCTCGTTGCTCGGACGAGTATTTCCCCTGCTCGAGATCGAGCATTTAATTAAAAAAACACAGTGAAGAACAATGAAGAATAGAATAAAAACAGTGAACACAGGATCATTTAAGTGAAAAAGACAGTGAAGAACACAGTGAAGAATAGATTACAGATGTTCGGCACATCTGCTTACTTGTCGGAAGATACGCGCGGAACGGCAGCAGGGAGACATCAAGCAGCAGGGAGACATCAGGCAGCAGGGAGACATCAAGCAGCAGGGAGACATCGGGCAGCAGGGAGACATCGGGCAGCAGGGAGACATCGGGCAGCACGGGGGAGACAGACATCGGGCAGCACGGGGGAGACAGACATCGGGCAGCACGGGGGAGACAGACATCGGGCAGCACGGGGGAGACAGACATCGGGCAGCACGGGGGAGACAGACATCGGGCAGCACGGGGGAGACAGACATCGGGCAGCACGGGGGAGACAGACATCGGGCAGCACGGGGGAGACAGACATCGGGCAGCACGGGGGAGACAGAAATCGGGCAGCACGGGGGACACAGAAATCGGGCAGCACGGGGGACACAGACATCGGGCAGCACGGGGGAGACAGACATCGGGCAGCAAGGGGGAGACAGACATCGGGCAGCACGGGGGAGACAGACATCGGGCAGCAAGGGGGAGACAGACATCGGGCAGCACGGGGGACACAGACATCGGGCAGCACGGGGGACACAGACATCGGGCAGCACGGGGGAGACAGACATCGGGCAGCACGAGGGAGACAGACATCGGGCAGCACGGGAGAGACAGACATCGGGCAGCACGGGGGAGACAGACATCGGGCAGCACGGGGGAGACAGACATCGGGCAGCACGGGGGAGACAGACATCGGGCAGCACGGGGGAGACAGACATCGGGCAGCACGGGGGAGACAGACATCGGGCAGCACGGGGGAGACAGACATCGGGCAGCACGGGGGAGACAGACATCGGGCAGCACGGGGGAGACAGACATCGGGCAGCACGGGGGAGACAGACATCGGGCAGCACGGGGGAGACAGACATCGGGCAGCACGGGGGAGACAGACATCGGGCAGCACGGGGGAGACAGACATCGGGCAGCACGGGGGAGACAGACATCGGGCAGCACGGGGGAGACAGACATCGGGCAGCACGGGGGAGACAGACATCGGGCAGCACGGGGGAGACAGACATCGGGCAGCACGGGGGAGACAGACATCGGGCAGCACGGGGGAGACAGACATCGGGCAGCACGGGGGAGACAGACATCGGGCAGCACGGGGAGACTTCAGTGGAAGAAGAGGAGCGGATCCCGGGACAGCGTATCACCCCGACAAGTAAGCAGATGTGCAGAAGATCTATAATCTGTTCTTCACTGTGTTTTTCACTGCGTTTTTCACTTAAAGGATCCTGTGTTCACTGTTTTTATTCTATTCTTCACTGTTCTTCACATCTGTTAACTTGTCGGGAGATAATATACGCACGGAACAGTGAAGAATAGATTGCAGATGTTTGCATACATCTGCTAACTTATCAGAAGACATTCTTTTTCAATTAAATAACACATTTTATTCCTGAGCCATGGTCCCTTTGAAAAATGCTCGAGTCTCCCATTGACTTCAATGGGGCTCGTTATTCGAGACGAGCACTCGAGCATCTGGAAAAGTTCGTCTCGAATAACGAGCACCCGAGCATTTTAGTGCTCGCTCATCTCTAGTCTGCAGTGTATGTAATGTCTGTACTAGTGTCTGCAGTGTATGTAATGTGTGTATTATCTGTACTAGTGTCTGCAGTGTATGTAGTGTGTGTATTATCTGTACTAGTGTCTGCAGTGTATGTAGTGTGTGTATTATCTGTTCTAGTGTCTGCAGTGTATGTAGTGTCTGTATTATCTGTACTAGTGTCTGCAGTGTATGTAATGTCTGTATTATCTGTACTAGTGTCTGCAGTGTATGTAATGTGTGTATTATCTGTACTAGTGTCTGCAGTGTATGTAATGTGTGTATTATCTGTACTAGTGTCTGCAGTGTCTGCAGTGTATGTAATGTCTGTACTAGTGTCTGCAGTGTATGTAATGTGTGTATTATCTGTACTAGTGTCTGCAGTGTATGTAGTGTGTGTATTATCTGTTCTAGTGTCTGCAGTGTATGTAGTGTGTGTATTATCTGTACTAGTGTCTGTAGTGTATGTAGTGTCTGTATTATCTGTACTAGTGTCTGCAGTGTATGTAATGTCTGTATTATCTGTACTAGTGTCTGCAGTGTATGTAATGTCTGTATTATCTGTACTAGTGTCTGTAGTGTATGTAGTGTCTGTATTATCTGTACTAGTGTCTGCAGTGTATGTAATGTCTGTATTATCTGTACTAGTGTCTGCAGTGTATGTAATGTGTGTATTATCTGTACTAGTGTATGCAGTGTATGTAGTGTCTGTAATAGTGTCTGCAGTAGAGATGAGCGAGTATACTCGTCCGAGCTTGATGCTCGTTCGAGTATTAAGGTACTCGAAACGGCTCGTTGCTCGGACGAGTATTTCCCCTGCTCGAGATCGAGCATTTAATTAAAAAAACACAGTGAAGAACAATGAAGAATAGAATAAAAACAGTGAACACAGGATCATTTAAGTGAAAAAGACAGTGAAGAACACAGTGAAGAATAGATTACAGATGTTCGGCACATCTGCTTACTTGTCGGAAGATACGCGCGGAACGGCAGCAGGGAGACATCAAGCAGCAGGGAGACATCAGGCAGCAGGGAGACATCAAGCAGCAGGGAGACATCAGGCAGCAGGGAGACATCAGGCAGCAGGGAGACATCAGGCAGCAGGGAGACATCAGGCAGCAGGGAGACATCAGACATCGGGCAGACATCGGGCAGCACGGGGGAGACAGACATCGGGCAGCACGGGGGAGACAGACATCGGGCAGCACGGGGGAGACAGACATCGGGCAGCACGGGGGAGACAGACATCGGGCAGCACGGGGGAGACAGACATCGGGCAGCACGGGGGAGACAGACATCGGGCAGCACGGGGGAGACAGACATCGGGCAGCACGGGGGAGACAGACATCGGGCAGCACGGGGGAGACAGACATCGGGCAGCACGGGGGAGACAGACATCGGGCAGCACGGGGGAGACAGACATCGGGCAGCACGGGGGAGACAGACATCGGGCAGCACGGGGGAGACAGACATCGGGCAGCACTGGGGAGACAGACATCGGGCAGCACTGGGGAGACAGACATCGGGCAGCACTGGGGAGACAGACATCGGGCAGCACGGGGGACACAGAAATCGGGCAGCACGGGGGACACAGACATCGGGCAGCACGGGGGAGACAGACATCGGGCAGCAAGGGGGAGACAGACATCGGGCAGCACGGGGGAGACAGACATCGGGCAGCACGGGGGAGACAGACATCGGGCAGCACGGGGGAGACAGACATCGGGCAGCAAGGGGGAGACAGACATCGGGCAGCACGGGGGAGACAGACATCGGGCAGCACGGGGGAGACAGACATCGGGCAGCACGGGGGAGACAGACATCGGGCAGCACGGGGGAGACAGACATCGGGCAGCACGGGGGAGACAGACATCGGGCAGCACGGGGAGACAGACATCGGGCAGCACGGGGGAGACAGACATCGGGCAGCACGGGGGAGACAGACATCGGGCAGCACGGGGGAGACAGACATCGGGCAGCACGGGGGAGACAGACATCGGGCAGCACGGGGGAGACAGACATCGGGCAGCACGGGGGAGACAGACATCGGGCAGCACGGGGGAGACAGACATCGGGCAGCAGGGGGGAGACAGACATCGGGCAGCACGGGGAGACTTCAGTGGAAGAAGAGGAGCGGATCCCGGGACAGCGTATCACCCCGACAAGTAAGCAGATGTGCAGAAGATCTATAATCTGTTCTTCACTGTGTTTTTCACTGTGTTTTTCACTTAAATGATCCTGTGTTCACTGTTTTTATTCTATTCTTCACTGTTCTTCACATCTGTTAACTTGTCGGGAGATAATATACACACGGAACAGTGAAGAATAGATTGCAGATGTTTGCATACATCTGCTAACTTATCAGAAGACATTCTTTTTCAATTAAATAACACATTTTATTCCTGAGCCATGGTCCCTTTGAAAAATGCTCGGGTCTCCCATTGACTTCAATGGGGCTCAATATTCGAGACGAGCACTCGAGCATCTGGAAAAGTTCGTCTCGAATAACGAGCACCCGAGCATTTTAGTGCTCGCTCATCTCTAGTCTGCAGTGTATGTAATGTCTGTACTAGTGTCTGCAGTGTATGTAATGTGTGTATTATCTGTACTAGTGTCTGCAGTGTATGTAGTGTCTGTATTATCTGTACTAGTGTCTGCAGTGTATGTAATATGTGTATTATCTGTACTAGTGTCTGCAGTGTATGTAATGTCTGTACTAGTGTCTGCAGTGTATGTAATGTCTGTACTAGTGTCTGCAGTGTATGTAATATGTGTATTATCTGTACTAGTGTCTGCAGTGTATGTAATGTCTGTACTAGTGTCTGCAGTGTATGTAATGTCTGTACTAGTGTCTGCAGTGTATGTAATGTCTGTACTAGTGTCAGCAGTGTATGTAATGTCTGTATTATCTGTACTAGTGTCTGCAGTGTATGTAGTGTCTGTATTATCTGTACTAGTGTCTGCAGTGTATATAATGCCTGTATTATCTGTACTAGTGTCTGCAGTGTATGTAATGTCTGTATTATCTGTACTAGTGTCTGCAGTGTATGTAATATGTGTATTATCTGTACTAGTGTCTGCAGTGTATGTAATGTCTGTACTAGTGTCTGCAGTGTATGTAATGTGTGTATTATCTGTACTTGTGTATGTAATGTGTGTATTATCTGTACTAGTGTCTGCAGTGTATGTAATGTCTGTATTATCTGTACTAGTGTCTGCAGTGTATGTAATGTGTGTATTACCTGTACTAGTGTCTGCAGTGTATGTAATGTCTGTACTAGTGTCTGCAGTGAATGTAATGTGTGTATTATCTGTACTAGTGTATGTAATGTCTGTATTATCTGTTCTAGTGTCTGCAGTGTATGTAATGTATCTATTATCTGTACTAGTGTCTGCAGTGTATGTACTGTCTGTATTATCTGTACTAGTGTCTGCAGAGTATCTAATGTGTGTATTATCTGTACTAGTGTCTGCAGTGTATGTAGTGTCTGTATTATCTGTACTAGTATCTGCAGTGTATGTAATGTGTGTATTATCTGTACTAGTGTCTGCAGTGTATGTTATGTCAGTATTATCTGTACTAGTGTCTGCAGTGTATGTAATGTCTGTATTATCTGTATGTGTCTGCAGTGTATGTAATGTCAGTATTATCTGTACTAGTGTATGTAATGTCTGTATTATCTGTACTAGTGTATGTAATGTCTGTATTGTCTGTATTATCTGTATGTGTCTGCAGTGTATGTAATGTCAGTATTATCTGTACTAGTGTATGTAATGTCTGTATTATCTGTACTAGTGTCTGCAGTGTATGTAGTGTGTCTATATCAGTGATGGGCAACCTTTTGAGCTTGGTGTGTCAAAATTCGCCAAAAAAAACGAGCATAACTCGGGTGGTGTGTCACCTTGACAAAAAAAAACATAATTTTGTGATATTTATAGTTTAAATAACAAATATGTATAATTATTTAACTTCTAGGGTACCTTAATCCTAGGTTGTGTGATTGATGCTACCATGTACTACAGTCTGGCAGTATATGGGGATTTTCCATATCATCTATTTACATCTACAATGTGCTGGACAATCTCTCAGACTCTCGGCTACTGCACCTGGCCGTGTAGGAGCCGAGGATGAAAGTTAACTCTCCGGCGGCCGCGTGTCACTGAAAATGGCTATGCGTGTCAGCACTGACACGCGTGCCATAGGTTGGCCATCACTGGTCTATATGATCTGTTCTAGCGTCTGGCTGAGCTTTGCTGCTAGAAATGAGCTGTTCTGCACAGGGGCTCAGTGCTTTCTTCTCAGTTAACGCCACCTTCGGGCTGGAGTGTTTTTGCGCCTAAATGAAAAAGTTGCAAGTGATGAATGTCATTAGGTGCAGCAGAACATCTGTATTGGTAAGATAGATGAGGGAAAGCTGCTTATTTTTGCTGCGCAGCTAGTTTGGCGTTTAGTCGCAAAAATGGTGCAAAAAAACGGTGCGCCTTAATTAAAAGGCGCAAAAACAACAGAAAAAATGAGTGATACATGTGGCCCAAAATGTACACCTATAAAAACGAATTACTAAATATCAAATAAAAATCTGAACTGAAGTTAAGCAACTGCTAGAAAAGTTCTATTATTAATAAATCTTTATTTATGTAATACACACAGATTCCGCAGCACGGCACAGAGCTGCCATATCAGTCCCTGTCCCCAATGGGGCTCACAATCTACTCAGTATGTTTTGGAGTGTGGGAGGAAACCGGAGGAAAACCACGCAGATGTTGCAGATGTTGACCCTGGCACCTGAACCCTGGTCCCCAGCGCTGCAAGGCTGTAATGCTAACCCCTAAGCCACCAGTGTGTATGGCTAGTTTTAATAGAGTGTATAGTAAAGGGGCACCAGGAGTCACATTCACATCTTGTTCCATAAGCCAGGAGGTTCACAGACCTCTCTATCATCACTTCTCCTTGACCTCTGGTATTTTAAGTATTGTAAATCCTCTGTTGCTTTCTGCACTGATATTAGTGATACATGGACATGTCCCTGTCCTGATGGGTCAAGAGACTCTGGTGTGAAGCAAAGAACTGTCAGATATATGATGGAGAACCAGGGTCAAGGTGGGCAGCATTGATTCAAAGTAATCAGATCCTGGTACAGACAAGTATTCCTAGCTGAGGTCAGGAAGGTCTGAACAGTGAACAAGCAGCAACGCAGGGATGTGGACTGCAGAACATCGCATCCGGGGCCTGTAAGCTTAGATCCCTTCCTGAGGCAGAAGGAGCCTTTTATTATTAATGATAGATCCTTGCTGGTAAGTAAATATAAGCAGGGACATGTGATGGCCCTTTAATAAGCATTAATTAGGATGGATGAGCAGAAAAGTTATCTAAGGTGTCAGGGCTTGTATTTTTTTGATGGTCCCATTTTTGGTTGCCTGAAAGTTATTGAATATGTTAAAAAGAAACTTTTATCAATCACTCTATAAAGTTATGCCATTCCACCTACAACATACATATCATAGTAATCTTATTCAGAGCCAGTGCTTGTACCATTCACATTTATATGCACAGAAAAAGAGCTTTTCTAAATGGGACAAAACAATTAAAATTTGATTTATTTCAAAATAACTAATCACAAGATGCAGCAGCAGTTATATGTCATTCTACGTGGCGTTATGTATCGCCCGGAGCCGTGTAGTCAGTCTGGATCTCACCCTAAGCTACAGGTGTTACATAAGAAAAGTATATAAGAAATATCAGCAGAGCCCCAAACTCTTCCCATACCCAGACTGCACACATTGTGAGTATGATCCCTATGACTGTCAGCGAGTGGGAGAGGCTGCAGCTATATAACAGGGGGCACAGGGGAAACCTATGGGCATCGGCTGCCATAATACATCACTGCAACTATAATTATTTAGTAGTTATGTGGATATTATACAAGTAAAATAACTGAATTACTTGCAATGTACTAACAGATAGAGTACAGGAGCCTCCAGATATGCTGTGTATTATGTGTATATGCCGATGCATCATTTTTGACAGGATTTATTCAGTGTGTGGTAAGAATGACTCAGGAGCCATCAGATAGATAGATAGATAGATAGATAGATAGATAGATAGATATGAGATAGATAGATAGATAGATAGATATGACATAGATAGATAGATAGATAGATAGATAGATATGAGATAGATAGATAGATAGATAGATAGATAGATAGATATGAGATAGATAGATAGATATGAGATAGATAGATAGATAGATATGAGATAGATAGATAGATAGATAGATAGATAGATAGATAGATAGGAGGTAGATAGATAGATAGATAGATAGATAGATATGAGATAGATAGATATGAGATAGATAGATATGAGATAGATAGATAGATAGATATGAGATAGATAGATATGAGATAGATAGATATGAGATAGATAGATAGATATGAGATAGATAGATAGATAGATATGAGATAGATATATATGAAATAGATAGATAGATAGATATGAGATAGATAGATATGAGATAGATAGATAGATATATAGATAGGCGATATATAGATAGATAGATAGATAGATAGATAGATAGATAGATAGGAGATAGATAGATAGATAGATAGATAGATAGATAGATAGATATGAGATAGATAGATAGATATGAGATAGATAGATAGATAGATAGATAGATAGATATGAGATAGATAGATATGAGATAGATAGATAGATAGATATGAGATAGATAGATAGATAGATAGATAGATAGATATGAAATAGATAGATAGATAGATATGAGATAGATAGATATGAGATAGATAGATAGATATATAGATAGGAGATAGATAGATAGATAGATAGATAGATAGGAGATAGATAGATAGATAGATAGATAGATAGGAGATAGATAGATAGATAGATATGAGATAGATAGATAGATAGAAGATAGATAGATAGATAGACAGATAGATAGGAGATAGATAGATAGATAGATAGGAGATAGATAGATAGATAGATAGATAGATAGGAGATAGATAGATAGATAGATAGATAGATAGAAGATAGATAGATAGATAGATAGGAGATAGATAGATAGATAGATAGATAGATAGATAGATAGGAGATAGATAGCTGTGATATAGATATGAGATAGATAGATAGGAGATAGATAGATAGATAGATAGATAGATAGATAGGAGATAGATAGATAGATAGATAGAAGATAGATAGATAGATAGATAAATAGGAGATAGATAGATAGATAGATAGATAGGAGATAGATAGATAGATAGCTAGATAGATAGATAGATAGATAGATATGAGATAGATAGATAGATAGATAGATAGATAGATAGAAGATAGATAGATAGATAGATAGATAGATAGATAGGAGATAGATAGATAGATAGATAGGAGATAGATAGCTGTGATATAGATATGAGATAGATGGGAGATAGATAGATAGATAGATAGATAGATAGATAGGAGATAGATAGCTGTGATATAGATATGAGATAGATAGATAGGAGATAGATAGATAGATAGATAGATAGATAGATAGATAGATAGATAGGAGATAGATAGATAGATAGATAGAAGATAGATAGATAGATAGATAGATAGATAGATAGATAGGAGATAGATAGATAGATAGATAGGAGATAGATAGATAGATAGATAGATAGATAGATAGATATGAGATAGATATGAGATAGATATGAGATAGATAGATAGATAGATAGATAGGAGATAGATAGATAGATAGATAGATAGATAGATAGATAGATAGATAGATAGATAGAAGATAGATAGATAGATAGATAGATAGATAGATAGGAGATAGATAGATAGATAGATAGATAGATAGATAGATAGATAGATGATAGATAGATATTAGATAGATAGATAGATATTAGATAGATAGATATTAGATAGATAGATAGATAGATAGATAGGAGATAGATAGCTGTGATATAGATATGAGATAGATAGATAGGAGATAGATAGATAGATAGATAGATAGATAGATAGGAGATAGATAGATAGATAGAAGATAGATAGATAGATAGATAGATAGATAGATAGATAGATAGGAGATAGATAGATAGATAGATAGATAGGAGATAGATAGATAGATAGATAGATAGATAGATATGAGATAGATATGAGATAGATATGAGATAGATAGATAGATAGATAGATAGATAGGAGATAGATAGATAGATAGATAGATAGATAGAAGATAGATAGATAGATAGATAGATAGATATATAGATAGGAGATAGATAGATAGATAGATAGATAGATGATAGATAGATATTAGATAGATAGATAGATATTAGATAGATAGATATTAGATAGATAGATAGATAGATAGATAGATATGAGATAGATATATAGATAGATAGATAGATAGATAGATAGATAGGAGATAGATAGATAGATAGATAGGAGATAGATAGATAGATAGATAGATAGATAGATAGATAGGAGATAGATAGATAGATAGATAGATAGGAGATAGATAGCTGTGATATAGATATGAGATAGATGGGAGATAGATAGATAGATAGATAGATAGATAGATAGATAGATAGATAGATAGATAGATAGAAGATAGATAGATAGATATATAGATAGGAGATAGATAGATAGATAGATAGATAGATGATAGATAGATATTAGATAGATAGATAGATATTAGATAGATAGATATTAGATAGATAGATATGAGATAGATAGATAGATAGATAGATAGATAGATAGATATGAGATAGATATATAGATAGATAGATAGATAGATAGATAGATAGATAGATAGGAGATAGATAGATAGATAGATAGATAGGAGATAGATAGATAGATAGATAGGAGATAGATAGATAGATAAATAGATAGATAGATAGATAGATAGGAGATAGGAGATAGATAGCTGTGATATAGATATGAGATAGATGGGAGATAGATAGATAGATAGATAGATAGATAGGAGATAGATAGCTGTGATATAGATATGAGATAGATAGATAGATAGGAGATAGATAGATAGATAGATAGATAGATAGATAGATAGATAGATAGATAGGAGATAGATAGATAGATAGATAGATAGATAGATAGGAGATAGATAGATAGATAGATAGGAGATAGATAGATAGATAGATAGGTAGATAGATAGATAGATAGATAGGAGATAGATAGATAGATAGAAGATAGATAGATAGATAGATAGATAGGAGATAGATAGATAGATAGATAGATAGGAGATAGATAGATAGATAGATAGATAGATAGATAGATAGATATGAGATAGATATGAGATAGATAGATAGATAGATAGATAGATAGATAGATAGATAGATAGGAGATAGATAGATAGATAGAAGATAGATAGATAGATAGATAGATAGATAGATAGATAGATAGGAGATAGATAGATAGATAGATAGATAGATAGGAGATAGATAGATAGATAGATAGATAGATAGATATGAGATAGATATGAGATAGATATGAGATAGATAGATAGATAGATAGATAGGAGATAGATAGATAGATAGATAGATAGATAGATAGAAGATAGATAGATAGATATATAGATAGGAGATAGATAGATAGATAGATAGATGATAGATAGATATTAGATAGATAGATAGATATTAGATAGATAGATATTAGATAGATAGATAGATAGATAGATAGGAGATAGATAGCTGTGATATAGATATGAGATAGATAGATAGGAGATAGATAGATAGATAGATAGATAGGAGATAGATAGATAGATAGAAGATAGATAGATAGATAGATAGATAGATAGGAGATAGATAGATAGATAGATAGATAGGAGATAGATAGATAGATAGATAGATATGAGATAGATATGAGATAGATATGAGATAGATAGATAGATAGATAGATAGATAGATAGATAGGAGATAGATAGATAGATAGATAGATAGATAGATAGATAGATAGATAGAAGATAGATAGATAGATATATAGATAGGAGATAGATAGATAGATAGATAGATGATAGATAGATATTAGATAGATAGATAGATATTAGATAGATAGATATTAGATAGATAGATAGATAGATAGATAGATATGAGATAGATATATAGATAGATAGATAGATAGATAGATAGATAGGAGATAGATAGATAGATAGATAGGAGATAGATAGATAGATAGATAGATAGGAGATAGATAGATAGATAGATAGATAGATAGATAGATAGGAGATAGATAGCTGTGATATAGATATGAGATAGATGGGAGATAGATAGATAGATAGATAGATAGATAGATAGATAGAAGATAGATAGATAGATATATAGATAGGAGATAGATAGATAGATAGATAGATAGATAGATGATAGATAGATATTAGATAGATAGATAGATATTAGATAGATAGATATTAGATAGATAGATATGAGATAGATAGATAGATAGATAGATAGATAGATAGATAGATATGAGATAGATATATAGATAGATAGATAGATAGATAGATAGGAGATAGATAGATAGATAGATAGATAGGAGATAGATAGATAGGAGATAGATAGATAGATAAATAGATAGATAGATAGATAGATAGGAGATAGGAGATAGATAGCTGTGATATAGATATGAGATAGATGGGAGATAGATAGATAGATAGATAGATAGATAGATAGATAGGAGATAGATAGCTGTGATATAGATATGAGATAGATAGATAGGAGATAGATAGATAGATAGATAGATAGATAGATAGATAGATAGGAGATAGATAGATAGATAGATAGATAGGAGATAGATAGATAGATAGATAGATAGGAGATAGATAGATAGATAGATAGATAGATAGATAGATAGGAGATAGATAGATAGATAGATAGATAGATAGATAGATAGAAGATAGATAGATAGATAGATAGATAGGAGATAGATAGATAGATAGATAGATAGATAGATAGATAGATAGATAGGAGATAGATAGATAGATAGATAGATAGATATGAGATAGATATGAGATAGATAGATAGATAGATAGATAGATAGGAGATAGATAGCTGTGATATAGATATGAGATAGATGGGAGATAGATAGATAGATAGATAGATAGATAGATAGATAGATAGAAGATAGATAGATAGATATATAGATAGGAGATAGATAGATAGATAGATAGATGATAGATAGATATTAGATAGATAGATAGATATTAGATAGATAGATATTAGATAGATAGATATGAGATAGATAGATAGATAGATATGAGATAGATATATAGATAGATAGATAGATAGATAGATAGGAGATAGATAGATAGATAGATAGATAGATAGATAGATAGATAGGAGATAGATAGCTGTGATATAGATATGAGATAGATGGGAGATAGATAGATAGATAGATAGATAGATAGATAGATAGATAGAAGATAGATAGATAGATATATAGATAGGAGATAGATAGATAGATAGATAGATAGATAGATAGATGATAGATAGATATTAGATAGATAGATAGATATTAGATAGATAGATATTAGATAGATAGATATGAGATAGATAGATAGATAGATAGATATGAGATAGATATGAGATAGATAGATAGATATGAGATAGATATGAGATAGATATGAGATAGATAGATAGATATGAGATAGATATATAGATAGATAGATAGATAGATAGATAGATAGATAGATAGATAGATAGATAGGAGATAGATAGATAGATAGATAGGAGATAGATAGATAGATAGATAGATAGATAGATAGATAGGAGATAGATAGATAGATAGATAGATAGATAGATATTAGATAGATAGATATGAGATAGATAGATAGGAGATAGATAGATATGAGATAGATAGATATGAGATAGATATATAGATAGATAGATAGATAGATAGATAGATAGATAGGAGATAGATAGATAGATAGATAGATAGATAGATAGATAGGAGATAGATAGATAGATAAATAGATAGATAGATAGATAGATAGATAGATAGGAGATAGATAGGAGATAGATAGGAGATAGATAGGAGATAGATAGATAGATAGATAGATAGATAGATAGATAGGAGATAGATAGATCTGTAGATCTGTCAGAATCTGTCAGAATCATTCAATATTAACAAGGTTTCTTTAATAGCCAAAAATTAATTAAATGTGTATGTAAATTAATAATAGAAAGGAAATAAAAATGGAACAAAGAACATTATATGCACAACAAATAGCATTTTTCAAGAAAAATGGTTGTCTGATATATTCCTCAATATCCTCCACTGGGCAGGAGTCACTGGAGGCATCTTATGCATTTCCCTTTAAGGTTATGTATATTATGATATGGATATGTTCTCTAAGAATCTTAATCAGTATAAACTTTATGTACTATTTACATTTTTTATTGTATTTTTTAATGAGATTTGTCATTTTTTTACTTCCATTCTTTTTACCTTGTCACGGTATATACAGTAGCTTGCTCCTTTGTGTGAATAATACAGCTCTGTTGTCGGAGCTTGATGAGGAGGACGGGGGAGGCGGAGGGGGGTATTGGGTTGTGTACACAAGAACAGAGTTGTGAACCTGTCACCATTCATGTGCAAAAAGTGTGTGTGTGTATAACAATATGCATGTGTGTATGTATGTAGACAGTATATAAACTGTGCTTATATTTGTAAACGTATGTTATATAGGGGTACATTTAATGCGCACCTTCATGTGTGTTTCTGTATAATTGGTGTGTAATATTACATGTGTAAGGGATTTATGTTTGTATGTAATATTTTTCATTTTGTTTGTGTCCTGTGGGTGTAAATATAAGCATAAGGTTGAGTTCATTTCAGTTTTTTTTGGAAATGTTAAAAGCTCCTGATGCACACGTCAAACATTTCCATAGACCTATACTAGCAGGGGAGGGCATCTAATTGTATATGTCACATCCAGCAGAAAACACTGTATGAAATAGAGTGTGTACAATATCTTCCTGCTGGAGAGTTTAGTATATGCTCAGCAGAGGCCATTAGAGCCTATGGGATAGGGAATCAACTGTATGGCCCCCCATCCCTGGCCTCCACTGAGCGTACACTGTGGGTGTTCCCAAATGATTCTACTTCACTGGGGAAACACCCTGAACACTGGCAGCAGCCAATCACTGCCTACTGCTGATGTGGGAGGGGCTAAACAGGAGGATAGAGTCCATATCCCACTGAATATGGGATATGTTGTAGCCCTCTGTAATAAGGACAAGTCAGGATCCTGCCAAGGTATCCTTAGAATGGAGGGCTAAACCTAAATACAGTATATTTATGGGGTTGTTACATTTTTTATACTGTACAGTAGTTTTTGTTCATTGGTTTGAAGGGTGTGACGCCATTTGATATTTTGCCTCAGGCAGCAAAAAAGCAATGTGCAGCCCAGTGTATATATTTCATTTCAAACAATATCATTGGCTTTGGGGATTATTTAACCCTATCACCAATATTCACCAATATACTGTATTTAAGATTTGATCAGAGAGCCATTAAGGCAATCATGTATACAATGTTCATGATGCAGATAAGGTGTTTCCTACTATAGATATCATGATACATCATACAAGAACATGGGTGACATTCCAGTTCACATATCAAATTTTCCTTTTATGATCACTCTAACTAGATGGAGCGTTCATGTAACCAGGGGTGGGTATACTTTTAAGGTAACGTAAGTATTGCCCTGATGTTCAAAGAGTACAGAGGGTCCTGGGGTTACAAATCTGAAACACACTGGTGTATGTGAGGCTTTCATACAATGGTTAAAAGTCACACCATGTATTAGAGTGCTAATGTGGCTCAAATTAAAATATGCACAAGGACCATCCCAGGGACCCAGAGAAACCCTAAGACTAGTTCCTAGTATGGGCATCTCTTATGAAAATTTTTTAAAGGAAATATACCACTAGGATCAGAGATTGTAAACCAAGCACACTTCCATGCAGGTGTGTGCCGCTTCTGGCAGGGTCTGCTCTACTTTTGGCTTCTTATGCCCTCGTTTTTAGAAGAAAATTATGCAAATGAGCCTGAGGGGCTCCAGGCTCCATAGCTGTTAATTGAGGCCCCTTTTAAAGTGTAACCATCATTTCAAAAACTTTTGATATGCGCCATAATCCGATTGAGTGCGCCAAAAACCCGGGGCAATTCAGGGGAAAACGATGCAAATCAGAAAAATGTGGGAAACCCGACGAAAAAAAGTGTTTCGGTCCCTTAGTAAATGATTCCCATTCTGTCTTCTCTGAGGAGCTGACTACAGGAGCTAGAGACACGCCCACCTGTCCTCTCTCTGCTCACAGCTGATTACCTCATGTGTCACTGCTCCAGCAGTCATGTGCAGAGAGAAGCCCTAACTAATATATAGTAACAAAACACCTACTCTTTTATCTCTCCCTCAGCTTTAACTACACTTGTGTATAAACAAATAATCCACAAAGACGCAAACTGCACATCGATCACAATCTCCCTCCCCCATCACCTCACACTCCACAGCAGGAAGTGGCAGGAGAGACTCTCCAAGTCTTCAAGCTGTCACCTCATGTGCTGTGCTGAAGTTTTACTTAGATAGGTAGATAGATAGAATATACGTAGATAGATATGGGATAAATAGATAGATATGATATAGATAGGATATACATAGATAGATAGGAGATAGAAAGATATTAGATAGATAGATAGTCAGATAGATAGATAGATAGATAGATGGATAGCCAGCAGCTTGTGATGAGGTCACAGGTGTCAGGTACCGCCCCTCCTTCTTGCTAATTGTAGTTTTTTTGAGAGCTGGAAACCCTGGTTGTTATGGGCCAAAAACGGTACTAAATGAGGACCGAGAGGCAAAATACTTTGAGGAATGATTCCCAGGGACACCTGGAGCAGAATTATGTTTTTTAGGTTTTTTTTTTGCTCAGAATGAAGGTTACACTTTAAAGCTTTTTCTTGTAAAAATGAGGGCATGAGAAGCTAAAAGAAGAGCGGATCTATCAGAGGGGCACACACTGCCACATAAGTGTGCTCGGTTTACAATCAGTAATCCTGGTAGTAGATGTTGTTTAAAGGAAACATATCTTGTTTACTCTCTAAATCTAGTGGATTTGCTGAAAAGACAAAAAAATTTTGCTAAAGAGGCTCTCTTGCTCCTTTGGCTGGCTCAGCGCTTCGTCTCACCCTAATTATGCACTGCTCTAGCCTTGTACCACCCGGCTTATGCTGTGACTACGTCATCATTGTGTTGCCCCTGACAGGCAGAAGCAATCAATGACTGCACCATCCCCCAGCTGCTGTTTATAAGTCATCAAACTTAGGTCGACTAGTCCTGTCTGGACAGTTCAGGGAGCTCCCCGTGTAATGTTTTTATGTGGGTTTTCAGCATGCAACCCAGCTCTCCCAAAGTCCTGAATTTTATAATTGTTTTTTCAGCAAAACCACTCGGCTCAAGCATTAAACAAGATATGTTTCTGCTTCAGTGTAGCTACAGCATTCTCAGGGTATATTTGGTTCATAATGCACAAAAACAAATGGTAGATTTCCTTTAACCCTTTCACGACCCGTGACGTAATAGCACGTCACGGGTCGGCCGCGGGTGCATGGAGAGGGCTCACGCGCTGAGCCCTCTCCATAGCCGGTAAGTCTTTGCTGCATATTGCAGCAAAGGCTTACCGGTAACACCCGCGATCGGTGCTAGCACCGATCGCGGGTGTTTTCACCTCGATCGCCGCCGGCAATGCTGCCGGCGGCTTCAAAAGCATGGCGGCGCGTGGGCGCCGCCATCTTTTCGAGGATCGCCGCTCCCCGTGACGTCATCGGGGAGCGGCGATCCGTCGCCATGGTAACCTCGGGTCTCGCGAAGACCCGAGGCTACTTTTGGTTAACCCATGCATTACAATGTGCTATCAGCACATTGTAATGTATGAGGAGTAAAATCCCCATATACTGCCATACTGTAGTATGGCAGTATATGATAGGATCGTGCAGACCCCCTAGGGTTAAAGTACCCTAGGGAGTCTGAAAAGTACTAAAAATAAAAAAAAAAAAAAGTAAAAAAAAAAAAAATTATAATAAAAAACCCTAAAAACTCAAATCACCCCCCTTTCCCTAGAACTGATATAAATATAAATAAACAGTAAAAATCATAAACACATTAGGTATCGCCGCGTCCGAAAATGCCCGATCTATCAAAATATGATAACGTTTTTTCACTGCGTTTAATCCCGTAACGGAAAATCGTGCCCAAATTCGAAAATGGCACTTTTTTTGTCATTTAAAAAAATTAAAAAATTCTATAAAAAGTGATCACAAGGTCGTACAGTCCTAAAATTGATAACATTGTAAACGTCATCAAAATCCGCAAAAAATGACACCACCCACAGCTCAGTACATCAAAGTATAAAAAAGTTATTAGCGCCAGAAGATGGCAAAATCCCCCAAAAAATTTTTGTACAGGAGGTTTTAATTTTTTTAAATGTATGAAAACATTATAAAACCTATACAAATTTGGTATCCCTGTAATCGTACCGACCCAAAGAATAAAGTAGACATGTCATTTGGGGCGCACAGTGAAATCCGTAAGATCCAAGCCCACAAGAAGGCGGCACAAATGCGTTTTTTTACCAATTTCACTGCATTTGGAATTTTTTTCCCGCTTCCTAGTACACGGCATGGAATATTCAATACCACCTCTATGAAGTGCAATTTGTTACGCAGAAAATAAGCCGTCACACAGCTCTGTACATGGAAAAATAAAAAAGTTATGGATTTTTGATCATGGGGAGTAAAAAATGAAAATGAAAAAACAAAAAAGGGCCAGGTCCTGAAAGGGTTAAATATCCTCTATTTAGCTAAAGGGTTATTTGTGTTTGTGTTGGCACGAATGTAACAGATAAGATGACTCATGAGCCCCGTCTATATTTTCTTTTGACATCTCATTTTTTTTCAGATTTACAATGTCAGCAAAAATTCTCCCTAAGAAGATGGCCAAAGGTGTGGATTTCTGTGCTATCGGAAATTTTTATTACATTGTCCGATCAGATCTTTCTTGTTACATGAGATCAACAGACTTAAACCGTGGAAAAGATATAGTGGTCTTCAGCCTTCATCCTTCTTGTAGAAACGGAGACCATTACCTGGCTCACAAAAATGATGTCTTCTTTATAATAAAGGGGAATAATTGTCGTCGAGTGAAAAACATGAACTCGGATGAAGATGCCATAGTTTTCCCTCTACACCCAAACTGCCGAGGAGGAGACTTCTACCTGTCAGCTTGGGATAGCTTCTATATCATCTTCCTGAGCCGAGGCGTTTATCGTAAAACCAAGAACTTGATAAAGGATAAAGATGGTGTAGAATATACTTTGCACCCCAAATGTAGCAATGGCCTGTACTATTTTGGTAGTGACGATTGCTATTACTTTGTGAAGCCTCATGACGAATGGGGGATGCAGTATCTAAGAAGCACCAACTTCCATGGCAACCCCAGACCAAAGACCTTCTCCTTCCATCCAAGTGTCATCAACTTTCTTCCAGGGGGTGTGGGTGTTACCAAAGGGCCAGCATGCGGTGAATGGGTATGTATCAAGACCATCAGTAATAGGTCCCGGACCCCTATACAGTGGCAGAAGAAGGTCACCAAGAAGACTGGATATGAAAAGGAGAAGATGTCTACTATAGCGCACAACTGGAGGGTAACTGCAACCGTCGCAGCAGAAACTAGCGCTTTGACCAAACTAATATGCCAAGGCCAGTTCTCTCTGACAACTGAATATGGTGGCTACAGTGTCATCACTGACAGGGAAAAATGGAGTGAAGCCACGGAAATTGAGGAGACCATCAATGTTACTCTGCAACCTCAGCAGAGGATCTACATCTGGGCCTACCAGCTTTGTCTTGGAAGTGAGCCTGTGCTGTACTGCCGTGATATGAGAATTTTGGATAATCCAGACCCCCCAACTGATATCCCATTACCTCCTTCAAGAAATAAAAGGTTAACGAAGAAATTGTTGGCTGATGAAGCTGTAGCAGAGTGACCACATATACACATAAGCTGTAATAAGCATTTTACCATATTGGAAGCCACTGTGATGTCCAGCAAGACTGCGGCTCATTGAAATCTCCATAAAAAGGTTTAATTAGCGCCGAGAAGGATTTCAACCCACCAGGACAAATCAAGAAAACCTTTCTAAAACAGAGAGAAATATTTCCCTGCTTGGCCTGACTGTGCCAGTCACTTTACCAAAAATACTGAGCAAACCCCCTATATCCTTCATCTTTTAGATTTCATCATATTATTGCATAGTATAGTTCACAAATGGTTAACTTCTCTTCTGCTTTGAGCTAAAGTTACTATATACAGAATGATTGTCTATTGACATAGCTCCCAACTGTCCCGGATTTGGCGGGACAGTCCCGGCTTTTCACCTCTGTCCCGCTGTCACGGGCAGCTGGGAGATTGTCCCGGCTCTGTGTCCCGCCTAGTATATATTTTCAAATCCAGAACTTGCAGTAGTGAACTACTTATACACACATCGGGCAGGGAATCCTTTTGAGAGATGTGTTGAGATAGCGCAGAGCAGGGACCACATCATCAGGGAGACATCACTATCTGTCCACATATGGTGTCTACACCTCCCGGGGCTTCCCCAGACACAAGGCTCTATTTAATTCAATTAAATAAATTTCTGTTTAGCCCAGGATTCAAACCCAGAACCTCTGCAGTTCACCTTCCATAGAGTAGCAGCACAGAGCCTCTACCCACTAGACTATGAGCTGAGTGGTTGTCTACAGGAGGATTTTTGGTAAGAGCCATTAGCTGTTACCTGTTACTGTTACACTGTGACAAAGACCTAATGCACTGATATTCAGAGTGGGATCTTCACAGAGATTATTATTGAGATTATTATTGTAATTATTGAGACAATCATTATTTTATTATTATTATTATTATTATTGTGGAGACTATTATTAATAATAATAAAAATATTCATAATTGTCACCATAATAATAATAAAAATAATAATAAAAATCATTATAATAATTGTCTCAATAATTACAATAATAATCTCTGAGAAGATCCCTCTCTATATATTAGTGCATTAAGCCTATGTAACAGTAACTGTTAACAGCTCTTAGTCACAAAAAAAGGTACTGGGGCAGATTTACTTATCCGGTCCTGTCGCCAGCGTTTTATTCAGCGTTTTTTCCGAATCCGTCGGGTTTTCTGATGGCCACACCCCCTGATTTCCGTCGCGTGCAAGACGCAAATCGGAAAAATTTGTGAAACCCAACGAAAAAAAGCGATTCGGGCCCTTAGTAAATGACCCCCTTCGTGTCTCCATGGCACATGGAGTGTGCAGGTTCTCGGTTCAAATCCAAGCCCAGGCATAAATTTATTTCATATTGTTATTATTAAGACAATGATAATTATAATAATGGTAAAAATTTGGGGCGTAGCCAGGGAGTGATTGGGGGTGGGGCTTAGGGGGATAGCCGTGGCACGTTAAGCATGCCGCCATTTTGTCCCTCTTTCTCATCCAGAAATGTTGAGAGGAATGCTTTTCTGTGCACATATTGGGGGTCATTTACTAAGGGCCCGATTCGCGTTTTCCCGATGTGTTACCCGAATATTTCCGATTTGTGCCAATTTTCCATGAATTGCCCCGGGTTTTTGGCGCACGTGATCGGATTGTGGCGCGTCAGCGCTGGTATGCACGCGACGGAAATGGGGGGGGGGGCGTGGCCAAACGAAAACCCGATGGATTTGGAAAAACCGCCGCATTTAAAACAAAAAATTGGTCGCACGGGCCATACTTACATGCACCAGGAAGAGATCAGTGAACTCCGACGCAACTCGGCGGACCTCGGCGCAGCAGCGACACCTGGTGGACATCGGGCGCAGGACCTTCATGAATCGCTGGAAGACCCGAGAACCCGCCGCTGGAACGCGAATGGACCGGGTAAGTAAATGTGCCCCATTATATAAGTAGCTTAGATAAATGGAGGCCTAGCTGTTATAGGCGCACAGTCCTTACCACATGGGTAATTTCTGTCCACACCGGGACCGCTGTCTCCAAAAGCTTCACAATCATAATGGAAATAGTGAGGGGTAAAGCCCAGCAGTCCCACAGGGACAGGAAGGAGGAGCCTGTGTGTTATATGTTACCCCCCCCCCCCCCACTCTATTGTATATGTATGACATTGACAAGCATTAGATAAAATAACATACCACATGATAAATAAGTTGTCATTTCTTATTAAGCTTTTTATGGAATCATAGTCACCTATTGCAAATAAATAAATGAATGCCTGAGGACGACTAGATTTGCAGTCATGTTGCCTTTCTATATTCTTAGTGATAATATGAACAACAATATGACAATCTGAAAATTGGGGCAAATTTACTGAGAAAGTCGGAAACTTCACTAAAAGTGCTCTGCCCGTGTATAATGCTGGGTGCAACCCATTCATGAAGAACGTGCGTCAGAAATCATGAATCTAATAGCGTATGCAAAGATTTGGGATCTAAATGCAATATGGAAACCCTATCTAGGGCTGAACACACGCAAAAGAGCCTATATAATGAAGAAGAAGCATGTGTCATGTAGCCAAAAAACACAATTTTATTCAAATTACCAACATGAACATGGCACAAAACATCCAAAGAGCAAGAGATAAAAACATTTAAAAAGGGTGACAAGCACCCATCAATGAAAAATCACCTGGAGCCTGACACCTGGTGTTGTCCGGTCCTCCAGGCCTGAGCCCCCCACAATGGCATCCCACAAACACACTGGCTGAAATAGCAAATGCAAGGTGGCTGAGTGTGTGTGTGTATACCTTGCGGTGGAGTAGCCACACGCAGAGGACACAGCAGGGAGTGATAAAAATCTGTGCACAGATAGCGCAGAGGTGTCCTGCTGTGTCGTGAATGTGGAGAATGAACCCACTAGTCACATGCCACCCATGGAAAACCAATACCTAAGTGTTACCAGAGAGTGTGGGATGAGGGTGAAGGCTCAGGAAGGGTAGCCCCACGCGTTCTGCCGCCAACCGCAGCTTCCTCAGGGGTGCCCCATGGATGTAGTACTCGAGTATATATACACATAGGGGCAGATTTATCAAGCAGTCTGAATGTCAGAATATTTCCAGTTGCCCATGGCAACCAATCACAGCTCAGCTTTCATTTGACCAGTGCTCATGAATATTTTAAAGGGGAGCTGTGATTGGTTGCCATGGGCAATTGGAAATATTCTGACATTCAGACTGCTTGATAAATCTGCCCCATAGTATCTGATGTGCATCTGTAGCCGGTGTGTGTGCAGTGGAGCGGCGTCAGGGGGCTGTCCCCTGACACAGGAGGAGGCGCGCCGCGTGGTCGCGTCACTTCCGCTGACGCGGGAGGCCACCTGCGCATGCGCGCCGCGTCTCTGTGTCTAGGCAACAGCGACGCCGATGTATCAGTACGACGAGAAGGGGATGCAAGGTGTGTATCAGATAGAGCGGTTAGCTAATAAAGTGCTAGTGCAGTATTGTTGTGTGTGATAGCAGCAGATCTAGTAATATATGACTGTGCAGAAGTATTTGGTCTAATAAGAACATTACTGGAATAGTGTCCAATACAATCAAATGGGCCAAGTGCAAGACCAAACAATATACTAGAAATTCACCTAGTGCTGAATGCAATTACTCTATACACAATTGTGGGGGATGCCATTGTGGGGGGCTCAGGCCTGGAGGACCGGACAACACCAGGTGTCAGGCTCCAGGTGATTTTTCATTGATGGGTGCTTGTCACCCTTTTTAAATGTTTTTATCTCTTGCTCTTTGGATGTTTTGTGCCATGTTCATGTTGGTAATTTGAATAAAATTGTGTTTTTTGGCTACATGACACATGCTTCTTCTTCATTATATAGAAATCATGAATCTGTCGCTTCCCTGCTCTGGCCCCACAGAGTTCATCATCTTTTTTGTGTTAAATCTGGTGCACGGTCCGACTGAGCACTGGAACGCCCCCTAATTTGTGTTGCACGGAGGCAGCGCAGCCACCCCACAAAAGAGTCGCGTGCCACATAATAGCGGCGTGGACACTTCTTGTATACATGTGCATGCAGTTTACACTGAAAAGAACGTGCAAAGTCCATCAGAAAATAGGCACAAATCTCTTAGTAAATATGCCCTATAGCAGTGGTGGCGAACCTATGGCACGGGTGCCAGAGGTGGCACTTAGAGCCCTTTCTGTGGGCACCCAGGCCATCACCCCGGCACAAAATTTGCTAGACGTGACTCAAGGTTTCCTACTGCGGTCTAAAGCTATTTTAAAGCAACTCCTTCTTGGATGCACCTACTACCTACCTAGCGAGAAGGTATGGACAGAGATGGATTATGCTTGGAGTTCCTGCTCTGGGTCCCCTGATTCTTCCTCTTCAGGGGACCCTGGAAGGAAGCTGCAATCCCAGACTTATGATACAGTTGGGATCAGTAGGTTACTGCTTAAATTGTCATCTTGGCAATTTGCGACATAAAAGTAGGTTCGCCATCCCTGCCCTATAGTGTTCAACACAGCGCTCAGGTTTCACTGGCATACAATATGATACATATGATACAATATTTGATTGGAGCAGCAGTACTACCATCCTATTGCTGAGAATTGGACTTCAGTTCTCCAGATTGCTTGTGGTCCCATTCTTGTGCTTGGTGAGGGTCATAGAAGTCAGACCTTCACTGATCAGCTTGTTATCCTCTATTCTCTAAGCATCTGTGGACATAAGTCAGGAAGGAATTAATTCTCCTCATGGAGGTTGCCTTTGCAGGTCACCATTTCAGGAATACGGTCTTAAAGGCCATGAATGCTCATTCCTGGAAAATGTATTTGCATATTCCTTACCCAGGCTCTTCTGTGGAGCTTGCATGGTCACACCAGAAAAGGTGGCCTGCATAAGAAATCTCCATAAGGAGAATGAATTCCTTCCCCACATGAGTCTCTCCTTTGCTTAAAGGGTTATTTCAGGAATAAACATAATTAATATTTGAATGAGTTTAAAATCTAAGAAAATATGTAACTAGTTGTTATTTAAAATTTTGCTCCCGTTAACAGAAAATTGCTGCGAACATAGACTATAATGAAGAATTAAAATGCTACTGGCCCTTTGTCCCAGTGTAAGAGGCACAGGACTGAAGATTGCTGCAGGACACATGTCCTGCTCTTGCCTGGGCAGGTCATGTGATCACCACTCTGTTTCACTGGACATCTGGAAAGGATGTCATTTATTGGTGTGTATTTACATGGGGCTACATGTTAGAGGCTCGAGGGATGTTGTTACATGCATTTACTACAGTTAGAAAGCATAAGGAGCCCAAGGATTTTATTTACATGTGCAACATCCCCCACCGGGGCCGAGCCTTTTCTTGGGGGCCTGGAGGCAGCTGGGGCACAGAATACCGGAGTGGCTGGCTGGTGCGGCCTTGGGCACGCTGTGATCACGGTTAGGAAACTGGGAGATCAGGAAGGATGTATATACATGTGACTGTATGTTAGGAGGCTGGGGGGACAGTAGGGATGTATTTACATGGGACTTCATGTTAGAAAGCTGGGGGGACAGGAGAGGTGTATTTACATGGGACTATGTTGGAAAGATTAAAGGGCACCTACCACCCCGATTCTACCTATAAAGGTAGAAGGGGTGGTAGGTGGATGGATGGGACTTGAGGATAGCCCTTTTTTGGGCTAATCCTCACGTCCCGGTTGTCTTTTAGAAAACTTTATAGCAGGTATATGCAAATTTTTTTATGCGGCTACTGGGGCGTGCAGTAGCCGGACATGAGGCTACTAGTCGTGGCTACTCCACGCCCCAGTAGCCGCGTTACTCAGCCTACCAGGTAATCTTCGGCGCGCAGCTCCTGGTAGCTGTGCGCCCTAGTCCGAGTCCCCCGGCCACTGCGCATGCGCAGTAGTTCTGGCTCTGGAGCCGCGGCCGCGCAGCTGCGCGCCGAAAATTACCTGGTAGGCGGAGTAACGCGGCTACTGGGGCGTGTAGTAGCTGCGACTAGTAGCCTCATATCCGGCTACTCCACGCCCCAGTAGCCGCATAAAAAAATTTTCATATACCTGCTATAAAGTTTTCTAAAAGACTCCTCCGACTCCTCCTCCAGACCCCTCCGTCCTCTTCCCTCCAGACTCCTTTGTCCTTCTCCTCCAGACCCATCTGTCCTCCTCCTCCAGATTCCTCTGTCCCCCTCCTCCAGACCCTGCCGATCTGCTCCCTCCAGGCTCCTCTGTTCTCTTTCTCTAGACTCCTCTGTCCTCCTCCTCTTCCAGACTCCATTGTCCTCCTCCTTCTCCAAACCCCTCTGTCCTCATTCTCCAGACCCCTCTGTCACAAACTACGAAACATCATGACAAGATAGTGTGTGCGGAGGCTGCCTGCTGTGGAATCCAAGGGAGAAGAGGAGCTGCATAGGAGCGCCGGAAGGTGAGTTGGTACGGCCTACTAGTGGCCAGGCCCCAGACTTTACCCCCATGATGACGGCCGTGCCTATGTCCATGGCCTCTAACAGAATAACAAGCTGATCAGCCTGAGCGCTGTGTTGAACACTATACTCATATTCCCATATTGTTGTTCAGCTTAACACCACAAATATAGAAAAGTAGCACAACTGCATCAGTCCAGGCATCATCGCATATTCATTTATTTATTTGCAATAGCCAAGCATGATTCCAGGAATAGCTTTATTAGAAATTACAACTTTCTTATCATGTAGTGTATCAATATATATCTGATGCCTGGTAATGTTTTCATGATAATGTAATGTTATACATATGGAATAAAGCAAGGAAAAATAACCAAATGATAACGATAGAGGCTCCTGGGGTCGGCCATCTTCCTACTTGTCCCTCAAAGAGGTAAAGCTGTGGGACTGTTGGGCTTTGTCCCTCACATGGTTTCCATTATCATTGTGAAGCCTAGCGACCCTCTGTGGACATACACTACCCTTGGGGTAAGGACTGTGGGCCTAGCTCAGTGATGGCCAACCTTTTAGAGATCGAGTGCCCAAAATGAGACCCGAAAACCACTAGCTTTTTCCAAAGTGCCAACACAGCAATTTAGGCAGTAACAAACTTATTTCTACCAGAATCTTTGAGCTCCAATCCGACCCTGCACACCTTTTCACTCTTCGGACAGGACCAAGAGTGAAAAGTGCCATGTCTGGCAAACTCTGTGCCTGGGAGACAGCCCATGTGCCCACAGAGATGCCTCCGAGTGCCACCTCTGGCACCAGTGCCATAGGTTCACCACCACTGGCCTAGCTGTATTAGCTAGGCCCCATCGCAGTTGCCTTGCTTTACCTACATAATATGTGCACAGAGAAGTCATAAAGAATGTAGTGCAACACCCCTGCCAATGTATAGGCAAGGGAGTACTTGTGAATCAGGCCCTCTACCTATAGAACCCCTCTAAGGGAGTCTGATCAGCTCATAAGGAGAATGGAATAGGTCTTCGGCACTCGGCTGCAGCTTCCATACCTGGACACAGCTACCTCCCAGCCTGCACCTGCTACCAGGCTGGTGAAACTACTCCTGAGGATCACTCTCCATGACCACTCCAGTAATCCAGAATCTCCAACAGTTGATTGAATAAAGAACCCTAATTTTTTTGTGCACAACGTTGCCTTCGTCTGGTCCCTGCACACGGCTGTTACACCAAGGGCGCCCCATCCATTACATAGGGACCTATCTTACAGACACTCAGGGGTTGCCTCAGGGAGAACCAGTACCACAGCCTCTCTCTCCATATTTCTTGCCAACACCACCTGCTGGAGACCTGCCAGGCTGTAGGACAGCCCTCCGGTCCCTATAACAAGCGCCGTGACCACAGCGTGCCTAGGCCGCAACCGCCGGTCACTCCGGTATTCTGGGCCCCGGCTGTCTCCAGGCCCCAAGAAAAAGGCCCCGTGGGGGAAGTTGCATCTATATAAAATCAATATGTATGTGGTAACTTTAGCTCAAAGGTAAGGAGGAGTTAACATCTTATGGACTTGGCCCTTTTTTGTTTTTGTGTTTCCATTTTTCACTCCTTTTCCATATAAACCTGTGTGTGGGCCTGTTTCCTGCATAATGTGAAGTGGAAAAAAATTCAAATTTTTTCTTGTGGGCTTGGTGTTTCCGGATTTTTCTTTGTGGCCAAAATGACACATATTCTTTATTGTTTGGGTTGGTACGATAACAGGGATACCACATTTATAAGTTTTTATTGTGTTTTCATACATTTAAAAAATTAAAACCTTCTGAACAAAAGAAAAAAATCTGGCCATCTGGCGATAATAACTTTTTCACACCTCAGTGTACAGAGCTGTGTGAAGTGTCATTTTTGCAGGACGAGTTGACATTTTATGTGCAACCATTTTTTATCACTTCTTATAATAAATTTTTTATAAAATTTAGTTGCAAAATGGCAAAAAAAGTTAATTTCTTTTATTTTCTGTCAAAGGGGTTCAGCTCCTGGAATAACCGTTATTACATTTTAATAGATCGGACATGTTTATGATTTTTAAAGTTTAGTTTTTTACCAGTTCTAGGGAGAGGGGGGTGATTTAAAATTTTAGGTTTATTTATTAATTTTCCCTTTTTAAATTTTTTTTTACTATTTTTCAGACCTCCTAGGGTACTTTAACCATAGGTTGTCTGATTCATACTAAAGTATGGCATTGTTGGGAGATTTTATAGATAATGGGGCAGATTTACTAAGGGTCCGAATCACGTTTTTCCACCGGGTTTCCAAAATTTTTCCGATTTGCGTCGAATTGCCCGGGATTTTGGCGCACGCAATCAGATTGTGACGCATCGGCTTTCACGCGACGGAAATCGGGGGGCGTGGCCGTCGGAAAACAAATTAAAAAAAAAATTTGTGTTGCAAGAATAGCACTCACATACACCGCAATGAAGCAGGTGAACTCCGGGGACCTCAGCGCAGCTGCGACACCTAGTGGACATCCGGCACACGGGCCTTAGTGAATACTGGCAGCACCTGAATCAGCGTTGGAGAACGTGCCGCGGGATCGCGACTGGCCCAGGTAAGTAAATCTGCCCAATGTGTTTTCTTGCTTTTTTATGTTAAAATTAGGGGGCGTCCGTCAGACGCATTCTCGGCGGGTTTCCCGACAATTTCTGTTTCGTGCAGAATTGCCCCGGGATTTTGGCGCACGCGATCGGATTTTGGCGCACCGGCTTGTTGAACAACCCGACAGATTCGGACAACGCACGGGATTTAACAATTAGAAATGTGTCGCAAGATCAGCACTTACATACACCGGGAAGAAGCAGGTGAACTCCAGCGGACCTCGGTGGGGAAGCGACAGATGCAGGAACTCGGGCGCACGATCTTAGTGAATTGCGCCGAGCCCGAATCCTCGTCGGACAACGCACCGTGGGATCTCGACAGGACCGGGTAAGTAAATCTACCCAATTGTAACAGATTGTCAGAGACTATACAGCCTCAGGTCTTACAAAGATCCGAGGCTGTCAAAGATGGCAGCACCTACCAACTGCGGCTTTGCTGGTGGCAAATAGAAGGTTTACACTCGCGATCAGTGATAGCAGGTGTTACCGGTGAGTTTTTTGCTGCAATATGCAGCAGATACCCAACCTGAATGCATAGGGCTCAGCCCGTGAGCCCTCTCCATAAACCCACAGCAGACACACAACGTACTAATACGTCACCTACCGGTAAGGGTTTATTCATGTGTGAACTATACAATGCAATAAGATGATGAGATCTATCAGGAGAAGCTTATAAGAGTTCTCTAACATTGTTTTAGAAAGGCTGTAATTCTTCATAAATGTATGAAGCTCGTCTTGAACCTTGTTATGGAGATTTCAATGGCCCACAGTCTTGCTGGACATCACAGTGACTTCCTATATGGTAAAATACTTATTAGAACATGCATATGTGTATATGTGGTCACTCTGCATTAGCTTCAGCAGCCAGCAATTCTTCATTAACCTTTTATTTCTTGAAGGAGGTAATGGGATATCAGTTGGGGGGTCTGGATTATCCAAAATTCTCATATCAAGGCAGTACAGCACAGGATCCTTTCCCAGGGTAAGCCGATGGTCCAGATGTAGATCTTCTGCTTAGGTTGCAGAGTAACACTGATGGTCTCCTCAATGTCAGTCGCTTCACTCCATTTTTCCCTGTCAGTGATGACACTGTATCCACCAAATTCAGTTGTCAGAGAGAACTGACTGGCAGATTAATTTTGCCAAACCACCCGTTTCTTCTGAGAGGGTTGCAGTTACCCTCCAGTTGTGCGCTATAGTAGACATCTTCTCCTTTTCATATCCAGTCTTCTTGGTGATCTTCTTCTGCCATTGTATAGGGGTCCAGGACCTATTGCTGATGGTCTTGATGACACTTGGATGGAAGGAGAAGGTCCCCTTGGTCTGGGGTTGCCATGGAAGTTGGTGCTTCTTAGATACTGCATCCCCCATTCGTCATGAGGCTTCACAAAGTAATAGCAATCGTCACTACCAAAATAGTACAGGCCATTGCTACACTTGGGGCTCATTTACACCATCTTTAACCCTGATCAAGTTCTTGGTTTTACGAATAACACCTCGGATCAGGAAGATATTTCCAGACATTTATGACATTGCTTCTCAAACTTCCCAAGTGCATTCTGTTTCATATAAACTCCTAGCTCTATTTGGTAAGTCATTTGAAAAATCATTTGTTTGTACCCTTAGCCTCGGTGGGATAGTTATCTAGCCAGTCTCTGGCAATGGTCTTCCGGGAACTGATACAGTATCTTAGCTACTGCTAGCTGTTCTGCCCTGGTGATCTCCAATCTTCCAACACATCCCAACAAACAGACTTTTGGGTCGCTCAGGTCTCCCACTCCATACACTTTATCAATTAATCTTCCAACTCCCCCAGCATTGGGCACGTCCCAAACATATGTACAATATGTCCCTCTGACAAACATCTCAGACATTTATCTTCCCCGCAAATGCCTATTTTCTTCATGATGACAGGGTTACGATAAGCCCTTTGAAGACGGAGTAAATGTCATCGGTGATGTGCCACATTCGGTTTGCTTGTGGCCTACCATTATCTGCTACCATTCCTCATCTAGCAATGCTCCAACATCCAATTCCTATTTACAACGATCCTCTGTCAACGGGTCCCCCAGTACTTTATCCAGTATTTCCCCGTACAATAAGGATATTAGTCCTCTCATAGTCTTAGCCTGGACCATCCCTTGCATCACTCCCAAAGAGGAAATGGTAACCTCTCTTGACCCAAAATGTGACTGAAGGCAATACCGTATAACATAACATAAGCCTGGGGACCCCAAACTCCTCTGCTAGTTGTTGAAACAACTTCATTGTCGGCCCTACATACAGCTAATGTAGGTATCTAATCCCCCTCTGACACCCCCTCCTAACATCCTCCATCATATACACCTCCCCCAAACACGGATTATCCCATAAGGGAGTAAACTGTGTCCAAGGGCCAATCCCGACCAACTGTCTGTAGAGCCGCCACACCGTCTGCATCATGTCGGGCCTTCTTCCCAGCCTTCTCGTCTCCAACATCGCCACTGGAGTCAATGTACCCCCAAACCCCCCAATGTACCCCCAAATCAGATACCTTTTCTGCATGTTTATTCTACGACTAATTAAGGGCCAACACATGTTACTACTTCACCTACCAACAAGGATCTATCATTAATAATAAAAGTGACGTTCACTTATATCAGTGCAGAAAGCAATAGAGGATTTATAATACCCGAGGTCAGAGGAGATGTAAGTGATGATAGAGGGGTCTGTGGTCCTCGCGGTTTATGGGACAAGTAACAAATGCACCAGCTGGTGCACCTCTAGCTGCCCCTTTACTATACACTCTATTACTCCTCGCCATACACGGGGCTACACAAGGTTATACCTGCTGTAATTACTATTTGCTTATATGTTATTACTTTTCTAGTTGTTGCTTACTTTCAGCTTAGATATTTTATTAAATGTCTAGTCATTGGTTTGTATATATCAGCATATTGCACCCTTGGGCTCCTCCACCTGCTCCCACATGACTATAGTCACATGAAGGCGCCTGACTGGTAGTTATACAGTAATCACGGCCCACGGCGCAGTCATAGGAGACAAACCTGTGTCTCATCGGGGGGAAACTTCTATATAACAAGTATGGAGAATATTCCCTATAAGCTGATCACCTAGGAGTCCAGGACACGGCAGACATGATGGCCATGACATTTTATTTATAGAAGGTCTTTGTCACTTTCCAACTGTGTAATAATGAAAAATCTGTAGAAGGTCCTCATATTGTACTAGACGATCCCTTATATAGGAAAAGACTTCTTATGACCCTTATGGCACCCACTCAAGTTATTGTCATCTGTGTGAAAGGTTTTCTAAACTTTGTGATTGCCGAATATATTGGGGCAGATTTACTTACCCGGTCCATTTGCGATCCAGCGGCGCGTTCTGTGCGGAGGATTCGGGTCTTCCGGCGATTCACTAAGGTAGTTCCTCCGACGTCCACCAGGTGTCGCTGCTGCGCTGAAGTTCGTCGGAGTGCACTGACGTTTTTTCCTAATCCGTCGGGTTTTCGTACGGCCACGCCCCCGATTTCCGTCGCGTGCACGCCGACGCCGAGGCGCCACAGTCCGATTGCGTGCGCCAAAAACCCGGGGCAATTCAGGGAAAATCGGTGCAAAACTGAAAAATTCGGGTAGCCCGCAGTAAAAACGCAATTCTGGCCCTTAGTAAATGACCCCCTTTATGTTCTCCATATTGTGAACAATTACTAGAATCATCTGGGCCTTGATATATCAGTGAAATGAGGATCTCGCTATATCTCCGATTCTCTTGTATAAAGTAAACTTATTCTTGTCGTCGTCAGTGATTCTGATCTGTGGCTCCTGTTTCCACCACCTGGAACATCAAAAATGTGTTTATTGGATGACCTCAATGATGGGTGGGAGCACAGGGTCTTAAGTCTTGGTCTCAAGTTTCTAGTCTGGTTCAGTCTAGTCAGAGTGAGCAGCAAATCCTTGAAGGATGAGTTCCACCATTACTGTAGTGCCATGCAACATTAGACCAGTGCCCAGAGGCAGTAGGACCAGCAGCTCATGTAATGTCTGGAATAGTGTACTCTTATGCTACCCAGTTGGCCTGTGACTTCTTCCAGCTCTGCCTTGATCTAGCACTGTCTTAATGATCATTGCAGGGCTTTGTGGGCTGAATGGTTGTCAGGAACATGCTGCCAATACTTGGGCCCTAATCTATGAGCCATCAAGGTCTTGTAACTCGGATTACTGACGCTTGAGATTTCATAGAGTTCTGTACCAGCATTACGTGTTTTCCTTTTACCATCCAACCCCAAATGTCCATGGCAGCTTGCATATCTTTAAGAAATGTAGGAGGGAAGGGTCTTTTTTAAATGCTTGTCTAGCCAGGGTTGTACCTTTGAAGCCTGTGTTGACGTTAAACTGGGCCTTGACCACCGGACTCTCACCAATTATGTCTTGGACATCCAACATTGGGCATAACTTTTTGCTTCCTCCTGGTCAAATGGCCCACTTCACCACAGCCCCAGTACCTCCGGCTGTTTTCTTTAATCCTCGCAGTACTTTGGGTAGCTCTCCCACTTTCCTGGTTATGACACGTCAGCCTGTGGTCTTGGGTAGACAGGGGCTCTTTAAGCACTCTCAGCACTTCCTCAAGAGAATTCAATCTGAACTCTAATGTAGCCTCTCAAACAGGTGCCACCAGGGACTGCTACCCGCTCCTCCTCCCTCTCTAGCGTGATAGTTTCCTTCAGTACTTTATGGAGGGTCGGGTGAGGATCAAGCTTAACACGCTCTTGTAGAGTTCTCCACAGTGGCTGACTCCTCATGCCCAGTAGTAATTGATCTTACATCACTAATTCGCTGTTTGTGAAGGACCCTGCACCAGTTTCTTCTTTCTTTTGAAAAGTAACCATAAGCTCCCGCAGACTATTAAGACAACATTTCATTCTATTCTGGGGGTTTTCTTAGTGGGAGCAAATTGTCCTGCCCACCCTCTCCATCAGCCCACCCTCTCCATTACCTGGTCTCTGTGTTAGGGTCCCATTTGTGTGGTATTGGGGAGGATGAAGACAAGGGGGGATATTTATCATACATGGTGCTCCTGCGCCAGCGTATGATCGCCCCGCCGCTGCAAATTCACAACCCGATACATCAAGAGGCTTCCACCTCTTGATGTATCGGGCTGCCAGTTGCGCAGCGTTTATCCTACGCCAGGCAGGGCCCGGCGTAGAAAAAAACGCAGCCGGCGATTTTTCACGTATGAAAAGTCGCCGGCAGCAGCGAGTGCGCAGGCGCGGGGACAGTAACGCCCCGTGCCGGCCCGCTCCCGTCCGGCCGCGCCCCCCGCTCGGCCCCCCCCCTTCACGCCCCACTGGCGTGAAGGTGGCGGATTGGGGAAAATAATCGCAAAAGCTAGCAATAAGCCTCTGCGCCACTGGCGGTGCGCAGAGGTCCTGATAAATATGCCCCAAGTAGTCTATATTTTCTTGTAAGGATGCGTTAGTTCAGGGAGTGTTAGGATGCAGTTTTTGTGAAGGGGGCGAGTGCTTGGCAACAGATATTTTAAAGTGAGGTAAATTGGTGGTGATGGTTTTAGGAATGTCCGGTAATTTTTTTTATAGGGTAAAAATGTGGGAGGAATAGTTGTCTTATAAGGAATTAATTTTATTCAGTCGTCTCTGGATACAACTCGTTTGGGGACTCTAGGGTCCCATTTTCGAATATTTGCCAAAAGACAAAAATATATGGGAAATACATAAAACCAAGGATTATCTGACTTCAGTACATATAAAAACATTTTAAAAATTTTGCTATCAATATATGGCTGGATGAGTAAATATATAAAAAAGGTCCATAGGTAAAAAGCCTATTTATAAGTTCACAGTAATCCATTTTACTTTGTGATCCATATATTCCTTGTGTAAGTAATGTACACTTGATGGACGATCTTACCTTGTTCTTGCGTCTTTTGTAGTTTAGGAGCGCATGATTGTAACTCAGCTACAGGACCCTGCTATTTATTGTGTGACCGGAGGAGGGGCTCACGCTCAAAGTATTGAGTGGCATGTGGCTCCATGCTCGGCGATCTCCGTCAGGTCCATAGAGATTAATGGAGCAGAACGATCATGCGCTGCCATCTGTTACATTATTCTGATGGAGACCCCTCGTTTTCATGATCCTAGCCAGGCAGTGGGGACGCGCTTGTGTTAGATTTAAACTGCCAGCGCACCCATAATTGGCGATGGCCACCTGCCTTCCTGATAAATTCCCAGCCCCTCCCTGTGCTTCCTGCCGGATCTATGTGCCTATGCCTTAGAGAAAGCTCCCCAGTGATATTCCTGCATTTCTGTGTTCCTGCGTGTTACCCGTCCTGTGTGTTCCTGCTTCTGCGTTCCTGTGTTCTTGTGTTCATGTGTTCCTGTGTACCTGTGTTCCCGTTCCCATCTGCTTGGACCTCCCATTGCTGACCCCTGATTGGACTTGACCTTTCATCTCTGCCGCCTGCCTGAACCTCACCATGAAACTGTCTCCTGCTGCCACCCTGGGCTAGTCGCACCTGTGGAACGACCTGGTGGCACCCCGCTGCAGCAAGACCATCCCGCTTTGCAGCGGGCTCTGGTGAAGACCAGGTGCCACTTAGACTCCGGTAGCAGGTGTCGGTTAGTTCCACCTCCCGCGGTGGTCCAGAGGGTCCACTGATCGTGAACCCTGACATGAGGGAACCTCTGTGGGTGGATTTTGTGGAATTTTCCGTATGAAAGTCTGTAGAAAACAAGTCATACTCGCTGAATTTTGTGGTGGGACAAAAAGAGAGGCCTTTTTTTGAGGAGACTGATTTTGTGTTTTTACTTGATTTTGTGATTGAAGATTTTTACTTGAGTAGCACCTGTAGCTTTAATAAGTATGATCCCTATGACTGTCAGCGAGTGGGAGAGGCTGCAGCTATATAACAGGGGGCACAGGGGAAACCTATGATACTGATATATCCCTTATATACTCAAGTATTAGCCAAGTTCTTCACCACAAAAATTGTGCCTAACTCTGTCAAAAAATTAACACTGTACTCACCTTTCCGATGCCCCCCGCAGGTCCTCTTCTTGCTTCATAATCTCTACATAGTGGGGGAGCAGGAGCTGGTAGGCTATATACTGGGGGAGCAGGGGCTGGCAGGCTATATACTGAAGGGGCTGGCAAGCTATATAGTGCAGGTGCTGCCAGCCTATATACTGGGGGATGGGGGAGAGCTGGCAGGCTATATACTGCAGGGACTGGCAGGCTACATAGTGGGGGAGCAGGAGCTGGCAGGCTATATACTGAAGGGGCTGGCAAGTTATATAGTGCAGGTCAGCATGGGTTTATGAGAGATCGGTCCTGTCAGACTAATCTGATTGGTTTCTACGAGGAGGTAAGTTCAAGACTGGATCTGGGGGACGTTGTGGATGTTGTATATCTGGACTTTTCAAAGGCATTTGACACCGTGCCACATAAAAGGTTGGTATATAAAATGAGACTGCTGGGAATAGGGGGAAATCTGTGTATTTGGGTAAGTAATTGGCTTAGTGATAGAAAACAGAGGGTGGTCATTAATGGCACATTCTCAGATTGGGTTGATGTTACCAGTGGAGTGCCACAGGGGTCAGTATTGGGGCCACTTCTTAATATTTTTTATTAATGACCTTGTAGTGGGTTTACACAGTCAAGTTTCAATATTTGCAGATGATACTAAGCTGTGTAAAGTAATAAATACTGAGGTCGATAGTTTAGCATTACAGAGGGATTTGTGGAAGCTTGAGGAGTGGGCAGAGAAATGGTTGATGAGGTTTAATGTAGATAAATGTAAAGTTATGCACTTGGGCCATGGAAACAAAGAGTATAATTATGTTCTAAACAGTCAATTACTTAGTAAAACTGGAGCTGAAAAGGACTTGGGGGTAATGGTGGATGGTAAACTTAATTTTATTGACCAGAGCCAGGCGGCTGCTGCTAAAGCAAATAAAATAATGGGATGTATCAAGAGAGGAATAGATTCTCATGATAAAGACATAGGGGGTCATTTACTAAGGGCCCGATTCGCGTTTTCCCGACGTGTTACCCGAATATTTCCGATTTGCGCCGCTTGTACATGAATTGCCCCGGGTTTTTGGCGCACGCGATCGGATTGTGGCGCATCGGGGCCGGCATGCGCGCGACAGAAATCGGGGGGGCGTGGCCGAACGAAAACCCGACGTATTCGGAAAAACCGCCGCATTTAAAAACCGAAAATGTGTCGCTTGGGGAGCGCTCACCTTCACCTTCTATGGGATGGTGCATTCCGGGGCGTTAAGATTATTTTCGGCGCTGCAGCGCCACCTGGTGGACGGCGGAGGAACTACCATCTTAAATCCCAGCCGGACCCGAATCCTGTGCAGAGAACGCGCCGCTGGATCGCGAATGGGCCGGGTAAGTAAATGTGCCCCATAGTTTTGCCCTTCTACAAGTCCCTGGTCGGACCACACATGGAATATTGTGTACAATTTTGGGCACCAGTGTATAAAAAGGATATAGTAGAGCTGGAACGGGTGCAGAGGAGAGCAACCAGGATTATTAGGGGATTATTAGGGGATTAGAATACAATGACAGATTACAAAATTTGGGATTATTCAGTTTAGAAAAAAGATGACTGAGGGGAGACCTCATTACAATGTACAAATACCTGTACGGACAGTACAAGGATCTCTCCAAAGATCTTTTTATACCTAGGCCTGAGACCAGGACAAGGGGGCATCCTCTACGCCTAGAGGAGAGGAGGTTCTACCATCACCATAGACAGGGGGCATCCTCTACACCTAGAGGAGAGGAGGTTCTACCATCACCATAGAGAGCGGGCATCCACTACACCTAGAGGAGAGGAGGTTCTACCATCACCATAGACAGGGGGCATCCTCTACACCTAGAGGAGAGGAGGTTCTACCATCACCATAGACAGGGGGCATCCTCTACACCTAGAGGAGAGGAGGTTCTACCATCACCATAGACAGGGGGCATCCTCTACACCTAGAGGAGAAGAGGTTCTACCATCACCATAGACAGGGGTATCCTCTACACCTAGAGGAGAGGAGGTTCTACCATCACCATAGACAGGGGGCATCCTCTACACCTAGAGGAGAGTAGGTTCTACCATCACCATAGACAGGAGGCATCCTCTTCACCTAGAGGAGAGGTGGTTCTACCATCACCATAGACAGGAGGCATCCACTACACCTAGAGGAGAGGAGGTTCTACCATCACCATAGACAGGGGGCATCCTCTACACCTAGAGGAGAGGAGGTTCTACCATCACCATAGACAGGGGGCATCCTCTACACCTAGAGGAGAGGAGGTTCTACCATCACCATAGACAGGGGCATCCTCTATACCTAGAGAAGAAGTGGTTCTACCATCACCATAGACAGGGGGCATCCTCTACACCTAGAGAAGAAGTGGTTCTACCATCACCATAGACAGGGGGCATCCTCTACACCTAGAGGAGAGGAGGTTCTACCATCACCATAGACAGGGGACATCCTCTACACCTAGAGGAGAGGAGGTTCTATCATCACCATAGACAGGAGGCATCCACTACACCTAGAGGAGAGGAGGTTCTACCATCACCATAGACAGGGGGCATCCTCTACACCTAGAGGAGAGGAGGTTCTACCATCACCATAGACAGGGGGCATCCTCTACACCTAGAGGAGAGAAGGTTCTACCATCACCATAGACAGGGGGCATCCTCTACAGCTAGAGGAGAGGAGGTTCTACCATCCCCATAGACAAGGGGCATCCTCTACACCTAGAGGAGAGGATGTTCTACCATCATCATAGACAGGGGGCATCCTCTACACCTAGAGGAGAGGAGGTTCTACCATCACCATAGACAGGGGGCATCCTCTACACCTAGAGGAGAGGAGATTTTACCATCACCATAGACAGGGGGCATCCTCTACACCTAGAGGAGAGGAGGTTCTACCATCACCATAGACAGGGGACATCCTCTACACCTAGAGGAGAGGAGATTCTACCATCACCATAGACAGGGGCATCCTCTACACCTAGAGGAGAGGAGGTTCTACCATCACCATAGACAGGAGGCATCCTCTACACCTAGAGGAGAGGAGATTCTACCATCACCATAGACAGGGGGCATCCTCTACACCTAGAGGAGAGGAGGTTCTACCATCAACATAGACAGGGGGCATCCTCTACACCTAGAGGAGGGGAGGTTCTACCAACACCATAGACAGGGGGCATCCTCTACGCCTAGAGGAGAGGAGATTCTACCATCACCATAGACAGGGGGCATCCTCTACACCTAGAGGAGAGGAGGTTCTACCATCACCATAGACAGGGGACATCCTCTACACCTAGAGGAGAGGAGGTTCTACCATCACCATAGACAGGGGGCATCCTCTACACCTAGAGGAGAGGAGGTTCTACCATCACCATAGACAGGGGGCATCCTCTACACCTAGATGAGAGGAGGATCCACCATCACCATAGACAGGGGGCATCCTCTACACCTAGATGAGAGGAGTTTCTACCATCACCATAGACAAAGGTTCTTTACTGTACGAGCAGTGAGACTATGGAACTCTCTGCCGCAGGAGGTTGTTATGGCGGACTCTATGTACATGTGCAGGAGGTTGTTATGGCGGACTCTATGTACATGTGCAGAAGGTTGTTATGGCGGACTCTATGTACATGTGCAGGAGGTTGTTATGGCGGACTCTATGTACATGTGCAGGAGGTTGTTATGGCGGACTCTATGTACATGTGCAGGAGGTTGTTATGGAGGACTCTATGTACATGTGCAGGAGGTTGTTATGGAGGACTCTATGTACATGTGCAGGAGGTTGTTATGGAGGACTCTATGTACATGTGCAGGAGGTTGTTATGGAGGACTCTATGTACATGTGCAGGAGGTTGTTATGGAGGACTCTATGTACATGTGCAGGAGGTTGTTATGGCGGACTCTATGTACATGTGCAGGAGGTTGTTATGGCGGACTCTATGTACATGTGCAGGAGGTGGTTATGGCGGACTCTATGTACATGTGCAGGAGGTTGTTATGGCGGACTCTATGTACATGTGCAGGAGGTTGTTATGGCGGACTCTATGTACATGTGCAGGAGGTTGTTATGGCGGACTCTATGTACATGTGCAGGAGGTGGTTATGGCGGACTCTATGTACATGTGCAGGAGGTTGTTATGGCGGACTCTATGTACATGTGCAGGAGGTTGTTATGGCGGACTCTATGTACATGTGCAGGAGGTTGTTATGGCGGACTCTATGTACATGTGCAGGAGGTTGTTATGGCGGACTCTATGTACATGTGCAGGAGGTTGTTATGGCGGACTCTATGTACATGTGCAGGAGGTTGTTATGGAGGACTCTATGTACATGTGCAGGAGGTTGTTATGGCGGACTCTATGTACATGTGCAGGAGGTTGTTATGGCAGACTCTATGTACATGTGCAGGAGGTTGTTATGGCGGACTCTATGTACATGTGCAGGAGGTTGTTATGGCGGACTCTATGTACATGTGCAGGAGGTGGTTATGGCAGACTCTATGTACATGTGCAGGAGGTTGTTATGGCGGACTCTATGTACATGTGCAGGAGGTGGTTATGGCGGACTCTATGTACATGTGCAGGAGGTTGTTATGGAGGACTTTATGTACATGTGCAGGAGGTTGTTATGGAGGACTCTATGTACATGTGCAGGAGGTGGTTATGGCAGACTCTATGTACATGTGCAGGAGGTTGTTATGGCGGACTCTATGTACATGTGCAGGAGGTGGTTATGGCGGACTCTATGTACATGTGCAGGAGGTTGTTATGGCGGACTCTATGTACATGTGCAGGAGGTTGTTATGGCGGACTCTATGTACATGTGCAGGAGGTTGTTATGGCGGACTCTATGTACATGTGCAGGAGGTTGTTATGGCGGACTCTATGTACATGTGCAGGAGGTTGTTATGGAGGACTCTATGTACAGGTGCAGGAGGTTGTTATGGAGGACTCTATGTACATGTGCAGGAGGTTGTTATGGCGGACTCTATGTACATGTGCAGAAGGTTGTTATGGCGGACTCTATGTACATGTGCAGGAGGTTGTTATGGCGGACTCTATGTACATGTGCAGGAGGTTGTTATGGAGGACTCTATGTACATGTGCAGGAGGTTGTTATGGAGGACTCTATGTACATGTGCAGGAGGTTGTTATGGAGGACTCTATGTACATGTGCAGGAGGTTGTTATGGCGGACTCTATGTACATGTGCAGGAGGTTGTTATGGAGGACTCTATGTACATGTGCAGGAGGTTGTTATGGCGGAGTCTATGTACATGTGCAGGAGGTTGTTATGGCGGACTCTATGTACATGTGCAGGAGGTTGTTATGGCGGACTCTATGTACATATGCAGGAGGTTGTTATGGCGGACTCTATGTACATGTGCAGGAGGTTGTTATGGTGGACTCTATGTACATGTGCAGGAGGTTGTTATGGTGGACTCTATGTACATGTGCAGGAGGTTGTTATGGAGGACTCTATGTACATGTGCAGGAGGTTGTTATGGAGGACTCTATGTACATGTGCAGGAGGTTGTTATGGCGGACTCTATGTACATGTGCAGGAGGTTGTTATGGTGGACTCTATGTACATGTGCAGGAGGTTGTTATGGCAGACTCTATGTACATGTGCAGGAGGTTGTTATGGAGGACTCTATGTACAT
Organism: Engystomops pustulosus; assembly: GCF_040894005.1. NCBI lineage: Eukaryota > Metazoa > Chordata > Amphibia > Anura > Leptodactylidae > Engystomops > Engystomops pustulosus. The sequence continues at coordinate 114,250,484 of NC_092418.1, read as the reverse complement.
GTGCAGGAGGTTGTTATGGTGGACTCTATGTACATGTGCAGGAGGTTGTTATGGCGGACTCTATGTACATGTGCAGGAGGTTGTTATGGCGGTCTCTATGTACATGTGCAGGAGGTTGTTATGGAGGACTCTATGTACATGTGCAGGAGGTTGTTATGGCGGACTCTATGTACATGTGCAGGAGGTTGTTATGGCGGACTCTATGTACATGTGCAGGAGGTTGTTATGGCAGACTCTATGTACATGTGCAGGAGGTTGTTATGGCAGACTCTATGTACATGTGCAGGAGGTGGTTATGGCAGACTCTATGTACATGTGCAGGAGGTTGTTATGGAGGACTCTATGTACATGTGCAGGAGGATGTTATGGTGGACTCTATGTACATGTGCAGGAGGTTGTTATGGCGGACTCTATGTACATGTGCAGGAGGTTGTTATGGAGGACTCTATGTACATGCGCAGGAGGTTGTTATGGAGGACTCTATGTACATGCGCAGGAGGTTGTTATGGCGGACTCTATGTACATGTGCAGGAGGTTGTTATGGCGGACTCTATGTACATGTGCAGGAGGTTGTTTTGGCGGACTCTATGTACATGTGCAGGAGGTTGTTATGGAGGACTCTATGTACATGCGCAGGAGGTTGTTATGGAGGACTCTATGTACATGCGCAGGAGGTTGTTATGGCGGACTCTATGTACATGTGCAGGAGGTTGTTATGGCGGACTCTATGTACATGTGCAGGAGGTTGTTTTGGCGGACTCTATGTACATGTGCAGGAGGTTGTTATGGCGGACTATGTACATGTGCAGGAGGTTGTTATGGAGGACTCTATGTACATGTGCAGGAGGTTGTTATGGAGGACTCTATGTACATGTGCAGGAGGTGGTTATGGCAGACTCTATGTACATGTGCAGGAGGTTGTTATGGCGGACTCTATGTACATGTGCAGGAGGTTGTTATGGCGGACTCTATGTACATGTGCAGGAGGTTGTTATGGCAGACTCTATGTACATGTGCAGGAGGTTGTTATGGCGGACTCTATGTACATGTGCAGGAGGTTGTTATGGCGGACTCTATGTACATGTGCAGGAGGTTGTTATGGAGGACTCTATGTACATGTGCAGGAGGTTGTTATGGAGGACTCTATGTACATGTGCAGGAGGTTGTTATGGAGGACTCTATGTACATGTGCAGGAGGTGGTTATGGCGGACTCTATGTACATGTGCAGGAGGTTGTTATGGCGGACTCTATGTACATGTGCAGAAGGTTGTTATGGCGGACTCTATGTACATGTGCAGGAGGTTGTTATGGCGGACTCTATGTACATGTGCAGGAGGTTGTTATGGCGGACTCTATGTACATGTGCAGGAGGTTGTTATGGAGGACTCTATGTACATGTGCAGGAGGTTGTTATGGAGGACTCTATGTACATGTGCAGGAGGTTGTTATGGAGGACTCTATGTACATGTGCAGGAGGTGGTTATGGCGGACTCTATGTACATGTGCAGGAGGTTGTTATGGCGGACTCTATGTACATGTGCAGAAGGTTGTTATGGCGGACTCTATGTACATGTGCAGGAGGTTGTTATGGCGGACTCTATGTACATGTGCAGGAGGTTGTTATGGCGGACTCTATGTACATGTGCAGGAGGTTGTTATGGCGGACTCTATGTACATGTGCAGAAGGTTGTTATGGCGGACTCTATGTACATGTGCAGGAGGTTGTTATGGCGGACTCTATGTACATATGCAGGAGGTTGTTATGGCGGAGTCTATGTACATGTGCAGGAGGTTGTTATGGCGGACTCTATGTACATGTGCAGGAGGTTGTTATGGCGGACTCTATGTACATATGCAGGAGGTTGTTATGGCGGACTCTATGTACATGTGCAGGAGGTTGTTATGGTGGACTCTATGTACATGTGCAGGAGGTTGTTATGGTGGACTCTATGTACATGTGCAGGAGGTTGTTATGGAGGACTCTATGTACATGTGCAGGAGGTTGTTATGGAGGACTCTATGTACATGTGCAGGAGGTTGTTATGGCGGACTCTATGTACATGTGCAGGAGGTTGTTATGGTGGACTCTATGTACATGTGCAGGAGGTTGTTATGGCGGACTCTATGTACATGTGCAGGAGGTTGTTATGGCGGACTCTATGTACATGTGCAGAAGGTTGTTATGGCGGACTCTATGTACATGTGCAGGAGGTTGTTTTGGCGGACTCTATGTACATGTGCAGGAGGTTGTTATGGAGGACTCTATGTACATATGCAGGAGGTTGTTATGGCGGACTCTATGTACATGTGCAGGAGGTTGTTATGGAGGACTTTATGTACATGTGCAGGAGGTTGTTATGGAGGACTCTATGTACATGTGCAGGAGGTTGTTATGGAGGACTCTATGTACATGCGCAGGAGGTTGTTATGGAGGACTCTATGTACATGTGCAGGAGGTTGTTATGGAGGACTCTATGTACATGCGCAGGAGGTTGTTATGGAGGACTCTATGTACATGTGCAGGAGGTTGTTATGGAGGACTCTATGTACATGTGCAGAAGGTTGTTATGGCGGACTCTATGTACATGTGCAGGAGGTTGTTATGGCGGACTCTATGTACATGTGCAGGAGGTTGTTATGGCGGACTCTATGTACATGTGCAGGAGGTTGTTATGGCGGACTCTATGTACATGTGCAGGAGGTTGTTTTGGCGGACTCTATGTACATGTGCAGGAGGTTGTTATGGCGGACTCTATGTACATGTGCAGGAGGTTGTTATGGCGGACTCTATGTACATGTGCAGGAGGTTGTTATGGCGGACTCTATGTACATATGCAGGAGGTTGTTATGGCGGACTCTATGTACATGTGCAGGAGGTTGTTATGGTGGACTCTATGTACATGTGCAGGAGGTTGTTATGGTGGACTCTATGTACATGTGCAGGAGGTTGTTATGGAGGACTCTATGTACATGTGCAGGAGGTTGTTATGGAGGACTCTATGTACATGTGCAGGAGGTTGTTATGGCGGACTCTATGTACATGTGCAGGAGGTTGTTATGGTGGACTCTATGTACATGTGCAGGAGGTTGTTATGGCGGACTCTATGTACATGTGCAGGAGGTTGTTATGGCGGACTCTATGTACATGTGCAGAAGGTTGTTATGGCGGACTCTATGTACATGTGCAGGAGGTTGTTTTGGCGGACTCTATGTACATGTGCAGGAGGTTGTTATGGCGGACTCTATGTACATGTGCAGAAGGTTGTTATGGCGGACTCTATGTACATGTGCAGGAGGTTGTTATGGCGGACTCTATGTACATGTGCAGGAGGTTGTTATGGCGGACTCTATGTACATGTGCAGGAGGTTGTTATGGAGGACTCTATGTACATGTGCAGGAGGTGGTTATGGCAGACTCTATGTACATGTGCAGGAGGTTGTTATGGCGGACTCTATGTACATGTGCAGGAGGTTGTTTTGGCGGACTCTATGTACATGTGCAGGAGGTTGTTATGGCGGACTCTATGTACATGTGCAGGAGGTTGTTATGGTGGACTCTATGTACATGTGCAGGAGGTTGTTATGGCGGACTCTATGTACATGTGCAGGAGGTTGTTATGGTGGACTCTATGTACATGTGCAGGAGGTTGTTATGGAGGACTCTATGTACATGTGCAGAAGGTTGTTATGGCGGACTCTATGTACATGTGCAGGAGGTTGTTATGGCGGACTCTATGTACATGTGCAGGAGGTTGTTATGGCGGACTCTATGTACATGTGCAGGAGGTTGTTATGGCGGACTCTATGTACATGTGCAGGAGGTTGTTTTGGCGGACTCTATGTACATGTGCAGGAGGTTGTTATGGCGGACTCTATGTACATGTGCAGGAGGTTGTTATGGCGGACTCTATGTACATGTGCAGGAGGTTGTTATGGCGGACTCTATGTACATGTGCAGGAGGTTGTTATGGCGGACTCTATGTACATGTGCAGGAGGTTGTTATGGCGGACTCTATGTACATGTGCAGGAGGTTGTTATGGCGGACTCTATGTACATGTGCAGGAGGTTGTTATGGAGGACTCTATGTACAGGTGCAGGAGGTTGTTATGGAGGACTCTATGTACATGTGCAGGAGGTTGTTATGGTGGACTCTATGTACATGTGCAGGAGGTTGTTATGGCGGACTCTATGTACATGTGCAGGAGGTTGTTATGGCGGACTCTATGTACATATGCAGGAGGTTGTTATGGCGGAGTCTATGTACATGTGCAGGAGGTTGTTATGGCGGACTCTATGTACATGTGCAGGAGGTTGTTATGGCGGACTCTATGTACATGTGCAGGAGGTTGTTATGGCGGACTCTATGTACATGTGCAGGAGGTTGTTTTGGCGGACTCTATGTACATGTGCAGGAGGTTGTTATGGCGGACTCTATGTACATGTGCAGGAGGTTGTTATGGCGGACTCTATGTACATGTGCAGGAGGTTGTTATGGCGGACTCTATGTACATGTGCAGGAGGTTGTTATGGCGGACTCTATGTACATGTGCAGGAGGTTGTTATGGCGGACTCTATGTACATGTGCAGGAGGTGGTTATGGCAGACTCTATGTATATGTGCAGGAGGTTGTTATGGCGGACTCTATGTACATGTGCAGGAGGTGGTTATGGCAGACTCTATGTACATGTGCAGGAGGTTGTTATGGCAGACTCTATGTACATGCGCAGGAGGTTGTTATGGAGGACTCTATGTACATGTGCAGGAGGTTGTTATGGCGGACTCTATGTACATGTGCAGGAGGTGGTTATGGCAGACTCTATGTACATGCGCAGGAGGTTGTTATGGCGGACTCTATGTACATGTGCAGGAGGTGGTTATGGCAGACTCTATGTACATGCGCAGGAGGTTGTTATGGCGGACTCTATGTACATGTGCAGGAGGTGGTTATGGCGGACTCTATGTACATGTGCAGGAGGTTGTTATGGCGGACTCTATGTACATGTGCAGGAGGTTGTTATTGCGGACTCTATGTACATGTGCAGGAGGTTGTTATGGCAGACTCTATGTACATGTGCAGGAGGTTGTTATGGCAGACTCTATGTACATGTGCAGGAGGTTGTTATGGAGGACTCTATGTACATGTGCAGGAGGTTGTTATGGAGGACTCTATGTACATGCGCAGGAGGTTGTTATGGCGGACTCTATGTACATGTGCAGGAGGTTGTTATTGCGGACTCTATGTACATGTGCAGGAGGTTGTTATGGCAGACTCTATGTACATGTGCAGGAGGTTGTTATGGAGGACTCTATGTACATGTGCAGGAGGTTGTTATGGTGGACTCTATGTACATGTGCAGGAGGTTGTTATGGAGGACTCTATGTACAGGTGCAGGAGGTTGTTATGGAGGACTCTATGTACATGTGCAGGAGGTTGTTATGCAGGACTCTATGTACATGTGCAGGAGGTTGTTATGGAGGACTCTATGTACATGTGCAGGAGGTTGTTATGGAGGACTCTATGTACATGTGCAGGAGGTTGTTATGGAGGACTCTATGTACATGTGCAGGAGGTGGTTATGGCAGACTCTATGTACATGTGCAGGAGGTTGTTATGGAGGACTCTATGTACATGTGCAGGAGGTTGTTATGGCGGACTCTATGTACATGTGCAGGAGGTTGTTTTGGCGGACTCTATGTACATGTGCAGGAGGTTGTTATGGCGGACTCTATGTACATGTGCAGGAGGTTGTTATGGCGGACTCTATGTACATGTGCAGGAGGTTGTTATGGTGGACTCTATGTACATGTGCAGGAGGTTGTTATGGAGGACTCTATGTACATGTGCAGGAGGTGGTTATGGAGGACTCTATGTACATGTGCAGGAGGTTGTTATGGCAGACTCTATGTACATGTGCAGGAGGTTGTTATGGAGGACTCTATGTACATGTGCAGGAGGTTGTTATGGAGGACTCTATGTACATGTGCAGGAGGTTGTTATGGAGGACTCTATGTACATGTGCAGGAGGTTGTTTTGGCGGACTCTATGTACATGTGCAGGAGGTTGTTATGGCGGACTCTATGTACCTGTGCAGGAGGTTGTTATGGCGGACTCTATGTACATGCGCAGGAGGTTGTTATGGCGGACTCTATGTACATGTGCAGGAGGTTGTTATGGAGGACTCTATGTACATGCGCAGGAGGTTGTTATGGAGGACTCTATGTACATGTGCAGGAGGTTGTTATGGAGGACTCTATGTACATGTGCAGGAGGTTGTTATGGAGGAATCTATGTACATGTGCAGGAGGTTGTTATGGAGGACTCTATGTACATGTGCAGGAGGTTGTTATGGCGGACTCTATGTACATGTGCAGGAGGTTGTTATGGCGGACTCTATGTACATGTGCAGGAGGTTGTTATGGTGGACTCTATGTACATGTGCAGGAGGTTGTTATGGCGGACTCTATGTACATGTGCAGGAGGTTGTTATGGCGGACTCTATGTACATGCGCAGGAGGTTGTTATGGAGGACTCTATGTACATGTGCAGGAGGTTGTTATGGAGGTCTCTATGTACATGGTCAGGAGGTTGTTATGGAGGACTCTATGTACATGTGCAGGAGGTTGTTATGGCGGACTCTATGTACATGCGCAGGAGGTTGTTATGGAGGACTCTATGTACATGTGCAGGAGGTTGTTATGGAGGTCTCTATGTACATGGTCAGGAGGTTGTTATGGAGGACTCTATGTACATGTGCAGGAGGTTGTTATGGCGGACTCTATGTACATGTGCAGGAGGTTGTTATGGAGGACTCTATGTACATGTGCAGGAGGTTGTTATGGCGGACTCTATGTACATGTGCAGGAGGTGGTTATGGCGGTCTCTATGTACATGTGCAGGAGGTTGTTATGGAGGACTCTATGTACATGTGCAGGAGGTTGTTATGGAGGACTCTATGTACATGTGCAGGAGGTTGTTATGGAGGACTCTATGTACATGTGCAGGAGGTTGTTATGGCGGACTCTATGTACATGTGCAGGAGGTGGTTATGGCGGACTCTATGTACATGTGCAGGAGGTTGTTATGGCAGACTCTATGTACATGTGCAGGAGGTTGTTATGGCGGACTCTATGTACATGTGCAGGAGGTTGTTATGGCGGACTCTATGTACATGTGCAGGAGGTTGTTATGGCGGACTCTATGTACATGTGCAGGAGGTTGTTATGGCGGACTCTATGTACATGTGCAGGAGGTTGTTATGGTGGACTCTATGTACATGTGCAGGAGGTTGTTATGGCGGACTCTATGTACATGTGCAGGAGGTTGTTATGGAGGACTCTATGTACATGTGCAGGAGGTTGTTATGGTGGACTCTATGTACATGTGCAGGAGGTTGTTATGGAGGACTCTATGTACATGTGCAGGAGGTGGTTATGGCAGACTCTATGTACATGTGCAGGAGGTTGTTATGGCGGACTCTATGTACATGTGCAGGAGGTGGTTATGGCAGACTCTATGTACATGCGCAGGAGGTTGTTATGGCGGACTCTATGTACATGTGCAGGAGGTGGTTATGGCGGACTCTATGTACATGTGCAGGAGGTTGTTATGGCGGACTCTATGTACATGTGCAGGAGGTTGTTATGGAGGACTCTATGTACAGGTGCAGGAGGTTGTTATGGAGGACTCTATGTACAGGTGCAGGAGGTTGTTATGGAGGACTATATGTACAGGTGCAGGAGGTTGTTATGGAGGACTCTATGTACATGTGCAGGAGGTTGTTATGCAGGACTCTATGTACATGTGCAGGAGGTTGTTATGGAGGACTTTATGTACATGTGCAGGAGGTTGTTATGGAGGACTCTATGTACATGTGCAGGAGGTTGTTAAGGAGGACTCTATGTACATGTGCAGGAGGTGGTTATGGCAGACTCTATGTACATGTGCAGGAGGTTGTTATGGAGGACTCTATGTACATGTGCAGGAGGTTGTTATGGCGGCCTCTATGTACATGTGCAGGAGGTTGTTTTGGCGGACTCTATGTACATGTGCAGGAGGTTGTTATGGAGGACTCTATGTACATGTGCAGGAGGTTGTTATGGAGGACTCTATGTACATGTGCAGGAGGTTGTTATGGAGGACTCTATGTACATGTGCAGGAGGTTGTTATGGCGGACTCTATGTACATGTGCAGGAGGTTGTTATGGCGGACTCTATGTACATGTGCAGGAGGTTGTTATGGCGGACTCTATGTACATGTGCAGGAGGTTGTTATGGGGGACTCTATGTACATGTGCAGGAGGTTGTTATGGAGGACTCTATGTACATGTGCAGGAGGTTGTTATGGAGGACTCTATGTACATGTGCAGGAGGTTGTTATGGAGGACTCTATGTACATGTGCAGGAGGTTGTTATGGAGGACTCTATGTACATGTGCAGGAGGTTGTTATGGAGGACTCTATGTACATGTGCAGGAGGTTGTTATGGCGGACTCTATGTACATGTGCAGGAGGTTGTTATGGCGGACTCTATGTACATGTGCAGGAGGTTGTTATGGAGGACTCTATGTACATGTGCAGGAGGTTGTTATGGAGGACTCTATGTACATGTGCAGGAGGTGGTTATGGCAGACTCTATGTACATGTGCAGTAGGTTGTTATGGAGGACTCTATGTACATGTGCAGGAGGTGGTTATGGCGGACTCTATGTACATGTGCAGGAGGTTGTTATGGCGGACTCTATGTACATGTGCAGGAGGTTGTTATGGAGGACTCTATGTACATGTGCAGGAGGTTGTTATGGAGGACTCTATGTACATGTGCAGGAGGTGGTTATGGCAGACTCTATGTACATGTGCAGGAGGTGGTTATGGCAGACTCTATGTACATGTGCAGGAGGTTGTTATGGAGGACTCTATGTACATGTGCAGGAGGTTGTTATGGTGGACTCTATGTACATGTGCAGGAGGTTGTTATGGTGGACTCTATGTACATGTGCAGGAGGTTGTTATGGCAGACTCTATGTACATGTGCAGGAGGTTGTTATGGAGGACTCTATGTACATGTGCAGGAGGTTGTTATGGTGGACTCTATGTACATGTGCAGGAGGTTGTTTTGGCGGACTCTATGTACATGTGCAGGAGGTTGTTATGGCGGACTCTATGTACATGTGCAGGAGGTTGTTATGGTGGACTCTATGTACATGTGCAGGAGGTTGTTATGGTGGACTCTATGTACATGTGCAGGAGGTTGTTATGGCGGACTCTATGTACATGTGCAGGAGGTTGTTATGGCAGACTCTATGTACATGTGCAGGAGGTTGTTATGGTGGACTCTATGTACATGTGCAGGAGGTTGTTATGGCGGACTCTATGTACATGTGCAGGAGGTGGTTATGGCAGACTCTATGTACATGTGCAGGAGGTGGTTATGGCGGACTCTATGTACATGTGCAGGAGGTTGTTACGGCGGACTCTATGTACATGTGCAGGAGGTTGTTATGGAGGACTCTATGTACATGTGCAGGAGGTTGTTATGGTGGTCTCTATGTACATGTGCAGGAGGTTGTTATGGAGGACTCTATGTACATGTGCAGGAGGTTGTTATGGAGGTCTCTATGTACATGTGCAGGAGGTTGTTATGGTGGACTCTATGTACATGTGCAGGAGGTTGTTATGGAGGACTCTATGTACATGTGCAGGAGGTTGTTATGGCAGACTCTATGTACATGTGCAGGAGGTTGTTATGGCAGACTCTATGTACATGTGCAGGAGGTGGTTATGGAGGACTCTATGTACATGTGCAGGAGGTTGTTATGGCGGACTCTATGTACATGTGCAGGAGGTTGTTATGGCGGACTCTATGTACATGTGCAGGAGGTTGTTATGGAGGACTCTATGTACATGTGCAGGAGGTTGTTATGGAGGACTCTATGTACATGTGCAGGAGGTTGTTATGGAGGACTCTATGTACATATGCAGGAGGTTGTTATGGCAGACTCTATGTACATGTGCAGGAGGTGGTTATGGAGGACTCTATGTACATGTGCAGGAGGTTGTTATGGCGGACTCTATGTACATGTGCAGGAGGTTGTTATGGCGGACTCTATGTACATGTGCAGGAGGTTGTTATGGCGGACTCTATGTACATGTGCAGGAGGTTGTTATGGAGGACTCTATGTACATGTGCAGGAGGTTGTTATGGCGGACTCTATGTACATGTGCAGGAGGTGGTTATGGCAGACTCTATGTATATGTGCAGGAGGTTGTTATGGCGGACTCTATGTACATGTGCAGGAGGTGGTTATGGCAGACTCTATGTACATGTGCAGGAGGTTGTTATGGCAGACTCTATGTACATGCGCAGGAGGTTGTTATGGAGGACTCTATGTACATGTGCAGGAGGTTGTTATGGCGGACTCTATGTACATGTGCAGGAGGTGGTTATGGCAGACTCTATGTACATGCGCAGGAGGTTGTTATGGCGGACTCTATGTACATGTGCAGGAGGTGATTATGGCAGACTCTATGTACATGCGCAGGAGGTTGTTATGGCGGACTCTATGTACATGTGCAGGAGGTGGTTATGGCGGACTCTATGTACATGTGCAGGAGGTTGTTATGGCGGACTCTATGTACATGTGCAGGAGGTTGTTATTGCGGACTCTATGTACATGTGCAGGAGGTTGTTATGGCAGACTCTATGTACATGTGCAGGAGGTTGTTATGGCAGACTCTATGTACATGTGCAGGAGGTTGTTATGGAGGACTCTATGTACATGCGCAGGAGGTTGTTATGGCGGACTCTATGTACATGTGCAGGAGGTTGTTATTGCGGACTCTATGTACATGTGCAGGAGGTTGTTATGGCAGACTCTATGTACATGTGCAGGAGGTTGTTATGGGGGACTCTATGTACATGTGCAGGAGGTTGTTATGGAGGACTCTATGTACAGGTGCAGGAGGTTGTTATGGAGGACTCTATGTACATGTGCAGGAGGTTGTTATGCAGGACTCTATGTACATGTGCAGGAGGTTGTTATGGAGGACTCTATGTACATGTGCAGGAGGTTGTTATGGAGGACTCTATGTACATGTGCAGGAGGTTGTTATGGAGGACTCTATGTACATGTGCAGGAGGTGGTTATGGCAGACTCTATGTACATGTGCAGGAGGTTGTTATGGAGGACTCTATGTACATGTGCAGGAGGTTGTTATGGCGGACTCTATGTACATGTGCAGGAGGTTGTTTTGGCGGACTCTATGTACATGTGCAGGAGGTTGTTATGGAGGACTCTATGTACATGCGCAGGAGGTTGTTATGGCGGACTCTATGTACATGTGCAGGAGGTTGTTATGGAGGACTCTATGTACATGTGCAGGAGGTTGTTATGGCGGACTCTATGTACATGTGCAGGAGGTTGTTATGGCGGACTCTATGTACATGTGCAGGAGGTTGTTATGGCGGACTCTATGTACATGCGCAGGAGGTTGTTATGGCGGACTCTATGTACATGTGCAGGAGGTTGTTATGGCGGACTCTATGTACATGCGCAGGAGGTTGTTATGGCGGACTCTATGTACATGTGCAGGAGGTTGTTATGGAGGACTCTATGTACATGTGCAGGAGGTTGTTATGGAGGACTCTATGTACATGTGCAGGAGGTTGTTATGGCGGACTCTATGTACATGTGCAGGAGGTTGTTATGGAGGACTCTATGTACATGTGCAGGAGGTTGTTATGGAGGACTCTATGTACATGTGCAGGAGGTTGTTATGGCGGACTCTATGTACATGTGCAGGAGGTTGTTATGGAGGACTCTATGTACATGCGCAGGAGGTTGTTATGGAGGACTCTATGTACATGTGCAGGAGGTTGTTATGGAGGACTCTATGTACATGTGCAGGAGGTTGTTATGGAGGAATCTATGTACATGTGCAGGAGGTTGTTATGGAGGACTCTATGTACATGTGCAGGAGGTTGTTATGGCGGACTCTATGTACATGTGCAGGAGGTTGTTATGGCGGACTCTATGTACATGTGCAGGAGGTTGTTATGGTGGACTCTATGTACAGGTGCAGGAGGTTGTTATGGAGGACTCTATGTACATGTGCAGGAGGTTGTTATGGAGGACTCTATGTACATGTGCAGGAGGTTGTTATGGCGGACTCTATGTACATGTGCAGGAGGTTGTTATGGCGGACTCTATGTACATGTGCAGGAGGTTGTTATGGAGGTCTCTATGTACATGGTCAGGAGGTTGTTATGGAGGACTCTATGTACATGTGCAGGAGGTTGTTATGGCGGACTCTATGTACATGTGCAGGAGGTTGTTATGGCGGACTCTATGTACATGTGCAGGAGGTTGTTATGGAGGACTCTATGTACATGTGCAGGAGGTTGTTATGGAGGACTCTATGTACATGTGCAGGAGGTTGTTATGGAGGACTCTATGCACATGTGCAGAAGGTTGTTATGGCGGACTCTATGTACATGTGCAGGAGGTTGTTATGGAGGACTCTATGTACATGTGCAGGAGGTTGTTATGGCGGACTCTATGTACATGTGCAGGAGGTTGTTATGGCGGACTCTATGTACATGTGCAGGAGGTTGTTATGGCGGACTCTATGCACATGTGCAGGAGGTTGTTATGGAGGACTCTATGTACATGTGCAGGAGGTTGTTATGGCGGACTCTATGTACATGTGCAGGAGGTTGTTATGGCGGACTCTATGTACATGTGCAGGAGGTTGTTATGGAGGACTCTATGTACATGTGCAGGAGGTTGTTATGGTGGACTCTATGTACATGTGCAGGAGGTTGTTATGGCAGACTCTATGTACATGTGCAGGAGGTTGTTATGGAGGACTCCATGTACATGTGCAGGAGGTTGTTATGGAGGACTATGTACATGTGCAGGAGGTTGTTATGGAGGACTCTATGTACATGTGCAGGAGGTTGTTATGGCGGACTCTATGTACATGTGCAGGAGGTTGTTATGGCGGACTCTATGTACATGTGCAGGAGGTTGTTATGGAGGTCTCTATGTACATGTGCAGGAGGTTGTTATGGTGGACTCTATGTACATGTGCAGGAGGTTGTTATGGCGGACTCTATGTACATGTGCAGGAGGTTGTTATGGAGGTCTCTATGTACATGTGCAGGAGGTTGTTATGGAGGACTCTATGTACATGTGCAGGAGGTTGTTATGGAGGACTCTATGTACATGTGCAGGAGGTGGTTATGGCGGACTCTATGTACATGTGCAGGAGGTTGTTACGGCGGACTCTATGTACATGTGCAGGAGGTTGTTATGGAGGACTCTATGTACATGTGCAGGAGGTTGTTATGGAGGACTCTATGTACATGTGCAGGAGGTTGTTATGGCAGACTCTATGTACATGTGCAGGAGGTTGTTATGGCAGACTCTATGTACATGTGCAGGAGGTGGTTATGGAGGACTCTATGTACATGTGCAGGAGGTTGTTATGGCGGACTCTATGTACATGTGCAGGAGGTTGTTATGGCGGACTCTATGTACATGTGCAGGAGGTTGTTATGGAGGACTCTATGTACATGTGCAGGAGGTTGTTATGGAGGACTCTATGTACATGTGCAGGAGGTTGTTATGGAGGACTCTATGTACATATGCAGGAGGTTGTTATGGCAGACTCTATGTACATGTGCAGGAGGTGGTTATGGAGGACTCTATGTACATGTGCAGGAGGTTGTTATGGCGGACTCTATGTACATGTGCAGGAGGTTGTTATGGCGGACTCTATGTACATGTGCAGGAGGTTGTTATGGCGGACTCTATGTACATGTGCAGGAGGTTGTTATGGAGGACTCTATGTACATGTGCAGGAGGTTGTTATGGCGGACTCTATGTACATGTGCAGGAGGTGGTTATGGCAGACTCTATGTATATGTGCAGGAGGTTGTTATGGCGGACTCTATGTACATGTGCAGGAGGTGGTTATGGCAGACTCTATGTACATGTGCAGGAGGTTGTTATGGCAGACTCTATGTACATGTGCAGGAGGTTGTTATGGCAGACTCTATGTACATGTGCAGGAGGTTGTTATGGCAGACTCTATGTACATGTGCAGAAGGTTGTTATGGCGGACTCTATGTACATGTGCAGGAGGTTGTTATGGCGGACTCTATGTACATGTGCAGGAGGTTGTTATGGCGGACTCTATGCACATGTGCAGGAGGTTGTTATGGTGGACTCTATGTACATGTGCAGGAGGTTGTTATGGCAGACTCTATGTACATGCGCAGGAGGTTGTTATGGAGGACTCTATGTACATGTGCAGGAGGTTGTTATGGCGGACTCTATGTACATGTGCAGGAGGTGGTTATGGCAGACTCTATGTACATGCGCAGGAGGTTGTTATGGCGGACTCTATGTACATGTGCAGGAGGTGGTTATGGCAGACTCTATGTACATGCGCAGGAGGTTGTTATGGCGGACTCTATGTACATGTGCAGGAGGTGGTTATGGCGGACTCTATGTACATGTGCAGGAGGTTGTTATGGCGGACTCTATGTACATGTGCAGGAGGTTGTTATTGCGGACTCTATGTACATGTGCAGGAGGTTGTTATGGCAGACTCTATGTACATGTGCAGGAGGTTGTTATGGCAGACTCTATGTACATGTGCAGGAGGTTGTTATGGAGGACTCTATGTACATGCGCAGGAGGTTGTTATGGCGGACTCTATGTACATGTGCAGGAGGTTGTTATTGCGGACTCTATGTACATGTGCAGGAGGTTGTTATGGCAGACTCTATGTACATGTGCAGGAGGTTGTTATGGGGGACTCTATGTACATGTGCAGGAGGTTGTTATGGAGGACTCTATGTACAGGTGCAGGAGGTTGTTATGGAGGACTCTATGTACATGTGCAGGAGGTTGTTATGCAGGACTCTATGTACATGTGCAGGAGGTTGTTATGGAGGACTCTATGTACATGTGCAGGAGGTTGTTATGGAGGACTCTATGTACATGTGCAGGAGGTTGTTATGGAGGACTCTATGTACATGTGCAGGAGGTGGTTATGGCAGACTCTATGTACATGTGCAGGAGGTTGTTATGGAGGACTCTATGTACATGTGCAGGAGGTTGTTATGGCGGACTCTATGTACATGTGCAGGAGGTTGTTTTGGCGGACTCTATGTACATGTGCAGGAGGTTGTTATGGAGGACTCTATGTACATGCGCAGGAGGTTGTTATGGCGGACTCTATGTACATGTGCAGGAGGTTGTTATGGAGGACTCTATGTACATGTGCAGGAGGTTGTTATGGCGGACTCTATGTACATGTGCAGGAGGTTGTTATGGCGGACTCTATGTACATGTGCAGGAGGTTGTTATGGCGGACTCTATGTACATGCGCAGGAGGTTGTTATGGCGGACTCTATGTACATGTGCAGGAGGTTGTTATGGCGGACTCTATGTACATGCGCAGGAGGTTGTTATGGCGGACTCTATGTACATGTGCAGGAGGTTGTTATGGAGGACTCTATGTACATGCGCAGGAGGTTGTTATGGAGGACTCTATGTACATGTGCAGGAGGTTGTTATGGAGGACTCTATGTACATGTGCAGGAGGTTGTTATGGAGGAATCTATGTACATGTGCAGGAGGTTGTTATGGAGGACTCTATGTACATGTGCAGGAGGTTGTTATGGCGGACTCTATGTACATGTGCAGGAGGTTGTTATGGCGGACTCTATGTACATGTGCAGGAGGTTGTTATGGTGGACTCTATGTACATGTGCAGGAGGTTGTTATGGCGGACTCTATGTACATGTGCAGGAGGTTGTTATGGCGGACTCTATGTACATGTGCAGGAGGTTGTTATGGAGGTCTCTATGTACATGGTCAGGAGGTTGTTATGGAGGACTCTATGTACATGTGCAGGAGGTTGTTATGGCGGACTCTATGTACATGTGCAGGAGGTTGTTATGGCGGACTCTATGTACATGTGCAGGAGGTTGTTATGGAGGACTCTATGTACATGTGCAGGAGGTTGTTATGGAGGACTCTATGTACATGTGCAGGAGGTTGTTATGGAGGACTCTATGTACATGTGCAGGAGGTTGTTATGGCGGACTCTATGTACATGTGCAGGAGGTTGTTATGGCGGACTCTATGTACATGTGCAGGAGGTTGTTATGGCGGACTCTATGCACATGTGCAGGAGGTTGTTATGGAGGACTCTATGTACATGTGCAGGAGGTTGTTATGGTGGACTCTATGTACATGTGCAGGAGGTTGTTATGGAGGACTCTATGTACATGTGCAGGAGGTTGTTATGGTGGACTCTATGTACATGTGCAGGAGGTTGTTATGGCAGACTCTATGTACATGTGCAGGAGGTTGTTATGGAGGACTCCATGTACATGTGCAGGAGGTTGTTATGGAGGACTATGTACATGTGCAGGAGGTTGTTATGGAGGACTCTATGTACATGTGCAGGAGGTTGTTATGGCGGACTCTATGTACATGTGCAGGAGGTTGTTATGGAGGACTCTATGTACATGTGCAGGAGGTGGTTATGGCAGACTCTATGTACATGTGCAGGAGGTTGTTATGGCGGACTCTATGTACATGTGCAGGAGGTGGTTATGGCAGACTCTATGTACATGCGCAGGAGGTTGTTATGGCGGACTCTATGTACATGTGCAGGAGGTGGTTATGGCGGACTCTATGTACATGTGCAGGAGGTTGTTATGGCGGACTCTATGTACATGTGCAGGAGGTTGTTATGGAGGACTCTATGTACATGTGCAGGAGGTTGTTATGGCGGACTCTATGTACCTGTGCAGGAGGTTGTTATGGCGGACTCTATGTACATGCGCAGGAGGTTGTTATGGAGGACTCTATGTACATGTGCAGGAGGTTGTTATGGAGGACTCTATGTACATGCGCAGGAGGTTGTTATGGAGGACTCTATGTACATGTGCAGGAGGTTGTTATGGAGGACTCTATGTACATGTGCAGGAGGTTGTTATGGAGGAATCTATGTACATGTGCAGGAGGTTGTTATGGAGGACTCTATGTACATGTGCAGGAGGTTGTTATGGCGGACTCTATGTACATGTGCAGGAGGTTGTTATGGCGGACTCTATGTACATGTGCAGGAGGTTGTTATGGTGGACTCTATGTACATGTGCAGGAGGTTGTTATGGCGGACTCTATGTACATGTGCAGGAGGTTGTTATGGCGGACTCTATGTACATGTGCAGGAGGTTGTTATGGAGGTCTCTATGTACATGGTCAGGAGGTTGTTATGGAGGACTCTATGTACATGTGCAGGAGGTTGTTATGGCGGACTCTATGTACATGTGCAGGAGGTTGTTATGGAGGACTCTATGTACATGTGCAGGAGGTTGTTATGGCAGACTCTATGTACATGTGCAGGAGGTTGTTATGGCAGACTCTATGTACATGCGCAGGAGGTTGTTATGGCGGACTCTATGTACATGTGCAGGAGGTTGTTATGGAGGACTCTATGTACATGTGCAGGAGGTTGTTATGGAGGACTCTATGTACATGTGCAGGAGGTTGTTATGGAGGACTCTATGTACATGCGCAGGAGGTTGTTATGGCGGACTCTATGTACATGTGCAGGAGGTTGTTATGGCGGACTCTATGTACATGTGCAGGAGGTTGTTATGGCAGACTCTATGTACATGTGCAGGAGGTTGTTATGGCAGACTCTATGTACATGTGCAGGAGGATGTTATGGAGGACTCTATGTACATGTGCAGGAGGTTGTTATGGAGGACTCTATGTACATGTGCAGGAGGTTGTTATGGCGGACTCTATGTACATGTGCAGGAGGTTGTTATGGCGGACTCTATGTACATGTGCAGGAGGTTGTTATGGCGGACTCTATGTACATGTGCAGGAGGTTGTTATGGCGGACTCTATGTACATGTGCAGGAGGTTGTTATGGAGGACTCTATGCACATGTGCAGGAGGTTGTTATGGCGGACTCTATGTACATGTGCAGGAGGTTGTTATGGAGGACTCTATGTACATGTGCAGGAGGTTGTTATGGCGGACTCTATGTACAGGTGCAGGAGGTTGTTATGGAGGACTCTATGTACATGTGCAGGAGGTTGTTATGGCGGACTCTATGTACATGTGCAGGAGGTTGTTATGGAGGACTCTATGTACATGTGCAGGAGGTTGTTATGGAGGACTCTATGTACATGTGCAGGAGGTTGTTATGGAGGACTCTATGTACATGTGCAGGAGGTTGTTATGGTGGACTCTATGTACATGTGCAGGAGGTTGTTATGGCAGACTCTATGCACATGTGCAGGAGGTTGTTATGGCGGACTCTATGTACATGTGCAGGAGGTTGTTATGGCGGACTCTATGTACATGTGCAGGAGGTTGTTATGGAGGACTCTATGTACATGTGCAGGAGGTTGTTATGGCGGACTCTATGTACATGTGCAGGAGGTTGTTATGGAGGACTCTATGTACATGTGCAGGAGGTGGTTATGGCAGACTCTATGTACATGTGCAGGAGGTTGTTATGGCGGACTCTATGTACATGTGCAGGAGGTGGTTATGGAGGACTCTATGTACATGCGCAGGAGGTTGTTATGGAGGACTCTATGTACATGTGCAGGAGGTGGTTATGGAGGACTCTATGTACATGCGCAGGAGGTTGTTATGGTGGACTCTATGTACATGTGCAGGAGGTTGTTATGGAGGACTCTATGTACATGCGCAGGAGGTTGTTATGGCGGACTCTATGTACATGTGCAGGAGGTGGTTATGGCGGACTCTATGTACATGTGCAGGAGGTTGTTATGGCGGACTCTATGTACATGTGCAGGAGGTTGTTATGGAGGACTCTATGTACAGGTGCAGGAGGTTGTTATGGAGGACTCTATGTACAGGTGCAGGAGGTTGTTATGGAGGACTATATGTACAGGTGCAGGAGGTTGTTATGGAGGACTCTATGTACATGTGCAGGAGGTTGTTATGCAGGACTCTATGTACATGTGCAGGAGGTTGTTATGGAGGACTCTATGTACATGTGCAGGAGGTTGTTATGGAGGACTCTATGTACATGTGCAGGAGGTTGTTAAGGAGGACTCTATGTACATGTGCAGGAGGTGGTTATGGCAGACTCTATGTACATGTGCAGGAGGTTGTTATGGAGGACTCTATGTACATGTGCAGGAGGTTGTTATGGCGGACTCTATGTACATGTGCAGGAGGTTGTTTTGGCGGACTCTATGTACATGTGCAGGAGGTTGTTATGGCAGACTCTATGTACATGTGGAGGAGGTTGTTATGGAGGACTCTATGTACATGTGCAGGAGGTTGTTATGGAGGACTCTATGTACATGTGCAGGAGGTTGTTATGGCGGACTCTATGTACATGTGCAGGAGGTTGTTATGGGGGACTCTATGTACATGTGCAGGAGGTTGTTATGGAGGACTCTATGTACATGTGCAGGAGGTTGTTATGGAGGACTCTATGTACATGTGCAGGAGGTTGTTATGGAGGACTCTATGTACATGTGCAGGAGGTTGTTATGGCGGACTCTATGTACATGTGCAGGAGGTTGTTATGGCGGACTCTATGTACATGTGCAGGAGGTTGTTATGGAGGACTCTATGTACATGTGCAGGAGGTTGTTATGGAGGACTCTATGTACATGTGCAGGAGGTGGTTATGGCAGACTCTATGTACATGTGCAGTAGGTTGTTATGGAGGACTCTATGTACATGTGCAGGAGGTTGTTATGGAGGACTCTATGTACATGTGCAGGAGGTTGTTATGGCGGACTCTATGTACATGCGCAGGAGGTTGTTATGGCGGACTCTATGTACATGTGCAGGAGGTGGTTATGGCGGACTCTATGTACATGTGCAGGAGGTTGTTATGGCGGACTCTATGTACATGTGCAGGAGGTTGTTATGGAGGACTCTATGTACATGTGCAGGAGGTTGTTATGGAGGACTCTATGTACATGTGCAGGAGGTGGTTATGGCAGACTCTATGTACATGTGCAGGAGGTGGTTATGGCAGACTCTATGTACATGTGCAGGAGGTTGTTATGGAGGACTCTATGTACATGTGCAGGAGGTTGTTATGGTGGACTCTATGTACATGTGCAGGAGGTTGTTATGGTGGACTCTATGTACATGTGCAGGAGGTTGTTATGGCAGACTCTATGTACATGTGCAGGAGGTTGTTATGGAGGACTCTATGTACATGTGCAGGAGGTGGTTATGGCAGACTCTATGTACATGTGCAGGAGGTGGTTATGGCGGACTCTATGTACATGTGCAGGAGGTTGTTATGGCGGACTCTATGTACATGTGCAGGAGATTGTTATGGAGGACTCTATGTACATGTGCAGGAGGTTGTTATGGAGGACTCTATGTACATGTGCAGGAGGTTGTTATGGCAGACTCTATGTACATGTGCAGGAGGTTGTTATGGCAGACTCTATGTACATGTGCAGGAGGTGGTTATGGAGGACTCTATGTACATGTGCAGGAGGTTGTTATGGCGGACTCTATGTACATGTGCAGGAGGTTGTTATGGCGGACTCTATGTACATGTGCAGGAGGTTGTTATGGAGGACTCTATGTACATGTGCAGGAGGTTGTTATGGAGGACTCTATGTACATGTGCAGGAGGTTGTTATGGAGGACTCTATGTACATATGCAGGAGGTTGTTATGGCAGACTCTATGTACATGTGCAGGAGGTGGTTATGGAGGACTCTATGTACATGTGCAGGAGTTTGTTATGGCGGACTCTATGTACATGTGCAGGAGGTTGTTATGGCGGACTCTATGTACATGTGCAGGAGGTTGTTATGGAGGACTCTATGTACATGTGCAGGAGGTTGTTATGGCGGACTCTATGTACATGTGCAGGAGGTTGTTATGGCGGACTCTATGTACATGTGCAGGAGGTGGTTATGGAGGACTCTATGTACATGTGCAGGAGGTTGTTATGGAGGACTCTATGTACATGTGCAGGAGGTTGTTATGGCGGACTCTATGTACATGTGCAGGAGGTTGTTATGGCGGACTCTATGTACATGTGCAGGAGGTTGTTATGGCGGTCTCTATGTACATGTGCAGGAGGTTGTTATGGAGGACTCTATGTACATGTGCAGGAGGTTGTTATGGAGGACTCTATGTACATGTGCAGAAGGTTGTTATGGCGGACTCTATGTACATGTGCAGGAGGTTGTTATGGAGGACTCTATGTACATGTGCAGGAGGTTGTTATGGAGGACTCTATGTACATGTGCAGGAGGTTGTTTTGGCGGACTCTATGTACATGTGCAGGAGGTTGTTATGGAGGACTCTATGTACATGTGCAGGAGGTTGTTATGGAGGACTCTATGTACATGTGCAGGAGGTTGTTTTGGCAGACTCTATGTACATGTGCAGGAGGTTGTTATGGCAGACTCTATGTACATGCGCAGGAGGTTGTTATGGAGGACTCTATGTACATGTGCAGGAGGTTGTTATGGAGGACTCTATGTACATGTGCAGGAGGTTGTTATGGCGGACTCTATGTACATGTGCAGGAGGTTGTTATGGCGGACTCTATGTACATGTGCAGGAGGTTGTTATGGAGGACTCTATGTACATGTGCAGGAGGTTGTTATGGAGGACTCTATGTACATGTGCAGGAGGTTGTTATGGAGGACTCTATGTACATGTGCAGGAGGTTGTTATGGAGGACTCTATGTACATGTGCAGGAGGTTGTTATGGAGGACTCTATGTACATGTGCAGGAGGTTGTTATGGAGGACTCTATGTACATGTGCAGGAGGTTGTTTTGGCGGACTCTATGTACATGTGCAGAAGGTTGTTATGGCGGACTCTATGTACATGCGCAGGAGGTTGTTATGGAGGACTCTATGTACATGTGCAGGAGGTTGTTATGGAGGACTCTATGTACATGTGCAGGAGGTTGTTATGGAGGACTCTATGTACATGTGCAGGAGGTTGTTATGGAGGACTCTATGTACATGCGCAGGAGGTTGTTATGGAGGACTCTATGTACATGTGCAGGAGGTTGTTATGGTGGACTCTATGTACATGTGCAGGAGGTTGTTATGGAGGACTCTATGTACATGCGCAGGAGGTTGTTATGGCGGTCTCTATGTACATGTGCAGGAGGTTGTTATGGCGGACTCTATGTACATGTGCAGGAGGTTGTTATGGCGGTCTCTATGTACATGTGCAGGAGGTTGTTATGGTGGACTCTATGTACATGTGCAGGAGGTTGTTATGGAGGACTCTATGTACATGTGCAGGAGGTTGTTATGGCAGACTCTATGTACATGCGCAGGAGGTTGTTATGGCGGTCTCTATGTACATGTGCAGGAGGTTGTTATGGCGGACTCTATGTACATGTGCAGGAGGTTGTTATGGCGGACTCTATGTACATGTGCAGGAGGTTGTTATGGCGGACTCTATGTACATGTGCAGGAGGTTGTTATGGCGGACTCTATGTACATGTGCAGGAGGTTGTTATGGTGGACTCTATGTACATGTGCAGGAGGTTGTTATGGAGGACTCTATGTACATGTGCAGGAGGTTGTTATGGAGGACTCTATGTACATGTGCAGGAGGTTGTTATGGCGGACTCTATGTACATGTGCAGGAGGTGGTTATGGCGGACTCTATGTACATGTGCAGGAGGTTGTTATGGCGGACTCTATGTACATGTGCAGGAGGTTGTTATGGAGGACTCTATGTACATGTGCAGGAGGTTGTTATGGAGGACTCTATGTACATGTGCAGGAGGTTGTTATGGCGGACTCTATGTACATGTGCAGGAGGTTGTTATGGCGGACTCTATGTACAGGTGCAGGAGGTTGTTATGGAGGACTCTATGTACATGTGCAGGAGGTTGTTATGGAGGACTCTATGTACATGTGCAGGAGGTTGTTATGGCGGACTCTATGTACATGTGCAGGAGGTTGTTATGGAGGACTCTATGTACATGTGCAGGAGGTTGTTATGGTGGACTCTATGTACATGCGCAGGAGGTTGTTATGGCGGTCTCTATGTACATGTGCAGGAGGTTGTTATGGCGGTCTCTATGTACATGTGCAGGAGGTTTTTATGGCGGACTCTATGTACATGTGCAGGAGGTTGTTATGGAGGACTCTATGTACATGTGCAGGAGGTTGTTATGGAGGACTCTATGTACATGTGCAGGAGGTGGTTATGGCAGACTCTATGTACATGTGCAGGAGGTTGTTATGGAGGACTCTATGTACATGTGCAGGAGGTGGTTATGGCAGACTCTATGTACATGTGCAGGAGGTTGTTATGGAGGACTCTATGTACATGTGCAGGAGGTTGTTATGGCGGACTCTATGTACATGTGCAGGAGGTTGTTATGGAGGACTCTATGTACATGTGCAGGAGGTTGTTATGGCGGTCTCTATGTACATGTGCAGGAGGTTGTTATGGCGGACTCTATGTACATGTGCAGGAGGTTGTTATGGAGGACTCTATGTACATGTGCAGGAGGTTGTTATGGAGGACTCTATGTACATGTGCAGGAGGTTGTTATGGCGGACTCTATGTACATGTGCAGGAGGTTGTTATGGAGGACTCTATGTACATGTGCAGGAGGATGTTATGGAGGACTCTATGTACATGTGCAGGAGGTTGTTATGGAGGACTCTATGTACATGTGCAGGAGGTTGTTATGGAGGACTCTATGTACATGTGCAGGAGGTTGTTATGGAGGACTCTATGTACATGTGCAGGAGGTTGTTATGGCGGACTCTATGTACATGTGCAGGAGGTTGTTATGGCGGACTCTATGTACATGTGCAGGAGGATGTTATGGAGGACTCTATGTACATGTGCAGGAGGTTGTTATGGAGGACTCTATGTACATGTGCAGAAGGTTGTTATGGCGGACTCTATGTACATGTGCAGGAGGTTGTTATGGCGGACTCTATGTACATGTGCAGGAGGTTGTTATGGAGGACTCTATGTACATGTGCAGGAGGTTGTTATGCAGGACTCTATGTACATGTGCAGGAGGTTGTTATGGAGGACTCTATGTACATGTGCAGGAGGTTGTTATGGAGGACTCTATGTACATGTGCAGAAGGTTGTTATGGAGGACTCTATGTACATGTGCAGGAGGTTGTTATGGCGGACTCTATGTACATGTGCAGGAGGTTGTTATGGAGGACTCTATGTACATGTGCAGGAGGTTGTTATGGCGGTCTCTATGTACATGTGCAGGAGGTTGTTATGGCGGACTCTATGTACATGTGCAGGAGGTTGTTATGGCGGACTCTATGTACATGTGCAGGAGGATGTTATGGCAGACTCTATGTACATGTGCAGGAGGTTGTTATGGAGGACTCTATGTACATGTGCAGGAGGTTGTTATGGAGGACTCTATGTACATGTGCAGGAGGTTGTTATGGCGGACTCTATGTACATGTGCAGAAGGTTGTTATGGCGGACTCTATGTACATGTGCAGGAGGTTGTTATGGAGGACTCTATGTACATGTGCAGGAGGTTGTTATGGAGGACTCTATGTACATGTGCAGGAGGTTGTTATGGCAGACTCTATGTACATGTGCAGGAGGTTGTTATGGCGGACTCTATGTACATGTGCAGAAGGTTGTTATGGCGGACTCTATGTACATGTGCAGGAGGTTGTTATGGCGGACTCTATGTACATGTGCAGGAGGTTGTTATGGCGGACTCTATGTACATGTGCAGAAGGTTGTTATGGCGGACTCTATGTACATGTGCAGGAGGTTGTTATGGAGGACTCTATGTACATGTGCAGGAGGTTGTTATGGAGGACTCTATGTACATGCGCAGGAGGTTGTTATGGAGGACTCTATGTACATGTGCAGGAGGTTGTAATGGAGGACTCTATGTACATGTGCAGAAGGTTGTTATGGCGGACTCTATGTACATGTGCAGGAGGTTGTTATGGAGGACTCTATGTACATGTGCAGGAGGTTGTTATGGAGGACTCTATGTACATGTGCAGGAGGTTGTTATGGAGGACTCTATGTACATGTGCAGGAGGTTGTTATGGCGGACTCTATGTACATGTGCAGGAGGTTGTTATGGCGGACTCTATGTACATGTGCAGGAGGTTGTAATGGAGGACTCTATGTACATGTGCAGGAGGTTGTTATGGCGGACTCTATGTACATGTGCAGGAGGTTGTTATGGCAGACTCTATGTACATGCGCAGGAGGTTGTTATGGCGGTCTCTATGTACATGTGCAGGAGGTTGTTATGGCGGACTCTATGTACATGTGCAGAAGGTTGTTATGGAGGACTCTATGTACATGTGCAGGAGGTTGTTATGGCGGACTCTATGTACATGTGCAGGAGGTTGTTATGGAGGACTCTATGTACATGTGCAGGAGGTTGTTATGGCAGACTCTATGTACATGTGCAGGAGGTTGTTATGGCGGACTCTATGTACATGTGCAGAAGGTTGTTATGGAGGACTCTATGTACATGTGCAGGAGGTTGTTATGGCGGACTCTATGTACATGTGCAGGAGGTTGTTATGGAGGACTCTATGTACATGTGCAGAAGGTTGTTATGGAGGACTCTATGTACATGTGCAGGAGGTTGTTATGGCGGACTCTATGTACATGTGCAGGAGGTTGTTATGGAGGACTCTATGTACATGTGCAGGAGGTTGTTATGGAGGACTCTATGTACATGTGCAGGAGGTTGTTATGGAGGACTCTATGTACATGCGCAGGAGGTTGTTATGGAGGACTCTATGTACATGTGCAGGAGGTTGTTATGGAGGTCTCTATGTACATGTGCAGGAGGTTGTTATGGAGGACTCTATGTACATGTGCAGGAGGTTGTTATGGTGGACTCTATGTACATGTGCAGGAGGTTGTTATGGAGGTCTCTATGTACATGTGCAGGAGGTTGTTATGGAGGACTCTATGTACATGTGCAGGAGGTTGTTATGGCGGACTCTATGTACATGTGCAGGAGGTTGTTATGGAGGACTCTATGTACATGTGCAGGAGGTTGTTATGGAGGACTCTATGTACATGTGCAGGAGGTTGTTATGGAGGACTCTATGTACATGTGCAGGAGGTTGTTATGGTGGACTCTATGTACATGTGCAGGAGGTTGTTATGGTGGACTCTATGTACATGTGCAGGAGGTTGTTATGGCGGACTCTATGTACATGTGCAGGAGGTTGTTATGGAGGACTCTATGTACATGTGCAGGAGGTTGTTATGGCGGACTCTATGTACATGTGCAGGAGGTTGTTATGGAGGACTCTATGTACATGTGCAGGAGGTTGTTATGGCGGACTCTATGTACATGTGCAGGAGGTTGTTATGGAGGACTCTATGTACATGTGCAGGAGGTTGTTATGGCGGACTCTATGTACATGTGCAGGAGGTTGTTATGGTGGACTCTATGTACATGTGCAGGAGGTTGTTATGGAGGACTCTATGTACATGTGCAGGAGGTTGTTATGGAGGACTCTATGTACATGTGCAGGAGGTTGTTATGGCGGACTCTATGTACATGTGCAGGAGGTTGTTATGGAGGACTCTATGTACATGTGCAGGAGGTTGTTATGGAGGACTCTATGTACATGTGCAGGAGGTTGTTATGGAGGACTCTATGTACATGTGCAGGAGGTTGTTATGGCGGACTCTATGTACATGTGCAGGAGGTTGTTATGGAGGACTCTATGTACATGTGCAGGAGGTTGTTATGGTGGACTCTATGTACATGTGCAGGAGGTTGTTATGGAGGACTCTATGTACATATGCAGGAGGTTGTTATGGCGGACTCTATGTACATGTGCAGGAGGTTGTTATGGAGGACTCTATGTACATGTGCAGGAGGTTGTTATGGAGGACTCTATGTACATGTGCAGGAGGTTGTTATGGAGGACTCTATGTACATGTGCAGGAGGTTGTTATGGAGGACTCTATGTACATGTGCAGGAGGTTGTTATGGAGGACTCTATGTACATGTGCAGGAGGTTGTTATGGCGGACTCTATGTACATGTGCAGGAGGTTGTTATGGCGGACTCTATGTACATGTGCAGGAGGTTGTTATGGCGGACTCTATGTACATGTGCAGGAGGTTGTTATGGCGGACTCTATGTACATGTGCAGGAGGTTGTTATGGCGGACTCTATGTACATGTGCAGGAGGTTGTTATGGTGGACTCTATGTACATGTGCAGGAGGTTGTTATGGCGGACTCTATGTACATGTGCAGGAGGTTGTTATGGTGGACTCTATGTACATGTGCAGGAGGTTGTTATGGTGGACTCTATGTACATGTGCAGGAGGTTGTTATGGAGGACTCTATGTACATGTGCAGGAGGTTGTTATGGAGGACTCTATGTACATGTGCAGGAGGTTGTTATGGAGGACTCTATGTACATGTGCAGGAGGTTGTTATGGCAGACTCTATGTACATGTGCAGGAGGTTGTTATGGAGGACTCTATGTACATGTGCAGGAGGTTGTTATGGAGGACTCTATGTACATGTGCAGGAGGTTGTTATGGCGGACTCTATGTACATGTGCAGGAGGTTGTTATGGCAGACTCTATGTACATGTGCAGGAGGTTGTTATGGCGGACTCTATGTACATGTGCAGGAGGTTGTTATGGAGGACTCTATGTACATGTGCAGGAGGTTGTTATGGCGGACTCTATGTACATGTGCAGGAGGTTGTTATGGCGGACTCTATGTACATGTGCAGGAGGTGGTTATGGCGGACTCTATGTACATGTGCAGGAGGTTGTTATTGCGGACTCTATGTACATGTGCAGGAGGTTGTTTTGGCGGACTCTATGTACATGTGCAGGAGGTTGTTATGGCGGACTCTATGTACATGTGCAGGAGGTTGTTATGGAGGACTCTATGTACATGTGCAGGAGGTTGTTATGGAGGACTCTATGTACATGTGCAGGAGGTTGTTATGGCGGTCTCTATGTACATGTGCAGGAGGTGGTTATGGCAGACTCTATGTACATGTGCAGGAGGTTGTTATGGAGGACTCTATGTACATGTGCAGGAGGTGGTTATGGCGGACTCTATGTACATGTGCAGGAGGTTGTTATGGAGGACTCTATGTACATGTGCAGGAGGTTGTTATGGAGGACTCTATGTACATGTGCAGGAGGTTGTTATGGAGGACTCTATGCACATGTGCAGGAGGTTGTTATGGAGGACTCTATGTACATGTGCAGGAGGTTGTTATGGAGGACTCTATGTACATGTGCAGGAGGTTGTTATGGAGGACTCTATGTACATGTGCAGGAGGTTGTTATGGGGGACTCTATGTACATGTGCAGGAGGTTGTTATGGAGGACTCTATGTACATGTGCAGGAGGTTGTTATGGAGGACTCTATGTACATGTGCAGGAGGTTGTTATGGAGGACTCTATGTACATGTGCAGGAGGTTGTTATGGCGGACTCTATGTACATGTGCAGGAGGTTGTTATGGCGGACTCTATGTACATGTGCAGGAGGTTGTTATGGCGGACTCTATGTACATGTGCAGGAGGTTGTTATGGCGGACTCTATGTACATGTGCAGGAGGTTGTTATGGAGGACTCTATGTACATGTGCAGGAGGTGGTTATGGAGGACTCTATGTACATGTGCAGGAGGTGGTTATGGAGGACTCTATGTACATGTGCAGGAGGTTGTTATGGCGGACTCTATGTACATGTGCAGGAGGTTGTTATGGAGGACTCTATGTACATGTGCAGGAGGTTGTTATGGAGGACTCTATGTACAGGTGCAGGAGGTTGTTATGGAGGACTCTATGTACATGTGCAGGAGGTTGTTATGGGGGACTCTATGTACATGTGCAGGAGGTTGTTATGGCGGACTCTATGTACATGTGCAGGAGGTTGTTATGGCGGACTCTATGTACATGTGCAGGAGGTTGTTATGGCGGACTCTATGTACATGTGCAGGAGGTTGTTATGGAGGACTCTATGTACATGTGCAGGAGGTTGTTATGGAGGACTCTATGTACAGGTGCAGGAGGTTGTTATGGAGGACTCTATGTACATGTGCAGGAGGCTGTTATGGGGGACTCTATGTACATGTGCAGGAGGTTGTTATGGCGGACTCTATGTACATGTACAAGAGAGGCCTGGATGCCTTTCTGGAGAGAAAAAATATCACGGGTTATGGGGATAAAACATTTATTTAATTCTTAAAGGTTGGACTTGATGGACTTGCGTCTTTTTCCAGCCTAATATACTATGATACTATGATAGGTGCTGCCAGCCTATATACTGGGGGAGGGAAGAGAGCTGGCAGGCTATATACTGCAGGGACTGGCAGGCTACATAGTGGGGGAGCAGGAGCTAGCAGGCTATATACTGAAGGGGCTGGCAAGCTATATAGTGCAAGTGCTGCCAGGCTATATACTGGGGGAAGGGGGAGAGCTGGCAGGCTATATACTGCAGGGACTGGCAGGCTACATAGTGGGGGAGCAGGAGCTAGCAGGCTATATACTGCAGGGACTGGCAAGCTATATAGTGCAGGTGCTGCCAGCCTATATACTGGGGGAGGGAGGAGAGCTGGCAGGCTATATACTGCAGGGACTGGCAGGCTACATAGTGGGGGAGCAGGAGCTAGCAGGCTATATACTGAAGGGGCTGGCAAGCTATATAGTGCAAGTGCTGCCAGGCTATATACTGGGGGAAGGGGGAGAGCTGGCAGGCTATATACTGCAGGGACTGGCAGGCTACATAGTGGGGGAGCAGGGGCTGGCAGGCTATATACTGCAGGGACTGGCAAGCTATATAGTGCAGGTGCTGCCAGCCTATATACTGGGGGAGGGAGGAGAGCTGGCAGGCTATATACTGCAGGGACTGGCAGGCTACATAGTGGGGGAGCAGGAGCTGGTAGGTTATATACTGGGGGGAGGGGCAGGGGCTGGTCAGTTTTATATTTGCTGGAGGCTGTGACCAATGCATTTTCCACCATCGGCTTATACTCGAGTCAATTTGTTTTCTTGCTTTTTTTATGTTAAAATTAGGGGTCTCGGCTTATACTTGAGTATATACAGTATATACACCAATTCATGATTTATATTCTGATGTTTTATTCCCTAGAAAAAGAAAGTTACAAATATTCATATAATATATTATGTACAGTGCATTGTGCTTGCTAAGCTGTGGTTCATATTAATGTATATTTCCATTTTGGGCTATGAATAGCATTTTGATCACTTTAATTTTTTGGTGGAAATGAAGTATCAAAAATCGATATTTTGCAGATTAATGTAAACAAATGTATGACTGTCGCTTATAGCTGATTATAACATCGCCGGTTTGGGCGGCTGCCTGGGGCCCAAGGCTTGTAGGGGCCCATAATCATCCAACCCAACCACCAAGTTTAATACTACCCTGCAGAGCTAAGAAAAAAGAGAAAGAGTGCAGCAATCTGCTTATACATGTGCCGACCCTCAACGCGCATCTATACAAAGTCCTCCAAAGTTCCGTAAACTGCAGAACTGAAAGCCCACAGAACGGACACCCCCCCCCCCCACTCTCTCTGGCACCATATGATGGCAGAAAATGTTAAGCCATTAAAAACATTTCAACTTGTTGGGGGGGGGGTCCATAATTTATATATACCCCAGGGCCAATGGCAATCTTACTCTGCCACGGACCGTCACTCCCTACACTCCGGATTGTTCTATCGCTGTGTTGTAGTGAAGAAATGGGGAAGTGAAACAAGCAAACAGTATACATGAACAATAAGGTGTAATAGTCGAATGCAGAATCATCAAACATTAACAAGAATTTTTGAATGCTTAAAAATCAATTAAAAGCCCAAAAATTTAATGCAAAAAAATAAAATAAAAAGGAAATTAAAATGGGGATTGAATTTTTTTCCCCCTTTTTTTTTTAACCTTTACCATAGGGGACATATGGTATATTTTTAAAAATTAATGTTTTCCGAAATTTTAACATCCAGCCAGTTAGACAGTCAGAATCTCACCCAGATTATTCTCTTTTATTCTCCTGTAATAGAGGGGACATGTCTGCTGGCGGTTGTATCGCTAGTCATAGGGCGCAGTCTACACCTACACCTGATGCACTGGCTCCCCCTAGTGGTATGTTAGCAGAAACACAGGTACATAAGTAACTACAGGTGGTCCCCTACTTAAGAACACTCGACTTACATACGACCCCTAGTTACAAACGGACCTCTGGATATTGGTAATTTATTGTACTTTAGTCCTAGGCTACAATAATCAGCTATAACAGTTATCACAGGCGTCTGTAATGAAGCTTTAGTGTTAATATTGATTCTTATGACAACCCAACATTTTTAAAATCCAATTGTCACAGAGACCAAAAAAAGTTCTGTCTGGGATTACAATAATAAAATATACAGTTCCGACTTACATACAAACTCAACTTAAGAACAATCCTACAGACCCTATCTTGTATGTAACCCGGGGACTGCCTGTATTAGATCGGTACAAACTGGTGACTTATAGGTGACATAGGGTGGACTATGAAACTATTAGTTCCGCTGGCCCCCCGAGTTTTACTCATACTGGCCTTTTATATTGCGAGTTCGTAAATCAGTTTTGCCATCTGTGTTCACGAAAAGTTTTTTGATACAGTACCCACTTTGCAGTGGTTGATCTATAATTATAAATTCCCCTATATTTCTTTTGTTTACATTATTTACATTATTTTTACAGAATTATTAAAATACAATACATTACTACATCCATATATATCTCCCTAAAAAAAACAATTTTCTTCCAACTTTTATTAACACTGTCCTTTTACTTTTTTATTTACTTTTTTTTGTATTTTATTTTTTGTATTAATTCCTTTTTTTTCACTACAGGCAGTCCCCGGGTTACGTACAAGATAGGGTCTGGAGGTTTGTTCTTAAGTTGAATTTGTATGTAAGTCGAAACTGTATACTTTATAATTGTAGATCCAGACAAAAAAAAATTTGGCTCCAGTGACAATTGGAGTTTAAACATTTTTTGATGTAATGGGATCAAGGATTATCAATAAATCTTCATTACAGACACCTTACAGCTGATCATTGCAATCTGGGACTATAGTAAAACATTTAGAAAGCTTCACCAGAGGTCAGAGGGGTCTGTCTGTAATTATGGGTTGTCTGTAAGTCGGGTGTTCTTAAGTAGGGGACCGCCTGTACTTCTTGTTCATCCCCCACCCCATTTGTCTTACACCAGGTTTTATAACCAGTAATGCTATAAAACAGGTCACAAAACCAATGTAACCGGTATTGAGTGTTGCCTATACAGGCGGTCCCCTACTTACGAACACCCGACTTACAGACGACCCCAAGTTAATCCTGGTTCTTATGACAATTCAACATTTTTTAAAATCCAATTGTCACAGAGACCAAAATAATTCTGGCTGTGTCTACAATTATAAAATATACAGTTCCGACTTACATACAGATTAAACTTAAGAACAAACCTACAGAACCTTATCTTGTACATAACCCGGGGACTGTCTGTACTACTTTTTAATGTTGCCCAGCATAAAAGTTATTTTTTTTAATATTCCCACTTTCCAGTTTTTCACTTTGACTTTGCAAAATTGAACCTCCATTTTGTTTTACCCCCTGTAAAACACGTAAAGGGATAACAAACTTCGTAAAAGTTGTTTTACAGACTTTGAGATGTGTAGTTTTTATATTGGGATAATTTATGGGGTTTTACTCTATTATAGGCCTCTCAACGTGACTTAAAACCTGAGCAGGTCCATCAAAAGTCCGATTTTTTCTTTTTAAACAAAAAATTTTAAAAATCGCACCTAAAGTTCAAAGCCTCATCGCATCCTACAAAATTGAGAGGGTATTTGAAAAAACATTACAGCATAAAGCAGACATTTGGTAAATGTAAGTTATTAAGTTATTTGGATGTTATGGCTATGTGGTGGAATGGTAAAAAAAAGAAAATTTAGAATTTCAAAAATCAAGAATTTTTCAAAATTTTTCACAAATATCCAATTTTTTCAATTAACAAAGTACATTGAGGGTCATTTACTAAGGGCCTGATTCGCGTTTTCCCGACGTGTTACCTGAATATTTCCGATTTGCAACGATTTTTCCTGAATTGCCCCGGGTTTTTGGCGCACGCGATCGGATTGTGGCGAATCAGCGCTGGCATGCACACGGCGGGAATCGGGGGGCGTGGCCGAACGAAAACCCGATGGATTTGGAAAAACCGACGCATTTTTTTAAAAAAGTGTTGCTGGACACGCACTTACCTTCACCAGGTATAGGATCTTGAACTCGGACCTCGGCGGACTTCAGCGCAGCAGCGACACCTGGTGGACGTCACAGGAACTGCCTTAGTGAATCGCCGGAAGACCTGAATCCACCGCAGAGAACACGCCGCTGGATCGTGAATGGACCGGGTAAGTAAATCTGCCCCAATGTGTCACGAGAAATCAGTCTTAAAATCACTTGGATATGTAAAAAGAGTTCCAAAGTTATAACCACTTATGGTTAGTGACACATGTCAGATTTGACAAAATGACCCGTGTCAGGAAGGTGCAAAATTGCCATGTTGTTAAGGGGTTAATGGATACTCTTGGGCCTTAAATGGCTTCAGAGGATAGAGGCTAACTTGCATATGGAAAACAGGGTTCCTTTTCCCCCCCATTGAACCCCAAAGGAATGGAGCGTCTGGATGCACGTGCACGCTGCTGCTCCATTCACTGACTACGGACACGACGGAGACAGAGCACCAAACGCAATGCCATAGATGCAAACTGAGACCCCTACCAATCAGTAAGTTAGCTCCTATCTTGTGGATAAGGGCTAACTAGTTTTGAATGGACAACCCCTTTAAGTGTTTGATGGCAAATATGGACCTGAGTGCTTGTTGTGACATAGAACAAACTGAATCTGCACCATCAGAGCCAGGCATCAAAAAGCACGAAGTTGAGGCATTTGCTAATTACATGGCGACAAGTGCATCAAGTTCCATGTCAATATCTTCACCAAGGTCATCCTCAATTGGAAGTGTAGAGCCCTCCACCTCACCCCCATTTGACGTACCAAAGCCATTTCAGCCACAAGTCATGGAGCAGTCAGTCATGCTTTACTATGAGTCTCCTAATAGAAGAGATAGAGTTCCACAATTTCAATTTTTATTGGAGGATGAGGGTGTGGATGCTGGACCTATAATGACCATGAAACACAACACGGCTTTCTGTAATGTACAGACAGAGGAGGGCAGCGGTCAGAGCTTGGTGATAGAAAAAGCAAGGGTTTGCCTGAAGCGTGAAAATTCCCACAGAATCAGAAAACAGAACACATGTTGTTTGGACGCTGTGCCACCAGTCCATAAAGTGCAGCCAAAGCCTTAACAATTTAAACACGTCATGTATAACCAAGCACCTGCAGAATAAACATAAGCTGCAGTGGCTGAAACACCAAAAAACGAGGGACATTACATCCCCTCAACTGCCCACTGGGTTAATGTAGTTGCGACTAGTGGACCACCACCTAACCTGTGCCACCAGTAATACTAACACCTCAGAGACCAGGGGCGGACTGGGACATTAAAAAGTGGCCAGATTCATGGTGTAGATCAAATGGTTAAAAGTTTAATAAGTGTTTATCCTCTCAGAATAGTCACTTTTTATTCTTTCAATGATTTGATTTAAGCCATGAATAGGTTCCACATCATCTAGTTCTCTTGGAGAAACCGGCGACACGGAGAAGAGTAGCAAGTTATGCGATTCCGATCAGTATGAATCGGCTCCTTGTGGATATCGCATTGAAAAGGTTCTAAGGATTCTTCTGTGAACTATTTTGGTACATGAAAGTATTGTGAAAATCTACTGTAGGTTTAAAGCAACACATTTGGAGGTAGAAGCTTGTATTTGTTTCGTGGATGTAAATGATGGTCTTAAAATGGTGTAAGTAATTGGAGACCGGACCATAACAGTTCAGTTATATATGTGCTTCAAACTGAAAAACAAGACAAAAGTAAGTAAAAAAACAGCACCTCCGAATTCCAGTTCAGAATTTTGCAGTAGAAACAGTCTCCTACTACACAATCATACAGTTCAGTACCTGTTGTCTGGTGGTTACTGTCTGTCTCTGACCTAACCACAGGTCCAGAAGGAGCTGCCAGGAGCCAAGGATTCAGAACCTCTACACAGGCGGTCCCCTGCTTAAGAACACCCGACTTACAGACGACCCCTAGTTACAAATGGACCTCTGGAAGTTAGTAATTTACTGTACTTTAGTTTCAGGCTACAATAATCAGCAATAACCGTTATCACAGGTGTCTGCCGTTAGGGTTAGGGATTCTTGTATAGGCGTCAGGAATCCTCTATGTTTAGGGACTAGAGATGAGCGAACATGCTCGTCCGAGCTTGATGCTCGGTCGAGCATTAGGGTACTCGAAACTGCTCGTTGCTCGGACGAATACTTTGCCCGCTCGAGAAAATGGCAGCTCCCGCCGTTTTGCTTTTTGGCGGCCAGAAACAGAGCCAATCACAAGCCAGGAGACTCTGCACTCCACCCAGCATGACGTGGTACCCTTACACGTCGATAGCAGTGGTTGGCTGGCCAGATCAGGTGACCCTGGGATAGACTAGCCGCTGCCCGCGCTGCTCGGATCATTCTGTCTCTGGATGCCGCTAGGGAGAGAGCTGCTGCTGGTCAGGGAAAGCGTTAGGGTGTTCTATTAGCTTACTGTTAGGCAGGAGTGATTCTCCAAGAACCCAACAGCCCTTCTTAGGGCTACAATAACGTTCTACTTTTTTTATTTTAATTTGCATCTTTTACCATTTTGTGAGGAATTAGCAGGGGGACTTGCTACCGTTGTGTTTAGCTCTTAGTGGCACACATATCCATAGCAAAGGCTGAAGTGGGAAAATTCAGTAGGGGTTGGATTTCTATTAGGCACTAACTCAGTGTCATCTCATCTGGCATAGTAGTGTGCTTCCTTTGATACTTGGCTAGAAAATAGCCATAGGAGAATACAAACAGCTTCTTGAAGCCTACAGTAGCGTTCTATATATTTGATTTCTGGTTGATCTGCTGGTGGCTGTAGTTTCTGCAGTGCATGTACTTGCCAATTCTGAGCAATTTGTAGTGAGACTTGCGACCGCTGTGTTCTGCGCTTAGTGGCGCACATATCCATAGCAAAGGCTGAAGTGGGAAAATTCAGTAGGGGTTGGATTTCTATTAGGCACTAACTCAGTGTCATCTCATCTGGCATAGTAGTGTGCTTCCTTTGATACTTGGCTAGAAAATAGCCATAGGAGAATACAAACAGCTTCTTGAAGCCTACAGTAGCGTTCTATATATTTGATTTCTGGTTGATCTGCTGGTGGCTGTAGTTTCTGCAGTGCATGTACTTGCCAATTCTGAGCAATTTGTAGTGAGACTTGCGACCGCTGTGTTCTGCGCTTAGTGGCGCACATATCCATAGCAAAGGCTGAAGTGGCAAAATTCAGTAGGGGTTGGATTTCTATTAGGCAATAACTCAGTGTCATCTCATCTGGCATAGTAGTGTGCTTCCTTTGATACTTGGCTAGAAAATAGCCATAGCAATAGGATAGGATTGTTTGGTTCTAAAAACTCAAAAAAAAACAAAAAACACAAAAAAAAAACAAAAAACACAAAAAAACACAAAAAAAAAAAAAAAAAAAGTAAAAAAAAAAAAAAAGTTATAACTCTCATTTTAAAAATGTTTAACCCCAGGGCTAGGGGTAGAGGACGAGGGCGGGGACGTGGGCGTCCAACTACTGCAGGGGTCAGAGGCCGTGGTCCTGGGCGGGGTGAGACACCACCTGCTGATGAGGGAGCAGGGGAACGCCGCAGAGCTACACTCCCTAGGTTCATGTCTGAAGTTACTGGGACTCGTGGTAGAGCACTGTTGAGGCCAGAACAGTGCGAACAGGTGATGTCGTGGATTGCGGACAATGCTTCGAGCAATTTGTCCACCACCAGTCTTCCACGCAGTCCACCCATGTCACCGAAATCCCCACTCCTCCAGCTCCTGCACCTCAGCCTCCTCCCCCCCAGTCTGCCCCCTCCCAGGAAAATTTGCCATTTGAACCGGCATACTCTGAGGAACTGTTTTCTGGACCCTTCCCACAGTCACAAACCACTTGTCCGGTTGCTGCTGAGCAATTTTCCGATGCCCAGGTTTTCCACCAGTCACAGTCTGTGGGTGATGATGACCTTCTTGACGTAGTGGAAGTGTGTAAAGAGGTGTCCGACGATGAGGAGACACGGTTGTCAGACAGTGGGGAAGTTGTTGTCAGGGCAGGAAGTCCGAGGGGGGAGCAGACTGAGGGATCGGAGGATGATGAGGTGACAGACCCAAGCTGGGTTGAGAGGCCGGGTGAACACAGTGCTTCTGAGACGGAGGAGAGTCCTCGACCTGAACAGGTTGGAAGAGGCAGTGGTGGGGCCAGACGGAGAGGCAGGGCCAGAGCTGGTGCATCAGCGCCACTGTCAACTAGTGAAGCTCCCGTGGTGAGGGCTCTTGCGGCGAGGGCTAGATCTTCAGAAGTGTGGAGGTTCTTTAAGGAAACACCGGATGACCGACGGACTGTGGTGTGCAACATTTGCCAAACCAGGCTCAGCAGGGGTTCCACCACTACTAGCTTAACTACCACCAGTATGCGCAGGCATATGAATGCTAAGCACCCCACTCAGTGGCAACAAGCCCGTTCACCTCCGGCCGTGCACACCACTGCTCCTTCCCCTGTGTCAGCTGCTAGTCAGCCCCCTGCCCAGGACCCTGCCACAAAAACCCCATCGTCGCCTCCACGATCCTCCACAGCATCCACCAGCGTTCAGCTCTCCATACCCCAGACGCTGGAGCGGAAACGCAAATATAGTGCAACCCACCCGCACGCCCAAGCCCTTAATGTGCACATCTCCAGATTGCTTAGCCTGGAGATGCTGCCCTATAGGCTAGTAGAGACCGAGGCCTTTCGCAACCTCATGGCGGCGGCCGCCCCTCGGTATTCGGTCCCCAGCCGCCACTACTTTTCCCGATGTGCCGTCCCAGCCCTGCACCAGCACGTGTCAGACAACATCATCCGTGCCCTGACCAACGCCGTTTCTGACAAGGTCCACCTGACCACGGACACGTGGACGAGTGCTGCCGGGCAGGGCCACTATATATCGCTGACGGCACATTGGGTTAACTTGGTGGAGGCTGGGACCGAGACTGACCCTGGGGCTGCTCATATACTGCCGACGCCGAGGATTGCGGGGCCTACCTCGGTCCAGGTGTTTCAGGCCTACTATGCCTCCTCCTCCTCCCACCCCTCCTCCA
Source organism: Engystomops pustulosus (assembly GCF_040894005.1). Classification (NCBI taxonomy): domain Eukaryota; kingdom Metazoa; phylum Chordata; class Amphibia; order Anura; family Leptodactylidae; genus Engystomops; species Engystomops pustulosus. The sequence goes on along the minus strand of NC_092418.1, from coordinate 114,212,101 downwards.
CCTCCTCCTCCGAACTACCATCCGTGGGCACGGCGCCATCAGTCGGTAGCTCTAGGCACAGCAGCAGTGCCGTCGCTAAGCGACAGCAGGCGGTGCTCAAACTGCTGAGCCTAGGCGACAAAAGGCACACCGCCCAAGAGCTATTACAGGGCATCACGGCGCAGACTGATCTGTGGCTGGCACCGCTGAACCTCAAGCCGGGAATGGTTGTGTGTGACAACGGCCGTAACCTGGTGGCGGCTCTGCAACTCGGCAGACTGACACATGTGCCATGCCTGGCCCATGTGTTAAATCTGATAGTGCAGCGTTTCCTCAAGACATACCCCAATCTGTCTGATTTGCTCACGAAGGTGCGCCGCATCTGTGCGCATTTCAGGAAGTCCAGCCCAGATGCTGCCACTCTCAGGGCAGCGCAGCGCCGCCTCCAACTGCCCGCTCACCGACTGTTGTGCGACGTGCCCACGAGGTGGAATTCAACACTGACCATGTTATCCAGAGTTTACCAGCAGCGCAGAGCGATTGTAGACTGCCAGATGTCAACTTCCACCAGAACTGGTAGTCAGGTCAGTCAGCTTCCTCAAGTCTACAATGAGGAGTGGACGTGGATGTCTGATATCTGTCAGGTGCTGAGTAACTTTGAGGAGTCAACACAGATGGTCAGTGGCGATGCCGCCATCATCAGCCTCACCATCCCGCTGCTTGGCCTGTTGAAAAACTCTCTGATCAGCATGAAGTCGGAAGCTTTGCGCTCGTCACAAGAGACGGGGGAAGAATATTCCCTTGTTGATAGCCAAAGCACCCTGAGGTCTGTTTCTCAGCGCATATCGGAGGAGGTGGAGGTGGAGGAGGATGAGGAGGAAGAGGAGGAGAATGTTGGCGAGACACAAGAGGGGACCATTGTTGAGTCCTTCACTGTTCAGCGTGTATGGGCAGAAGAAGAGGAGTTGGAGGAGTTGGAGGAGGAGGAAATGGACAGTCAGGCCAGTGAGGGGAGTGAATTCTTACGCGTTGGTACTCTGGCGCATATGGCAGATTTCATGCTAGGCTGCCTATCCCGTGACCCTCGCGTTCAAAGAATTTATTCCAGCACCGATTACTGGGTGTTCACTCTCCTGGACCCACGGTACAAGCAAAATCTTGCCACTCTCATCCCTGCAGAGGAAAGGAGTGTGAGAATGCATGAATACCAGCAGGCCCTGGTGCACAAGCTGAAACAGTATTTCCCTTCTGACAGCGCTAGCGGCAGAGTGCGTAGTTCTGCGGGACAAGTAGCGAGGGAGAGTAGGCGAGCAGGCAGCTTGTCCAGCACTGGCAAGGGTACGCTTTACAAGGCTTTTGCCAGCTTTATGTCACCCCAGCAAGACACTGTCACCTGTCCCCAGTCTCGGCAGAGTAGGGCTGATCTTTACAGAAAGATGGTGAGGGAGTACGTAGCTGACCATACCATCGTCCTAAATGATCACACAGCTCCCTACAACTGCTGGGTTTCAAAGCTGGACATGTGGCACGAACTGGCGCTGTACGCCTTGGAGGTTCTTGCCTGCCCTGCCGCTAGCGTCTTGTCCGAGCGGGTTTTCAGTGCAGCTGGTGGCATCATCACCGATAAGCGTACACGCCTGTCGACTGACAGCGCTGACAGGCTGACGCTTATTAAAATGAATAAAGGCTGGATTTCTCAGAATTTCCAATCTCCACCAGGTGAAGGAAGCTCAACCTGAATAATTGATCCACTCCTCCTCCTCCTCCTCATTTTCCTCCTTCTCCTCCTCTTTGTACAGTAAAGCAGAGGAAAATGGCTATTTTTTGACAGGGCCCACTGGCTCTTGCTATACTTCATGCATTTAATTTTTCTGGAGGGCCACCTACCCGGTCCTCTGTTTGAAACAATTTTTGTGAGTGCCACATACAGGCACTCAATCTATTCCATTTTTCTGGAGGGCCACCTACCCGGTCCTCTGGTTTGAACAATTTTTGGGACTGCCACATACAGGCACTCAATCTATTCCATTTTACTGGAGGGCCACCTACCTGCTCCTCTGGTTTGAAGAATTTTTGGGACTGCCACATACAGGCACTCAATCTATTCCATTTTACTGGAGGGCCACCTACCTGCTCCTCTGGTTTGAAGAATTTTTGGGACTGCCACATACAGGCACTCAATCTATTCCATTTTACTGGAGGGCCACCTACCTGCTCCTCTGGTTTGAAGAATTTTTGGGACTGCCACATACAGGCACTCAATCTATTCCATTTTACTGGAGGGCCACCTACCTGCTCCTCTGGTTTGAAAAATGTTTGGGACTGCCACATACAGGCACTATCCAAATTAAATTGTCTCCATAGCAGCCTCCACACGTTGTCTCCATTGCTACCTCCAAAAGTCGTCCATATAGCTGCCTCCATACATCGTCCCTTTATCAAACGAGGTGTGTCAGGCAGAAATTTGGGTTGTTTTCATGGATTCCACATCAAAGTTGTTAACTTTGTCGCCACCCTGCTGTGTTATCCACAAAATATACTGGCAAACTTTTACCATTTAGGGATATTATTTCAGCGCTTCTTGCGCATCTGTTTACATTCCCCTCACCCGGCATATCCTAAACTTATAAGAACGCTACTACACTTGATCTTATACAAAAGGTTCTTAGAAGTGCTGTTTGGGGAGTAGCCTAGAGACAGGGGCTTGGATTGGCGAAAGCTCGCCTGGCAGCGGAACGCCAGCTCCATGCGCATCATGCGCTTCTTGCGCATCTGTTTACATTCCCCTAACCCGCCATATCCCAAACTTATAAGAACGCTACTACACTTAACTTGGTGCAGGCTGGGACCGAGTCTGACCCTGGGGCTGGTCATATACTGCCGACGCAGAGAATTGCGGGGCCTACCTCGGTCCAGGTGTTTCAGGCCTACTATGCCTCCTCCCACCCCTCCTCCACCTCCTCCTCCTCCGAATTACCATCCGTGGGCATGGCGCCATCAGTCGGTAGCTCTAGGCACAGCAGCAGTGCCGTCGCTAAGCGACAGCAGGCGGTGCTGAAACTGCTGAGCCTAGGCGATAAAAGGCACACCGCCCAAGAGCTATTACAGGGCATTCCACATCAAAGTTGTTAACTTTGTCGCCACCCTGCTGTGTAATCCACAAAATATACTTGCAAACTTTTACCATTTAGGGATATTATTTCAGCGCTTCTTGCGCATCTGTTTACATTCCCCTCACCCGCCATATCCTAAACTTATAAGAACGCTACTACACTTGATCTTATACAAAAGTGCTGTTTGGGGAGTAGCCTAGAGACAGGGGCTTGGATTTGCGAAAGCTCGCCTGGCAGCGGAGCGCCAGCTCCATGCGCATCATGCGCTTCTTGCGCATCTGTTTACATTCCCCTCACCCGGCATATCCTAAACTTATAAGAACGCTACTACACTTGATCTTATACAAAAGTGCTGTTTGGGGAGTAGCCTAGAGACAGGGGCTTGGATTGGCGAAAGCTCGTCTGGCAGCGGAGCGCCAGCTCCATGCCAAGATCCAACTAACATAGTTTTAACTGCAGCACCTTTAATCTACTACTAGTTCACTGCCTCCATACATGGTCCCCTTATCAAACGAGCTGTGTCAGGCAGAATTTTGGGTTGTTTTCATGGCTTCCATGTTAACTTTGTCGCCACCCTGCTGTGTAATCCACAAAATATACTGGCAAACTTTTATCATGTACCGATATTATTTGAGCGCTTCTTGCTCACCTCCTTTGGTTCCTCTCTGCCACCCATTGGTTTGAAGCCTGAGTCCATTTAGGGTATGTCGCCATGCCACTCTCTAGCCTGCTGCCGCTGCCTCTGCATGCCGTCCCCTATAGTGTCAGGGTCAATTATTGGATGTTTTAGATGCTATCTAGCTTCATTCGGTCACTCTGTCATGGCCATGCTGTTCCCCATAATTTTGGCATAATGGTGCGTTTAAGCAGCCTCAGAGGCATCCATGCATGCTGCCCCTGCTGTTTCCTGTCCATTTCCGTGGTGTTTCCATCCTTTTCTGAGGTTCCCAGGTGTTTGGCCAAGCTTCCCTGTGCAGAGCCTTGGTCCCCTTGAAAAATGCTCGAGTCTCCCATTGACTTCAATGGGGTTCGTTATTCGAGACGAGCACTCGAGCATCGGGAAAAGTTCGTCTCGAATAACGAGTACCCGAGCATTTTAGTGTTCGCTCATCTCTATTAGGGACCTATTGTAGGCCTGAACCCCAATGTCCTCTTCTTCTACAGCTTGTATACTCATGTCCCTTTTCTTAACCCCCAGTCAGCAACCCCATGTCCCATGTCTCCTCTGTTGGATTGAGCTGAAGTGTTATTTGTGTTTGGGTTGGGATCAGTGTTACCGGTAGGATGACTCCGGTGTCCCCTCTATGTTTGCTTTTGACATTTCATCTCTTTCAGATTTACAATGGAAGGAAAAATTGTCCCTAAGAGCAAGGCCAAAGGTGTGGATATCTGTGCTGCGGAGGAAAATTATTACATCATCCGATCAGATCTTGGTTGTTACATGAGATCAATCAACTTCAACAAAGGAGAAGAACTGGAGATCTTCAGCCTTCATCCTGCTTGTAGAAATGGAGATCATTACTTGGCTGATAAAGATGATTTTTTTCTACATAATTAAAGGGACTTATTATCGGCGAGTGAAAAACTTGAATTTGGATGAAAGTGCCGTCATTTTCTCCTTACACCCCAAATGCCAAGGAGGAGACCACTACATGTCAGCTTGGGATAGCTTCTATATCATCTACCTGAGCCAAGGCTTTTACCGTAAAACCAAGAACATGAGCACGGATGAAAATATAGAAGAATATTCTCTGCACCCTGAGTGTAGCAATGGCCTGTACTATTTTGGTACTGAAGATTACTATTACTTTGTGAAGCCTCGAGACGAATGGGGGATCCAGTATGTAAAATGCACCAACTTCAATAAAAACATAGATACTGAGTCCTTCTCCTTGCATCCAAGTGTCATCAACTTCCTGCCAGGAGGAGTCGGTGTTAGCAAGGGCCCGGCTTATGGTGAATGGGTTTGTATCAAGACCATCGTCAATGATTCCAAGACTCCTGTACAATGGCAGAAGAAGGTCACCAAGAAGTCCGGATATGAAAAGGAGAAGATGTGTACTATAGAGCACAACTGGAGTGTGACCGCAAACGTCTCTTTTGATACTGGTGGCTTGTCAAAATTAATCTGCCAGAGCCAGTTCTCTTTGACAACTGAATATGGTGGATCCAAAATGAACACCGAGAGGGAAAATTGGAATGAAGCCACTGAAACTGAGGAGCTTCTCAATGTTATTCTGCAACCTGATGAGAAGATGTACATCTGGGCCTTCCAACTTTGTATGGGAAATGATCCTGTGCTGTACTGCCGTGATATTAGAATTTTAGCTAATTCAGACCCCCCAACTGATGTCCCATTACCCCCTGCTGAAAATTAAATTTCAAAGAAGTAATGTCCGGCTGCTGAAGCTGTAGCAGAGTGAGCACATATATACATAAGCTAAAGTAATACGAATTTTAGAGTCTGACCGTGAGCTCCAGCAAGACTGTGGGTCAACGACATTTTCATAACAAGGAGCAAGATAAGAGTCAAATATTTAGTATCAAGACGGAGCTTAAAGCCCACCAGGACAAGTCAAGACAACCCTTCCAAAAACATTTGAGAAATATTTCCCTGCTTGGTCTATGTCAGTCGCTTTATCAAAAATACTGAGCAAACCCTTAATGTTAGAGAACTCTTATATGGTTCATCTTTCAGATTTTATCATCATACAGCATAGTACAGTTCACGCATGATTGAAAGGGTATTCTCTCATATGGACATTCACATTTGATTTTATTTATCTACCATCATTATACATTTCTTCAATTTAATATTTTTTTAGAAAAATGTACCCGTGGTGAAGGTAATGTCCCATAAATGTAGTCATGTTATCGTTTAGAAACAAGATAGTTGTCTTTGGATACGACCACCATGACGATGCATGACTAGCCACCGCACTCTTCCAGGTGTTGTGACGCCCAATCACCTGGATTCAACATTCATTATCACAGGACGGCTGTGGGACATGCAGTAACCACAGGACATTTCAGTGCACTTTGTGCAGTCACTCCAGCAGCGGTTGTATCCAAGTAGAGCTATCTTGCTTCTAAGGGACAACATAGCAACATTTATGGGAAATTATATTCACACAGAAAAATTAATGAAATGTCTATATTTATGGCAGATGAATTAAATTAAAATGTGAAGTGTGTTAAAGTTACCATATACATAATTATTTTCAATAGATGCTTCTGTGCACATATTATACAGGCAACAAAGGCAACTGCTATGGGGCCTAGAGAAATGAAGGCCTAGCTGTAATAGACCCACAGTCCACAAAGGGCCCGATAGCTCAGAGGGCTTTACAATGCTAATCGAAACAAAACCCAGCGGTCCCACAGCTTTACCTCCTCGAGGGACAGATAGGAAGATGGCCGGCCCCCGAGGAGCCTGTGGGTTTATCACTAGAGTAGTTTTCTCCTGCTTTATTCCATACGTATGACATTGCATTATAATCAAAATATTACCAAGTATTAAGTATAATATATCACATGATAAGTAAGTTGGAATTTTAAATATTTAAATAAAGCTTTTTCTGGAATCCTGGTCACCAATAGCTAATAAATGAATATATAAAGATACCTGGACTCACAGTTGTGTTACTTTACTATAGTGATAGTGATAAGCTGAATAGCAATATGAGAATCTGAACATAGTGGGGGGTCATTTACTAAGGGCCCGATTCGCGTTTTTGCGACAGGTTAACCAAATTTTTCCGTTTTGCACCGATTTTCCCTGGATTGCCCCAGGATTTCGGTGCACGCGATCAGATTGTGGCGCATCGGTGCCGGCACAGACGCGGCGGAAATCTGGGGCCGTGGCCGTATGAAAACTAGCCGGATTCGGAAAAACTGCCGCATTTTTTAAAAAAAAGTGTCGCTGGACACGCCCTTACCTGCATCCAGCAACGGATCGTGAACTCCGGCGGACCTCGGCGGACTTCAGTGTAGCACTGACATCTGGTGGATGTCGGAGGAACTGCCTTAGTGAATCGCCGGAAGACCCGAATCCCGAGAACGCGTCGCTGGATCGCGAATAGACCGGGTAAGTAAATCTGCCCCAGAGTGTTCATAATGGGGCAGATTTACTTACCCGGTCCTGTGGAAGATTCGGGTCTTCCGGCGATTCACTAAGGTTGTGCGCCCGATGTCCACTAGGTGTCGCTGCTGTGCTGAAGTCCATCGAAGTTCACTGTAGTTCATGATCCGTTGCCGGGTGCAGGTAAGCGCGTGTCAATCGACGTTTTTATTTTATTTTTTTAAATATGGCGGTTTTACCGAATCCGCCGGGTTTTCTTATGGCCACGCCCCCCGATTTCCGTTGCGTGCATGCCGGTACCGATGCGCCACAATCCGATCGCGTGCCCCAAAAACCCGGGGCAATTCAGGGAAAATCGGCGCAAAACAGTAATATTCAAGTAACTGTGGATTTCACAGAATGCAAATTCAAAACATTCCTCTAGATGGCGATATATGACCAAGCAGGAAAGTGTCTACAGGATTTTTGCATGTATCGGTATAAGAACATCAATCCGGAACCAGCGGTGACGTGAGAAGCACATTACCTCTAAAACTTTATTTACAGGCGCACGTTTTCTGAAAATAATTGATTTTACACATAATAGGTCACATTTACTTACCCAGGCCGCGGAGTTCACTGAAAGTGCATTGTCCGTGTATAATGTGCTGTGCCGCGATTCACTAAGATCGTGCGCCCGATATCCTGCATGTGTCACTTCCCCGCTCAGGTCCCTGGAGTTCACCTTCTTCTTCCTGGTGCATGTAAGTGCATTGTCCGTGTATAATGAGCTGTGCCGCGATTCACTAAGATCCTGTACCCGATATCCTGCATGTGTCGCTTCCCCGCTAAGGTCCCTGGAGTTCACCTTCTTCTTCCTGGTGCATGTAAGTGCATTGTCCGTGTATAATGCGCTGTGCAGGGAGTCACTAAGATCCTGCACCCGATATCCTGCATGTGTCGCTTCCCCGCTCAGGTCCCCGGAGTTCACCTTCTTCTTCCTGGTGCATGTAAGTGCATTGTCCGTGTATAATGCGCTGTGCAGGGAGTCACTAAGATCATGCACCCGATATCCTGCATGTGTCGCTTCCCCGCTCAGGTCCCCGGAGTTCACCTTCTTCTTCCTGGTGCATGTAAGTGCATTGTCCGTGTATAATGCGCTGTGCGGGGAGTCACTAAGATTGTGCGCCCGATATCCTGCATGTGTCGCTTCCCCGCTCAGGTCCCCGGAGTTCACCTTCTTCTTCCTGGTGCATGTAATTTCTTGGGCGTGGGACACAATTTTAAAGTTAAATCCCGCTCTCAGTCCGAATCAGTTGGATTGTCCGACAGCACACCCCCTAATTTGTGGTGCAATGAAGCAGCACAGCTGCAACAGAATCCGATTGCGTGTGAAACAATCCCAGCGCAGACACCTGTTAAAATATCTGTCAAAGCCGTGCAATCCTCGAAAACGGCAAACAGTCTGACAAAAGTGCCATCCACGACCCTTAGTACATAAGCCCCAATGGCTCATATTTATCAAACATAGTGCCCCCTGTCTATGGTGATGGTAGAACCTCCTCTCCTCTAGGTGTAGAGGATGCCCCTGTCTATGGTGATGGTAGAACCTCCTCTCCTCTAGGTGTAGAGGATGCCCCCTGTCTATGGTGATGGTAGAACCTCCTCTCCTCTAGGTGTAGAGGATGTCCCCTGTCTATGGTGGTGGTATAACCTCCTCTCCTCTAGGTGTAGTGGATGCCCCCTGTCAATGGTGATGGTAGCACCTCCTCTCCTCTAGGTGTAGAGGATGCCCCCTGTCTATGGTGATGGTAGAACCTCCTCCCCTCTAGGTGTAGAGGATGTCCCCTGTCTATGGTGATGGTAGAGCCTCATCTCCTCTAGGTGTAGAGGATGTCCCCTGTCTATGGTGATGGTAGAACCTCCTCTCCTCTAGGTGTAGAGGATGCCCCCTGTCTATGGTGATGGTAGAACCCCCTCTCCTCTTGGTGTAGAGGATTTCCCCTGTCTATGGTGATGGTAGAACCACCTCTCCTCTAGGTGTAGAGGATGTCCCCTGTCTATGGTGATGGTAGAACCTCCTCTCCTCTAGGTGTATAGAATGTCCCCTGTCTATGGCGATGGTAGAACCTCCTCTCCTCTAGGTGTAGAGGATGCCCCCTGTCTATGGTGATGGTAGAACCTCCTCTCCTCTAGGTGTATAGAATGTCCCCTGTCTATGGTAATGGTAGAACCTCCTCTCCTCTAGGAGTAGAGGATGCCCCTGTCTATGGTGATGGTAGAACCTCCTCTCCTCTAGGTGTAGAGGATGCCCCCTGTCTATGGCGATGGTAGAACCTCCTCTCCTCTAGGTGTAGAGGATGCCCCCTGTCTATGGTGATGGTAGAACCTCCTCTCCTCTAGGTGTAGAGAATGCCCCCTGTCTATGGTGATGGTAGAACCTCCTCTCCTCTAGGTGTAGAGGATGCCCCCTGTCTATGGTGATGGTAGAACCTCCTCTCCTCTAGGTGTAGAGGATGCCCCCTGTCTATGGTAATGATAGAACCTCCTCTCCTCTAGGTGTAGAGGATGCCCCCTGTCTATGGTGAAAGTAGAACCTCCTCTCCTCTAGGTGTAGAGGATGTCCTCTGTCTATGGTGATGGTAGAACCTCCTCTCCTCTAGGTGTAGAGGATGCCCCCTGTCTATGGTGATGGTAGAACCTCCTCTCCTCTAGGTGTAGAGGATGTCCTCTGTCTATGGTGATGGTAGAACCTCCTCTCCTCTAGGTGTAGAGGATGCCCCCTGTCTATGGTGATGGTAGAACCTCCTCTCCTCTAGGTGTAGAGGATGCCTCCTGTCTATGGTGATGGTAGAACCTCCTCTCCTCTAGGTGTAGAGAATGTCCCCTGTCTATGGTGATGGTAGAACCTCCTCTCCTCTAGGTGTAGAGGATGCCCCCTGTCTATGGTGATGGTAGAACCTCCACTCCTCTAGGTGTAGAGAATGTCCCCTGTCTATGGTGATGGTAGAACCTCCTCTCCTCTAGGTGTAGAGGATGCCCCCTGTCTATGGTGATGGTAGAACCTCCTCTCCTCTAGGTGTAGAGGATGCCCCCTGTCTATGGTGATGGTAGAACCTCCTCTCCTCTAGGTGTAGAGGATGCCCCCTGTCTATGGTGATGGTAGAACCTCCTCTCCTCTAGGTGTAGAGGATGTCCCCTGTCTATGGTGATGGTAGAACCACCTCTCCTCTAGGTGTAGAGGATGCCCCCTGTCTATGGTGATGGCAGAACCTCCCCTCCTCTAGGTGTAGAGGATGCCCCCTGTCTATGGTGATGGTAGAACCTCCTCTCCTCTAGGTGTAGAGGATGTCCCCTGTCTATGGTGATGGTAGAACCTCCTCTCCTCTAGGTGTAGAGGATGCCCCTGTCTATGGTGATGGTAGAACCTCCTCTCCTCTAGGTGTAGAGGATGCCCCTTGTCTATGGTGATGGTAGAACCGCCTCTCCTCTAGGTGTAGAGGATGCCCCCTGTCTATGGTGATGGTAGAACCTCCTCTCCTCTAGGTGTAGGGGATGCCCCCTGTCTATGGTGATGGTAGAACCTCCTCTCCTCTAGGTGTAGAGGATGCCCCTTGTCTATGGTGATGGTAGAACCGCCTCTCCTCTAGGTGTAGAGGATGCCCCCTGTCTATGGTGATGGTAGAACCTCCTCTCCTCTAGGTGTAGAGGATGCCTTCTGTCTATGGTGATGGTAGAGCCTCCTCTCCTCTAGGCGTAGAGGATGCCCCCTGTCTATGGTCATGGTAGAATCTCCTCTCCTCTAGGTGTAGAGAATGTCCCCTGTCTATGGTGATGGTAGAGCCTCCTCTCCTCTAGGTGCAGAGGATGCCCCCTGTCTATGGTGATGGTAGAATCTCCTCTCCTCTAGGTGTAGAGAATGTCCACTGTCTATGGTGATGGTAGAACCTCCTCTCCTCTAGGTGTAGAGAATGCCCCTTGTCTATGGTGATGGCAGAACCCTCTCTCCTCTAGGTGTAGAGGATGCCCCCTGTCTATGGTGATGGTAGAACCTCCTCTCCTCTAGGTGTAGAGGATGCCCCCTGGCTATGGTGATGGTAGAACCTCCTCTCCTCTAGGTGTAGAGGATGCCCCTTGTCTATGGTGATGGTAGAACCGCCTCTCCTCTAGGTGTAGGGGATGCTCCCTGTCTATGGTGATGGTAGAACCTCCTCTCCTCTAGGTGTAGAGGATGCCCCCTGTCTATGGTGATGGTAGAACCTCCTCTCCTCTAGGTGTAGAGGATGCTCCCTGTCTATGGTGATGGTAGAACCTCCTCTCCTCTAGGCGTAGAGGATGCCTCCTGTCTATGGTGATGGTAGAACCGCCTCTCCTCTAGGTGTAGGGGATGCCCCCTGTCTATGGTGATGGTAGAACCTCCTCTCCTCTAGGAGTAGAGAATGCCCCTTGTCTATGGTGATGGCAGAACCCTCTCTCCTCTAGGTGTAGAGGATGCCCCCTGTCTATGGTGATGGTAGAACCTCCTCTCCTCTAGGTGTAGAGGATGCCCCTTGTCTATGGTGATGGTAGAACCTCCTCTCCTCTAGGTGTAGAGGATGCCCCTTGTCTATGGTGATGGTAGAACCGCCTCTCCTCTAGGTGTAGGGGATGCTCCCTGTCTATGGTGATGGTAGAACCTCCTCTCCTCTAGGTGTAGAGGATTCTCCCTGTCTATGGTGATGGTAGAACCTCCTCTCCTCTAGGTGTAGAGGATGTCCCCTGTCTATGATGATGGTATAACCGCCTCTCCTCTAGGTGTAGGGGATGCCCCCTGTCTATGGTGATGGTAGAACCTCCTCTCCTCTAGGTGCAGAGGATGCCCCCTGTCTATGGTGATGGCAGAACCTCCTCTCCTCTAGGTGTAGAGGATGCACCCTTTCTATGGTGATGGTAGAACCTCCTCTCCTCTAGGTGTAGAGGATGCCCCCTGTCTATGGTGATGGTAGAACCTCCTCTCCTCTAGGTGTAGAGGATTCCCCCTGTCTATGGTGATGGTAGAACCTCCTCTCCTCTAGGTGTAGAGGATGCCCCCTGTCTATGGTGATGGTAGAACCTCCTCTCCTCTAGGTGTAGAGGATTCCCCCTGTCTATGGTGATGGTAGAACCTCCTCTCCTCTAGGTGTAGAGGATGCCCCCTGTCTATGGTGATGGTAGAACCTCCTCTCCTCTAGGTGTAGAGGATGCCCCCTGTCTATGCTGATGGTAGAATTTCCTCTCCTCTAGGTGTAGAGGATGCCTCCTGTCTATGGTGATGGTAGAACCTCCTCTCCTCTAGGTGTAGAGGATGCCCCCTGTCTATGGTGATGGTAGAATCTCCTCTCCTCTAGGTGTAGAGGATGCACCCTGTCTATGGTGATGGTAGAACCTCCTCTCCTCTAGGTGTAGAGGATGCCACCTGTCTATGGTTATGGTAGAACCTCCTCTCCTCTAGGTGTAGAGGATGTCCCCTGTCTATGGTGATGGTAGAACCTCCTCTCCTCTAGGTGTAGAGGATGCCCCCTGTCTATGGTGATGGTAGAACCTCCTCTCCTCTAGGCGTAGAGGATCTCCCCTGTCTATGGTGATGGTAGAACCGCCTCTCCTCTAGGTGTAGAGGATGCCCCCTGTCTATGGTGATGGTAGAATCTCCTCTCCTCTAGGTGTAGAGGATGTCCCCTGTCTATGGTGATGGTAGAACCGCCTCTCCTCTAGGTGTAGGGGATGCTCCTATGTTGGTGCTTTGCTTGGGATTAGTTAAGCCACATCATGCTCTCTGCAGCCCAGTTGTCTCCAGCAATGGTTACTAGAGTAATGGATGTCTGGTTCCTGCAGATACCATACTAGCTACATTTGACGTTTCTAGTCTGTACACCAGCATTAACAATGAGAGGGGACTGCTAAGTGTTAAAAAAGCATTGACGAACACCCCTTTATCCTCTGAATGTAAAACGTTTATTACAGAGTTACTTGACATCATCTTGACATGCAATCATTTCATGTTTGGCGATGACTATTATTTACAACTTCGTGGGACGGCAATGGGGGCCAATATGGCCCCGACATATGCCAACATTTTTATGGCAGATATTGACATTGGTATATACGTCACCACTCTTTGCTCATGTGCTTAGGTGGTGGCGTTATATCGATGATATCTTCCTCATCTGGACTGACACACTGGACAATTTTCATAATTTCTTTGACTTCTTGAACAATATGGACGCGGACATTAAGTTTACGAAATCCTTTTCTACATCCTCCATTCAGTTTCTTGACACTAACATATATATTGAAGGAGAAAGAGTATTGACAGATCTGTTCACTAAGAGCACCGACCGTAATAATCTACTTAGGTATGACAGCGCACACCCCAAAAGGACTGTGGATTCCCTTCCCTTTAGTCAGATGATCAGAGTTAGGCGAATTGTTGATGACCCAGACCAAGTAGAACTAAGACTCAATGAGATGTCTGATAAATTCCTGGCCAGGGGTTACCCCAAGCAACTGATCAGTAGACATAGGCACAAGGTTAAGAATTTTAACAAAACTTCTTTACTATATCCAAATAGTAGAGACCGGAGTAAAGCAGAAAGGATACCACTAGTGACGACATTTGGACCTCACAGCCAGTTTGTAGCTAAGTCAATACGTAAACCCTGGCCTGCACTGTCAGGATACCATGGTAACATTAGAGAATTACAAACACTTCCACTATTCTCCTACAATAGACCAAGAAACTTGAGGAATAGTTTGGTCAAGAGTGACTTTGGTGCCATTAAGAAGGGACCTAACCTCGCATCTCAATTAAAACCAGGCTCCTATCCGTGCATGAGCTGCGAAAACTGCAGCTACATGCTTAAAGGTGATAGTTTTACCAACCCATCTACGGGTAGAAAATACAATCTCAAACATCATCTGACATGTAGATCTGACCATGTAGTCTATGCCCTGATGTGCCCCTGTCCCAAAATCTACGTTGGGGAGACAACGACCGAGTGTAGAGTGAGACTACACAACCATCGGTCATCGATCAAAACATCTAAAATTGATTTACCAATCCCTCGCCATTTTATTGAATATGGCCACAAGATTCATGATTTGAAATTTTCTATTATAGACCATGTACCTCCACTTAGGAGAGGTGGGGACAGACAAAAGCTCCTTTTGAGACGTGAAACCGAATGGATTCATAAATTGAATTCTCTTCACCCACATGGGCTGAATATGGACCTGAACTTGAACACTTTGAATTAATTTTGGACCGATGCTCCTATCAGATATGCTGGGTACATAAGAGTCGGAGTTAGGAAGTTTGTTTATTTATCTTATTTGATGATTTCATCTAAGTAATAATATTTTCCTTTTCTTCACAGAGCACACTGTATGTAATGCCACTGGACAGTCAATCCCATAGGCTAATTATCTGCCAATACGCCCACACCCGTCAACTAGGATGAAGAATTTCCACCATATATTTTTGTTACATTTTTTGCAATGTCCTCCTTTTTGTTCATAGTACACAACTACGACCTTTAAGAAAACTGCTTTAATTACGCTGTGCGGTACACCACCGATATTGATAAAATAGCTATTCTGCAGCGGGTGCCCCGCACTCCTACCTTTAATACTTACTCGTGTACTGGCTTGATGTTCGTTCTCCCATATCCAAAATGGCCACTGACCGATGTGTGTGGGTCTCGCGAGAGCATGATGACTTCTGGGTAAGTGTTGACGCGGAGTGACTGGGAGGTCTTGGCTGTGCTGGGAACAGTGCAGCAACGAGATCGCGATGTCACAGCGACATAAACCGGAGTCTTGCCCCCGCCACCCGTAGGTAAGGCCATGGATTACTGTAGGGGACTGATGCATCAGAGCCGTGATCGAGTACTATAAGTGAGTTATCTCGACCATTTTTTCACGAACGAGTTGCGTCGGTGGTTGCTAAGCAACCATCCGTGGACATGCGCTGTTTTATTATATACAAACACAGGACGGCGTGATGGGATGAATGCCTAGTGGCAATATTTATTTATCTACTTATTGAATACTGATGTATTATGATATGTATATTCACTACTGTTATCTGTACACCATAATTGGACCACGGTGTCACATTATGAATTGTTTATTTGTGTATGTTCACTGATGATGTCACATCCTGCGGGGGATATAAACCCGCCCTGTACCACTGATACCATTACTTGAAAATGGCTACATTGAGACAGCTGAAACATTGTAATCTCCACTGGTGAAATAAACACCTATTTGTCACGGAGTGCTGCTTTCCTATTCTTTGCTTACTGGATGTTTGGGATCCTTGAGTCGGACCTTTACAAGCCTGCACCCTACCCTCGGATAGAATCCGTATTCACAGTGCCGCTTCATCCCTCCAATTGCTACCTGCCAAGTCCCATTATACCTTGCTGGTTCTACTAGTCTCCCTAAACCTTTCCCTATTGCGTATAGTAAATTCTTAATTACATCTTTGTTTCAATTATTAAATTAAATTTTCAGCTTCAAACACATAGCCTTGTGATCCTGATTTGCTTTAACTCACTGCCACCTCATCCTCCTGTCATTGTTTTTGAATTCAGGATTGTGTAACATTAGTTATAGAAAGTTCCTTTAAGGTCTGGATTCTGTCATTAATCTAATTATGTATCCCCTTAACAACCAACTATTTTGGGGACACTGGACTCAGGGATCAACAGACAAGACAGTAAACCCTAAAATTCCAGCCACCCAACAGCCCTGCCTGCTTGCCTCAGCGCATCCTAGGCAATACGGGACAAGCATAAAGATAGTACCTGCCTATGTCAAAGTGTGGACACAAAACAAACTAATAACGTAAAAGGAAGGTGAGTAGTCTGGGTCACAAAAGAGATCGCTAACAAGGTACAAAATTGCAAACACTAAGAATAGTTGAGGAAGAAGAGCCAGAAATGGAAAATCAGGAGTAAAGAAGTAGTAAACCGTAGCCAAAACAACAGAGAAGGAAAAGAAGAATTTAATCGGCAATGGGTATAACATACACAGCATATTTATCTGAAAAGGGCAGAGCATGTTAACCATTGCAGTTCAAAATAAATTTACCAGGAGCTGAGTGTGACAGGCTCAATCAGTAGCCCATCCTCATACAAGCTGTATTGGGGACACTGGACTCAAGGGGAACAACAGACAAGTGAACCCTAAAACTCCAACCACCCAACAGCCTTAACGTATCCTAGTTAATATGGAATAACCATGAAGATGGTACTGCCCTATGTCAAAGTGTGGACATAAAACAAACAAATAACACAAAAGGGGGGTAATTAGTCTGTGTCACAAGGTACAACATTGCAAATACAAATAATAGTTGAGGAACAAGAGCCAAAAATTGGAAACCAGAAGTAAATAAGTAGCAAACTGTAACAAGAAGAATTTAACCAGCAATGGGTACAACACAGAATATTTTTGTGAAAGGGGCAGAGCATGTTAACCATTGCAGTCCAGAACAAACTTGCTGGGAGCTAAACGTGAAGGGCTCAATCAGTAACCCATCCTCTAGTGCACTGTTCAACCTGCAGACTGAAGCGAACCAAATACAAATATCGCATCTCCGAAGCCTGACAGTCCAAACTGAGGAAGATGCTGACACAGATGTAATAAATGTGCCACGTATGATGGCGTTTCCTATGGCCCAGTGTGGAGAAGTATTAGGATCCTCACATCATTGCTGCTATTTGGTGGTGTCTGGTCCCCATTTCTCCAGAGTCACTGTATTTAAGGTTCCACACATGCCACAAGACCATCTAAAATTTTTAGAATGAAAAACAGACTTACAAAACCCTTCACCAAATTAGAGGGTGCAGGTTTAGGGGAACTCCAGGGGGCAAGACTAATAAATGTGGCAGGTATGGGGTACTCAAGTGGGCCCCAACAGTAAGGCAACCTAGATGACACCCCTACATAGTCTCACCTGATCACACCAGGTAAACATCTTTCCAGCTTCAGTTCTGGACCTACAGTCCTGGTCTTCGATCCACACTACAGTGGTCTAGCCTCTCCAGCCTCCTCTCCACCACAGTGTCTCCTGTCCCTGGCTTCTAGACACCCATGGAGACAGACCTCAACTTATATGTCAAGCCACTGTTCCATTAGGCACCCTAAAACCATTCCCTATCGTTTCCTCCCAGGTTATCCTTCCAAAGTCAGGGGGGGAGAGGAATGGGGGAGCGCCACCAATTATCCTCACCTGTAACATCTACAATATTGTCCATGTGCTTTAGGTGGAACGTGAGGTCTTCTACACGATTTAGAGTGTACAGACATAATTAATAATAATTCCTTTATGTATAATAATTCCTTTATTTAGCGCACACAGAGTTTTCCAAATCAATCCCTGTCCCCAATGGGGCTCACAATCTAGTCAACCTACCAGTATGTTTTAGAGTGTGGGAGGAAACTGGAGGACCCAGAGGAAACCCACACAAACACGGAGAGAACATACAACTCTTTGACCCTGGGACTTGAACCCTGGTCCCCAGCACTGCAAGGTTGTAATGCTAACCACTGAGCCACCATGCCACCCCGTAACCACCATGCCACCCCAAAGCCACCATGCCACCCCATACATAGCAGTTGCACCCACTCAGGGGGCGTGATTACAAGTGTTGGGCTCAGGCTTCGAGTTCTCACGTGGCACATCTTGCTGCCTTTCAGTAGGGAACATACAAGTAGGGACTTATTTATGGCTGCCAACAGCAATGCATCACTGGTCCAATATTTCCCACTATACACAATGGGGGTCATTTACTAAGGGCCCGATTCGCGGTTTCCCGACGTGTTACCCGAATATTTCCGATTTGCGCCGATTGTACCTGAATTGCCCCGGGATTTTGGAATTGTGGCGCATCGGCGCCGGCATGCACGCGTCGGAAATCAAGGGGCGTGGCCGAACGAAAACCCGACGTATTCTGAAAAACCGCCGCATTTAAAAACTGAAAATGTGTCGCTTGGGAAGCGCTTACCTTCACCTGGTCCAGCTCGGTGTATTCCGGCGCGTTCAGATGATTTTCAGCGCAGCAGTGCCACCTGGTGGACGGCGGAGGAACTACCTTCATAAATCCCGCCCGGACCCAAAATCTGCCCCAATATTTAATGTGAGACCCCTGTTTGTGGCTGCAGGTAGTAACAAATTTACTTTTCCACGTGGTTGATTTGGAAACAAAATTACTAGTTTGCCAGATATCTATTTTAGGGGTCTTATTTTTTTGGGGGGGGGGGGGGTTGGTTCGTGTACAGATTTGTATATATACTTTTTATTCATGTCCAGGACCAGACATTTTGTATTTCATTTACAGTGAACTTTTGAGGAAAATTCTTTTGATCTCAATTTTTATTGCAAAAAGTGCAATTGTCGCTAAATCGTAGGGTTGATTTCTTTCTGTTGTCATTTATTCCTGCAGCAGTAATGCAGGGAGGGAGTTATATTGTATCAGTGCTAATTGCAAATGTTCCCTTTGTGGAGACAAATAGCCAGAAAAAACTCCATAAATCACAAATCCTCAGGATTATAGACTGAGTCTTATTCATGGAATATTACAGCACTGGAATTACTGTGTCACATAATTATCATCACAACTTTGTCATAGAGACTCATTGGGTGATGACAACAGAATATAAATAAGCAGCGCCAGACATCACTGAGATAATGACTGCAGTACAGATATAATAAGGCAACCAAAAGCAAAAAGTGAATAGAAAGGAGTATTATAGTAGTTATATTCTTGTACATAGGGGCAGTATTATAGTAGTTATATTCTTGTACATAGGGGGCAGTATTATAGTAGTTATATTCTTGTACATAGGGGGCAGTATTATAGTAGTTATATTCTTGTACATAGGGGGCAGTATTATAGTAGTTATATTCCTGTACATAGGGGGCAGTATTATAGTAGTTATATTCCTGTACATAGGGGGCAGTATTATAGTAGTTATATTCTTGTACATAGGGGGCAGTATTATAGTAGTTATATTCTTGTACATAGGGAGCAGTATTATAGTAGTTATATTCTTGTACATAGGGGGCAGTATTATAGTAGTTATATTCTTGTACATAGGGGGCAGTATTATAGTAGTTATATTCCTGTACATAGGGGGCAGTATTATAGTAGTTATATTCTTGTACATAGGGAGTAGTATTATAGTAGTTATATTCCTGTACATAGGGGGCAGTATTATAGTAGTTATATTCCTGTACATAGGGGGCAGTATTATAGTAGTTATATTCTTGTACATAGGGGCAGTATTATAGTAGTTATATTCTTGTACATAGGAGGCAGTAATTATAGTAGTTATATTCCTGTACATAGGAGGCAGTATTATAGTAGTTATATTCCTGTACATAGGAGGCAGTATTATAGTAGTTATATTCCTATACATAGGGGGCAGTATTATAGTAGTTATATTCTTGTACATAGGGAGCAGTATTATAGTAGTTATATTCCTGTACATAGGGGGCAGTATTATAGTAGTTATATTCTTGTACATAGGGGGCAGTATTATAGTAGTTATATTCCTGTACATAGGGGGCAGTATTATAGTAGTTATATTCCTGTACATAGGGGGCAGTATTAAAGTAGTTATATTCTTGTACATAGGGGGCAGTATTATAGTAGTTATATTCTTGTACATAGGGGGCAGTATTATAGTAGTTATATTCTTGTACATAGGGAGCAGTATTATAGTAGTTATATTCTTGTACATAGGGGGCAGTATTATAGTAGTTATATTCTTGTACATAGGGGGCAGTATTATAGTAGTTATATTCCTGTACATAGGGGGCAGTATTATAGTAGTTATATTCTTGTACATAGGGAGTAGTATTATAGTAGTTATATTCCTGTACATAGGGGGCAGTATTATAGTAGTTATATTCCTGTACATAGGGGGCAGTATTATAGTAGTTATATTCTTGTACATAGGGGCAGTATTATAGTAGTTATATTCTTGTACATAGGAGGCAGTAATTATAGTAGTTATATTCCTGTACATAGGAGGCAGTATTATAGTAGTTATATTCCTGTACATAGGAGGCAGTATTATAGTAGTTATATTCCTATACATAGGGGGCAGTATTATAGTAGTTATATTCTTGTACATAGGGAGCAGTATTATAGTAGTTATATTCCTGTACATAGGGGGCAGTATTATAGTAGTTATATTCTTGTACATAGGGGGCAGTATTATAGTAGTTATATTCCTGTACATAGGGGGCAGTATTATAGTAGTTATATTCCTGTACATAGGGGGCAGTATTAAAGTAGTTATATTCTTGTACATAGGGGGCAGTATAATAGTAGTTATATTCTTGTACATAGGGGGCAGTATTATAGTAGTTATATTCTTGTACATAGGGGGCAGTATTATAGTAGTTATATTCTTGTACATAGGGAGCAGTATTATAGTAGTTATATTCTTGTACATAGGGGGCAGTATTATAGTAGTTATATTCTTGTACATAGGGGGCAGTATTATAGTAGTTATATTCCTGTACATAGGGGGCAGTATTATAGTAGTTATATTCTTGTACATAGGGAGCAGTATTATAGTAGTTATATTCCTGTACATAGGGGGCAGTATTATAGTAGTTATATTCTTGTACATAGGGGCAGTATTATAGTAGTTATATTCTTGTACATAGGAGGCAGTAATTATAGTAGTTATATTCCTGTACATAGGAGGCAGTATTATAGTAGTTATATTCCTGTACATAGGAGGCAGTATTATAGTAGTTATATTCCTGTACATAGGGGGCAGTATTATAGCAGTTATATTCTTGTACATAGGGAGCAGTATTATAGTAGTTATATTCCTGTACATAGGGGGCAGTATTATAGTAGTTATATTCCTGTACATAGAGGGCAGTATTATAGTAGTTATATTCCTGTACATAGGGAGCAGTATTATAGTAGTTATATTCCTGTACATAAGGGGCAGTATTATAGTAGTTATATTCTTGTACATAGGGGGCAGTATTATAGTAGTTATATTCTTGTACATAGGGGGCAGTATTATAGTAGTTATATTCCTGTACATAGGGGGAAGTATTATAGTAGTTATATTCCTGTACATAGGGGGCAGTATTAAAGTAGTTATATTCTTGTACATAGGGGGCAGTATTATAGTAGTTATATTCTTGTACATAGGGAGCAGTATTATAGTAGTTATATTCCTGTACATAGAGGGCAGTATTATAGTAGTTATATTCCTGTACATAGGGGGCAGTATTATAGTAGTTATATTCTTGTACATAGGGGGCAGTATTATAGTAGTTATATTCCTGTACATAGGGAGCAGTATTATAGTAGTTATATTCCTGTACATAGAGGGCAGTATTATAGTAGTTATATTCCTGTACATAGGGGGCAGTATTATAGTAGTTATATTCTTGTACATAGGGGGCAGTATTATAGTAGTTATATTCCTGTACATAGGGGGCAGTATTATAGTAGTTATATTCTTGTACATAGGGGGCAGTATTATAGTAGTTATATTCTTGTACAAAGGCTGCAGTATTATAGTAGTTATATTCCTGTACATAGGAGGCAGTATTATAGTAGTTATATTCCTGTACATAGGGGGCAGTATTATAGTAGTTATATTCCTGTACATAGGGGGCAGTATTATAGTAGTTATATTCTTGTACATAGGGGAAAGTATTATAGTAGTTATATTCCTGTACATAGGGGGCAGTATTATAGTAGTTATATTCCTGTGCATAGGGGGCAGTATTATAGTAGTTATATTCTTGTACAAAGGCTGCAGTATTATAGTAGTTATATTCCTGTACATAGGGGGCAAGATTATAGTAGTTATATTCTTGTACATAGGGGCAGTATTATAGTATTTATATCCCTGTACATAGGGGGCAGTATTATAGTAGTTATATTCTTGTACATAGGGGGCAGTATTATAGTAGTTATATTCCTGTATATAGGGGGCAGTATTATAGTAGTTATATTCTTGTACAAAGGCTGCAGTATTATAGTAGTTATATTCCTGTACATAGGGGGCAGTATTATAGTAGTTATATTCCTGTACATAGGGGCAGTATTATAGTATTTATACCCTGTACATAGGGGGCAGTATTATAGTAGTTATATTCTTGTACATAGAGGGCAGTATTATAGTAGTTATATTCTTGTACATAGGGAGCAGTATTATAGTAGTTATATTCTTGTACATAGGGGCAGTATTATAGTATTTATATCCCTGTACATAGGGGGCAGTATTATAGTAGTTATATTCTTGTACATAGAGGGCAGTATTATAGTAGTTATATTCTTGTACATAGGGGGCAGTATTATAGTAGTTATATTCTTGTACATAGGGGGCAGTATTAGAGTAGTTATATTCCTGTACATAGGGGGCAGTATTATAGTAGTTATATTCTTGTACATAGGGGGCAGTATTATAGTAGTTATATTCCTGTACATAGAGGGCAGTATTATAGTAGTTATATTCCTGTACATAGGGGGCAGTATTATAGTAGTTATATTCTTGTACATAGGGGGCAGTATTATAGTAGTTATATTCTTGTACATAGGGGGCAGTATTATAGTAGTTATATTCTTGTACATAGGGGGCAGTATTATAGTAGTTATATTCTTGTACATAGGGGGTAGTATTATAGTAGTTATATTCCTGTACATAGGGGGCAGTATTATAGTAGTTATATTCTTGTACATAGGGGCAATATTATAGTAGTTATATTCTTGTACATAGAGGGCAGTATTATAGTAGTTATATTCTTGTACATAGGGGGCAGTATCATAGTAGTTATATTCTTGTACATAGGAGGCAGTATTATAGTAGTTATATTCCTGTACATAGAGGGCAGTATTATAGTAGTTATATTCCTGTACATAGGGGGCAGTATTATAGTAGATATATTCCTGTACATATGGGGCAGTATTATAGTAGTTATATTCCTGTACATAGGGGCAGTATTATAGTAGTTATATTCCTGTACATATAGGGCAGTATTATAGTAGTTATATTCCTGTACATAGGGGGCAGTATTATAGTAGTTATATTCCTGTACATATGGGGCAGTATTATAGTAGTTATATTCCTGTACATAGGGGGCAGTATTATAGTAGTTATATTCCTGTACATAGGGGGCAGTATTATAGTAGTTATATTCCTGTACATATGGGGCAGTATTATAGTAGTTATATTCCTGTACATAGGGGCAGTATTATAGTAGTTATATTCTTGTACATAGGGGGCAGTATTATAGTAGTTATATGCCTTTACAAAGGGGGCAGTATTATAGTAGTTATATTCTTGTACATAGAGGGCAGTATTATAGTAGTTATATTCTTGTACATAGGGGGCAGTATTATAGTAGTTATATTCTTGTACATAGGGGGCAGTATTAGAGTAGTTATATTCCTGTACATAGGGGGCAGTATTATAGTAGTTATATTCCTGTACATAGAGGGCAGTATTATAGTAGTTATATTCCTGTACATAGGGGGCAGTATTATAGTAGTTATATTCTTGTACATAGGGGGCAGTATTATAGTAGTTATATTCTTGTACATAGGGGGCAGTATTATAGTAGTTATATTCTTGTACATAGGGGGCAGTATTATAGTAGTTATATTCTTGTACATAGGGGGCAGTATTATAGTAGTTATATTCCTGTACATAGGGGGCAGTATTATAGTAGTTATATTCTTGTACATAGGGGCAGTATTATAGTAGTTATATTCTTGTACATAGAGGGCAGTATTATAGTAGTTATATTCTTGTACATAGGGGGCAGTATCATAGTAGTTATATTCTTGTACATAGGAGGCAGTATTATAGTAGTTATATTCCTGTACATAGAGGGCAGTATTATAGTAGTTATATTCCTGTACATAGGGGGCAGTATTATAGTAGATATATTCCTGTACATATGGGGCAGTATTATAGTAGTTATATTCCTGTACATAGGGGCAGTATTATAGTAGTTATATTCCTGTACATATGGGGCAGTATTATAGTAGTTATATTCCATTACATAGGGGGCAGTATTATAGTAGTTATATTCCTGTACATAGGGGGCAGTATTATAGTAGTTATATTCCTGTACATATGGGGCAGTATTATAGTAGTTATGTTCCTGTACATAGGGGCAGTATTATAGTAGTTATATTCTTGTACATAGGGGGCAGTATTATAGTAGTTATATGCCTTTACAAAGGGGGCAGTATTATAGTAGTTATATTCCTGTACATAGGGGGCAGTATTATAGTAGTTATATTCCTGTACATAGGGGCAGTATTATAGCAGTTATATTCCTGTACATAAGGGGCAGTATTATAGTAGTTATATTCCTGTACATAGGGGGCAGATTATAGCCGTTATATTCTTGTACATAGGGGGCAGATTATAGCCGTTATATTCTTGTACATAGGGAGCAGTATTATAGTAGTTATATTCTTGTACATAGGGGGCAGTATTATAGTAGTTATATTCCTGTACATAGGGAGCAGTATTATAGTAGTTATATTCCTGTACATAGGGAGCAGTATTATAGTAGTTATATGCCTGTACATAGGGAGCAGTATTATAGTAGTTATATTCCTGTACATAGGGAGCAGTATTATAGTAGTTATATTCCTGTACATAGGGGGCAGGATTATACTAGTTATATTCTTGTACATAGGGGGCAGTATTATAGTAGTTATATTCTTGTACATAGGGGGCACTAATATAGTAGTTATATTCTTTTACATAGGGAGCAGTATTATAGTAGTTATATTCTTGTACATAGGGAGCAGTATTATAGTAGTTATATTCCTGTACATAGGGAGCAGTATTATAGTAGTTATATTCTTGTACATAGGGGGCAGTATTATAGTAGTTATATTCTTGTACATAGGGGGCAGTATTATAGTAGTTATATTCTTGTACATAGGGGGCAGTATTATAGTAGTTATATTCTTGTACATAGGGGGCAGTATTATAGTAGTTATATTCTTGTACATAGGGGGCAGTATTATAGTAGTTATATTCCTGTACATAGGGGGCAGTATTATAGTAGTTATATTCTGGTACATAGGGGGCAGTATTATAGTAGTTATATTCTTGTACATAGGGGGCAGTATTATAGTAGTTATATTCTTGTACATAGGGAGCAGTATTATAGTAGTTATATTCCTGTACATAGGGAGCAGTATTATAGTAGTTATATTCTTGTACATAGGGGGCAGTATTATAGTAGTTATATTCTTGTACATAGGGGGCAGTATTATAGTAGTTATATTCTTGTACATAGGGGGCAGTATTATAGTAGTTATATTCTTGTACATAGGGGGCAGTATTATAGTAGTTATATTCTTGTACATAGGGGGCAGTATTATAGTAGTTATATTCCTGTACATAGGGGGCAGTATTATAGTAGTTATATTCCTGTACATAGGGGGCAGTATTATAGTAGTTATATTCTTGTACATAGGGGGCAGTATTATAGTAGTTATATTCTTGTACATAGGGGGCAGTATTATAGTAGTTATATTCTTGTACATAGGGAGCAGTATTATAGTAGTTATATTCTTGTACATAGGGGGCAGTATTATAGTAGTTATATTCTTGTACATAGGGGGCAGTATTATAGTAGTTATATTCTTGTACATAGGGGGCAGTATTATAGTAGTTATATTCTTGTACATAGGGGGCAGTATTATAGTAGTTATATTCCTGTACATAGGGGGCAGTATTATAGTAGTTATATTCTGGTACATAGGTGGCAGTATTATAGTAGTTATATTCCTGTACATAGGGGGCAGTATTATAGTAGTTATATTCCTGTACATAGGGGGCAGTATTATAGTAGTTATATTCCTGTACATAGGGAGCAGTATTATAGTAGTTATATTCCTGTACATAGGGGGCAGGATTATACTAGTTATTTTCTTGTACATAGGGGCAGTATTATAGTAGTTATATTCTTGTACATAGGGGGCACTAATATAGTAGTTATATTCTTTTACATAGGGAGCAGTATTATAGTAGTTATATTCTTGTACATAGGGAGCAGTATTATAGTAGTTATAGTCTTGTACATAGGGGCAGTATTATAGTAGTTATATTCCTGTACATAGGGAGCAGTATTATAGTAGTTATATTCTTGTACATAGGGGGCAGTATTATAGTAGTTATATTCCTGTACATAGGGGGCAGTATTATAGTAGTTATATTCTTGTACATAGGGGGCAGTATTATAGTAGTTATATTCTTGTACATAGGGGGCAGAATTATAGTAATTATATTCCTGTACATAGGGGGCAGTATTATAGTAGTTATATTCTGGTACATAGGGGGCAGTATTATAGTAGTTATATTCCTGTACATAGGGGGCAGTATTATAGTAGTTATATTCCTGTACATAGGGGGCAGTATTATAGTAGTTATATTATTGTACATAGGGGGCAGTATTATAGTAGTTATATTCTTGTACATAGGGGTCAGTATTATAGTAGTTATATTCTTGTACATAGGGGGCAGTATTATAGTAGTTATATTCCTGTACATAGGGGGCAGTATTATAGTAGTTATATTCTTGTACATAGGGGGCAGTATTATAGTAGTTATATTCTTGTACATAGGGGGCAGTATTATAGTAGTTATATTCTTGTACATAGGGGGCAGTATTATAGTAGTTATATTCCTGTACATAGGGGGCAGTATTATAGTAGTTATATTCTGGTACATAGGGGGCAGTATTATAGTAGTTATATTCCTGTACATAGGGAGCAGTATTATAGTAGTTATATTCTTGTACATAGGGGGCAGTATTATAGTAGTTATATTCTTGTACATAGGGGGCAGTATAATAGTAGTTATATTCTTGTACATAGGGGGCAGTATTATAGTAGTTATATTCTTGTACATAGGGGGCAGTATTATAGTAGTTATATTCCTGTACATAGGGGGCAGTATTATAGTAGTTATATTCTGGTACATAGGGGGCAGTATTATAGTAGTTATATTCTGGTACATAGGGGGCAGTATTATAGTAGTTATATTCCTGTACATAGGGGGCAGTATTATAGTAGTTATATTCTTGTACATTGGGGGCAGTATTATAGTAGTTATATTCTTGTACATAGGGGGCAGTATTATAGTAGTTATATTCCTGTACATAGGGGGCAGTATTATAGTAGTTATATTCTTGTACATAGGGGGCAGTATTATAGTAGTTATATTCTTGTACATAGGGGGCAGTATTATAGTAGTTATATTCTTGTACATTGGGGGCAGTATTATAGTAGTTATATTCTTGTACATAGGGGGCAGTATTATAGTAGTTATATTCCTGTACATAGGGGGCAGTATTATAGTAGTTATATTCTTGTACATAGGGGGCAGTATTATAGTAGTTATATTCTTGTACATAGGGGGCAGTATTATAGTAGTTATATTCTTGTACATAGGGGGCAGTATTATAGTAGTTATATTCCTGTACATAGGGGGCAGTATTATAGTAGTTATATTCTGGTACATAGGGGGCAGTATTATAGTAGTTATATTCCTGTACATAGGGAGCAGTATTATAGTAGTTATATTCTTGTACATAGGGGGCAGTATTATAGTAGTTATATTCCTGTACATAGGGGGCAGTATTATAGTAGTTATATTCCTGTACATAGGGGGCAGTATTATAGTAGTTATATTCCTGTACATAGGGAGCAGTATTATAGTAGTTATATTCCTGTACATAGGGGGCAGGATTATACTAGTTATTTTCTTGTACATAGGGGCAGTATTATAGTAGTTATATTCTTGTACATAGGGGGCACTAATATAGTAGTTATATTCTTTTACATAGGGAGCAGTATTATAGTAGTTATATTCTTGTACATAGGGAGCAGTATTATAGTAGTTATATTCCTGTACATAGGGAGCAGTATTATAGTAGTTATATTCTTGTACATAGGGGGCAGTATTATAGTAGTTATATTCTTGTACATAGGGGGCAGTATTATAGTAGTTATATTCTTGTACATAGGGGGCAGTATTATAGTAGTTATATTCTTGTACATAGGGGGCAGTATTATAGTAATTATATTCCTGTACATAGGGGGCAGTATTATAGTAGTTATATTCTGGTACATAGGGGGCAGTATTATAGTAGTTATATTCCTGTACATAGGGGGCAGTATTATAGTAGTTATATTCCTGTACATAGGGGGCAGTATTATAGTAGTTATATTCTTGTACATAGGAGGCAGTATTATAGTAGTTATATTCTTGTACATTGGGGGCAGTATTATAGTAGTTATATTCTTGTACATAGGGGGCAGTATTATAGTAGTTATATTCCTGTACATAGGGGGCAGTATTATAGTAGTTATATTCTGGTACATAGGGGGCAGTATTATAGTAGTTATATTCCTGTACATAGGGGGCAGTATTATAGTATTTATATTCCTGTACATAGGGGGCAGTATTATAGTAGTTATATTCCTGTACATAGGGGGCAGTATTATAGTAGTTATATTCTGGTACATAGGGGGCAGTATTATAGTAGTTATATTCCTGTACATAGGGGGCAGTATTATAGTAGTTATATTCCTGTACATAGGGGGCAGTATTATAGTAGTTATATTCCTGTACATAGGGAGCAGTATTATAGTAGTTATATTCCTGTACATAGGGGGCAGTATTATAGTAGTTATATTCTTGTACATAGGGGGCAGTATTATAGTAGTTATATTCTTGTACATAGGGGGCAGTATTATAGTAGTTATATTCCTGTACATAGGGGACAGTATTATAGTAGTTATATTCTTGTGCATAGGGGGCAGTATTATAATAGTTATATTCTTGTACATAGGGGGCAGTATTATAGTAGTTATATTCCTGTACATAGGGGGCAGTATTATAGTAGTTATATTCCTGTACATAGGAGGGCAGTATTATAGTAGTTATATTCTTGTACATAGGGGGCAGTATTATATTAGTTATATTACAGTCCTATTACATAGCTCCCCAAATCATCACTCCAGCAGTGAGCAGTATGTCCTCCTATCACTACTAGTGGCGACTGTCTGTCCTATGTCATGCCCCCCCTATACATCATCACAGCAGCAGGGGGTAGTGTGTCCCCATATAATTTCTAGTGGCGCCCAAATGTCCTTTGCCATGACTCCCCATATCATCCTGTCCATGTGTGGTAGATGTCTCATTTGAGAATAGAGTGCGCCTATAGGTTGCCCTATGTCTTGAGGCATGTGGCGGGAGGTGCACCTTACACTGCCGGAATCCTAGACAGGTTGCTGAGATGGTGAGATAATAATTGGGGTCAATCTTTCAGCACATATGGCTGTTCACCTGCTACTTGCTTCAAGTTTCAAGACAAAGGAAACTTAAACCTGAGAAGAAGGCCATCAGTTTGGGTGTCGGGATAAGTTCCCCTGACATGTGCGCCGTCTTATAGCTCGGGGCCATAGAAGGAGCCTCACAGTACAGCAGTATCACATACAAATATCACATACAAGAAGTATTTCTTCACTTTTATCTTGCCATTGTGTCCAAGAAAAGAACCACCACAACAAAAAGTCTAGAACCATCAGAAGATCCACATGCTGGATCCACCAGAAAAACTTCAAGAATAGAACCAGCGAGAGGGCCCAAAGGCTATAAATACTAGGAGAATCCCAGAACTGGACCTTCTTGGGAACCACATGGCTCAAACTTCAGAACATCATAAACCTTCAGGAGAACCACAAACATGGAACCACCAGGAAAGCAAATAGTCATCAAGGAGGCAAGTTGCTGGATGTTTGAGACCTAGTTGGTTGTAAAGGCAGCTCCTCCTCGTAGAGGTTGCTCTACATGCCCTTTAATTGCTGACAGGGATGGGGCAAGAAGGGGGTCACTCCAGGCTGGTAGTGGTCCTGGGCTGATGTTAAAGGAGAGGCTTGTGATGGAAAGAGGGGCAGCATGGTGGCTTAGTGGTTAGCGCTACAGCCTTGCAGCGCTGGGGACTTGGGTTCAAGTCACAGGTTCAACATCTGCAAAGAGTTTGTATGTTCTCTCTGTGTTTGCGTCGGTTTCCTCTGGGTCCTCCGGTTTCCTCCCACACTCCAAAACATACTGGTAGGTTGATTTTATTGTGAGCCCCATTGGGGACAGGGACTGATTTGGCAAACTCTGTGCAGCGCTGCGTAATCTGTGTGCGCTATATAAATAAAGGAATTGTGATGGAAAGAGGCTAGCCAGGGATTTGGTGATAAGCAGGGCTGGTAGTAAAGCTTTCCATATCTCTTTATTTTTGCTTACATTTTACTAATTAACAGTCTATGTAGCTGCTTGTTTGCTAGTTTTTTTACGGGATATTTTGTACTTTATAACGGTACCTTTTTTATTGATATATTTATTGCATTTTATGTGGGACAAAATAGGTGGTTTTTGTAACATTGTTTATGCCCTTTATCATGTAGGTTTATGAGAGATTTTGTTTTATTGTAACGGCAATACCTTATTTTTGGGGTTTATATTTGTCATAGTCTATAATACCCTCTCCAGCAAACTGGAGACCCAAAAACTAATAAGCAAAGACTCAGAAACCCAGATCAGAAACCCTTTTAATAACTTTTTGGAGTCTTCCTCTGGAATGTTCTAGGCAGCTAGCCAATCAGATGAGGAACATTGCACAGTAATAACCATATTGGGGCAGACTTACTTACCCGGTCCTGTCACAATCCAACGGTGCGCTCTCTTTGTGTCTTCCGGCGATTCACTAAGGTTGTGCGCCCGAGGTCCACCAGGTGTCGCTGCTGCGCTGAAGTCCGTCGGAGTTCACTGGAGTTCACGATCCGTTTGCTAGGTGCAGGTTAGTGTGTGTCAAACGAAACTTTTTTTTAATATGGCAGTTTTTCCGAATCCGTCGGTTTTCAGACGGCCACGCCACCGATTTCCGCCGCGTGCATGCCGGCGCCGATGCACCACAATACGACCGCGTGTGCCAAAATCGAGGGGCAATTCAGGCAATTCAAATCATTGCAAAACGGTAAAATTTGGATAACCCCATGTAAAAACACGATTCGGGCCCTTAGTAAATGACCCTCATTTTGTTTTATTGTAACGGCAATACCTTATTTTTGGGGTTTATATTTGTCATAGTCTATGATACCCTTTCCAGCAAACTGGAGACCCAAAAACTAATAAGCAAAGACTCAGAAACCCAGATCAGAAACCCTTTTATTAACTTTTTGGAGTCTTCCTCTGGAATGTTCTAGGCAGCTAACCAATCAGATGAGGAACATTGCACAGTAATACCCATATTGACCAGTAGAGGCACTGATGTTATAGATATATTCAGCTCAGATAGGAGGTTATCTAGAAACTCCTGCAGTTATATGCTGCAGGTTCATCAAAACTACAGGATCTATTCCAGTGCCTGGCAGAAATTATTAATGGCCCCTACTCTGGGTCATTACAAAATCAGAAGGAAAACCAAAATACATGAACAATTTGGAGAACCAGATTACTTTAGGTGCCAGAAGAACCACAAGACTAATGGAAAACCAAAAGAAAGCACCATAAGTAAATGACTCTTGGTTGAACTTAAAGGCTAAAACCACCCAAAATGCAACAAGATATAAATCACCAGGAGAAGCAGAGCACGGAGACCAAGAAAATCTACCATCAAAATCCAGCATAATTAACCACTCTGGTGCACTTCTTGTGCTTTGGAGGATTTGAGCTCTGATCATCAATAAAACAAAGCCTTGATACATCCGACCATTTCCATATGGATTTGTTTTTATCAATTTCCCTTATTCTGAAATGTTCTGCATAGTAAACCTGTAGGTCTTGTATGTTCAGGGGGGATGACGTCCTCCTGCCTCCCCGGTCACGCCCAATATTGTAACATAATTGTTATGACGGGATGTGAGATATCGAAGTGATTTCCTTGGAATCAGCCTCACATAATATTCCCGTCCCATCGTGGTCTATGGCAACTCTCCAGGACCGAGCCGCACCCTGGGAAGAAAATGATCATTGTTAAAGTATTTCATAAATCTCCATGAGTTCTGTATGTAATCATTTGTTTCCTTCACATTCAGTTTTCTGAAAACTCTGCTTCTTACCCTTGGAAACAGATATTGATTTATTTCCTTCTTACCTCTGTACTGTGACATCACTGTGTGTATTATCCCTGTACTGTGACATCGCTGTGTGTATTATCCCTGTACTGTGACATCACTGTGTGTGTTATCCCTGTACTATGACATCACTGTGTGTATTATCCCTGTACTGTGACATCACTGTGTGTATTATCCCTGTACTGTGACATCACTGTGTGTATTATCCCTGTACTGTGACATCACTGTGTGTATTATCCATGTACTGTGACATCACTGTGTGTATTATCCCTGTACTGTGACATCACTGTGTGTATTATCCCTGTACTGTGACATCACTGTGTGTATGATCCCTGTACTGTTACATAACTGTGTGTATTATCCCTGTACTGTGACATCACTGTGTGTATTATCTCTATACTGTGACATCGCTGTGTGTATTATCCCTGTACTGTGACATCGCTGTGTGTATTATCCCTGTACTGTGACATCACTGTGTGTATTATCTCTATACTGTGACATCACTGTGTGTATTATCCCTGTACTGTGACATCGCTGTGTGTATTATCCCTGTACTGTGACATCACTGTGTGTATTATCCCTGTACTGTGACATCACTGTGTGTATTATCCCTGTACTGTGACATCACTGTGTGTATTATCTCTGTACTGTGACATCACTGTGTGTATTATCTCTGTACTGTGACATCACTGTGTGTATTATCCCTGTACTGTGACATCACTGTGTGTATTATCCCTGTACTGTGACATCACTGTGTGTAATATCCCTGTACTGTGACATCACTGTGTGTATTATCCCTGTACTGTGACATCACTGTGTGTATTATCTCTGTACTGTGACATCACTGTGTGTATTATCCCTGTACTGTGACATCACTGTGTGTATTATCCCTGTACTGTGACATCACTGTGTGTATTATCCCTGTACTGTGACATCAATGTGTGTATTATCTCTGTACTGTGACATCACTGTGTGTATTATCCCTGTACTGTGACATCACTGTGTGTATTATCTCTGTACTGTGACATCACTGTGTGTATTATCCCTGTACTGTGACATCACTGTGTGTATTATCTCTGTACTGTGACATCACTGTGTGTATTATCCCTGTACTGTGACATCACTGTGTGTATTTTCTCTGTGCTGTGACATCACTGTGTGTATTATCCCTGTACTGTGACATCGCTGTGTGTATTATCCCTGTACTGTGACACCACTGTGTGTATTATCTCTGTACTGTGATATCGCTGTCTGTATTATCCCCGTACTGTGACATCACTGTGTGTATTATCTCTGTACTGTGACATCACTGTGTGTATTATCCCTGTACTGTGACATCACTGTGTGTATTATCCCTGTACTGTGACTTCACTGTGTGTATTATCTCTGTACTGTGACATCACTGTGTGTATTATCCCTGTACTGTGACATCACTGTGTGTATTATCTCTGTACTGTGACATCACTGTGTGTATTATCCCTGTACTGTGACATCACTGTGTGTATTATCTCTGTACTGTGACATCACTGTGTGTATTATCCCTGTACTGTGACATCACTGTGTGTATTATCCCTGTACTGTGACATCACTGTGTGTATTATCTCTGTACTGTGACATCACTGTGTGTATTATCCCTGTACTGTGACATCACTGTGTGTATTATCCCTGTACTGTGTCTTCACTGTGTGTATTATCTCTGTACTGTGACATCACTGTGTGTATTATCCCTGTACTGTGACATCACTGTGTGTATTATCCCTGTACTGTGACTTCACTGTGTGTATTATCTCTGTACTGTGACATCACTGTGTGTATTATCCCTGTACTGTGACATCACTGTGTGTATTATCCCTGTACTGTGACATCACTGTGTGTATTATTCCTGTACTGTGACATCACTGTGTGTATTATCCCTGTACTGTGACATCACTGTGTGTATTATCCCTGTACTGTGACATCAATGTGTGTATTATCTCTGTACTGTGACATCACTGTGTGTATTATCCCTGTACTGTGACATCATTGTGTGTATTATCTCTGTACTGTGACATCACTGTGTGTATAATCCCTGTACTGTGACATCACTG
Organism: Engystomops pustulosus; assembly: GCF_040894005.1. NCBI lineage: Eukaryota > Metazoa > Chordata > Amphibia > Anura > Leptodactylidae > Engystomops > Engystomops pustulosus. Next base: position 114,177,690 of record NC_092418.1, on the reverse strand, counting down.
TGTGTATTATCTCTGTACTGTGACATCACTGTGTGTATAATCCCTGTACTGTGACATCACTGTGTGTATTATCTCTGTACTGTGACATCACTGTGTGTATTATCCCTGTACTGTGACATCACTGTGTGTATTATCTCTGTCCTGTGACATCACTGTGTGTATTATCTCTGTACTGTGACATCACTGTGTGTATTATCCCTGTACTGTGACATCACTGTGTGTATTATCCCTGTACTGTGACATCACTGTGTGTATTATCCCTGTACTGTGACATCACTGTGTGTATTATCTCTGTACTGTGACATCACTGTGTGTATTATCCCTGTACTGTGACATCACTGTGTGTATTATCCCTGTACTGTGACATCACTGTGTGTATTATCCCTGTACTGTGACATCACTGTGTGTATTATCTCTGTACTGTGACATCACTGTGTGTATTATCCCTGTACTGTGACATCACTGTGTGTATTATCCCTGTACTGTGACATCACTGTGTGTATTATCTCTGTACTGTGACATCACTGTGTGTATTATCCCTGTACTGTGACATCACTGTGTGTATTATCCCTGTACTGTGATATCGCTGTGTGTATTATCCCTGTACTGTGACACCACTGTGTGTATTATCTCTGTACTGTGATATCGCTGTGTGTATTATCCCTGTACTGTGACATCACTGTGTGTATTATCTCTGTACTGTGACATCACTGTGTGTATTATCCCTGTACTGTGACATCACTGTGTGTATTATCCCTGTACTGTGACATCACTGTGTGTATTATCTCTGTACTGTGACATCACTGTGTGTATTATCCATGTACTGTAACATCACTGTGTGTATTATCTCTGTACTGTGACATCACTGTGTGTATTATCCCTGTACTGTGACATCACTGTGTGTATTATCTCTGTACTGTGACATCACTGTGTGTATTATCCCTTTACTGTGACATCACTGTGTGTATTATCTCTGTACTGTGACATCACTGTGTGTATTATCTCTGTACTGTGACATCACTGTGTTTATTATCCCTGTACTGTGACATCACTGTGTGTATTATCCCTGTACTGTGATATCACTGTGTGTATTACCTCTGTACTGTGACATCACTGTGTGTATTATCCCTGTACTGTGACATCGCTGTGTGTATTATCCCTGTACTGTGACATCACTGTGTGTGTTATCCCTGTACTATGACATCACTGTGTGTATTATACCTGTACTGTGACATCACTGTGTGTATTATCTCTGTACTGTGACATCACTGTGTGTATTATCTCTGTACTGTGACATCACTGTGTGTATTATACCTGTACTGTGACATCACTGTGTGTATTATCAACGTACTCTGACATCACTGTGTGTATTATCCCTGCACTGTGACATCACTGTATTATCCCTGTACTGTGACATCACTGTGCGTATTATCCCTGTACTGTGACATCACTGTGTGTATTATCCCTGTACTGTGACATCACTGTGTGTATTATCTCTGTACTGTGACATCACTGTGTGTATTATCCCTGTACTGTGACATCGCTGTGTGTATTATCTCTGTACTGTGACATCACTGTGTGTATTATCAACGTACTCTGACATCACTGTGTTTATTACCCCTGTACTGTGACATCACTGTGTGTATTATCCCTGTACTGTGACATCACTGTGTGTATTATCTCTGTACTGTGACATCACTGTGTGTATTATCTCTGTACTGTGACATCACTGTGTGTATTATCCCTGTACTGTGACATCACTGTGTGTATTATCCCTGTACTGTGATATCACTGTGTGTATTATCCCTGTACTGTGACATCACTGTGTGTATTATCTCTGTACTGTGACATCACTGTGTGTATTATCCCTGTACTGTGACATCACTGTGTGTATTATCTCTGTACTGTGACATCACTATGTGTATTATCCCTGTACTCTGACATCACTGTGTTTATTACCCCTGTACTGTGACATCACTGTGTGTATTATCCCTGTACTGTGACATCACTGTGTGTATTATCCCTGTACTGTGACATCACTGTGTGTATTATCCCTGTACTGTGACATCACTGTGTGTATTATCCCAGTACTGTGACATCACTGTGTGTATTATCCCTGTACTGTGACATCACTGTGTGCATTATCCCTGTACTGTGACATCACTGTGTGTATTATCCCTGTACTGTGACATCACTGTGTGTATTATCCCCTGTACTGTGACATCGCTGTGTGTATTATCCCCTGTACTGTGACATCACTGTGTGTATTATCCCTGTACTGTGACATCACTGTGTGTATTATACCTGTACTGTGACATCACTGTGTGTATTATCTCTGTACTGTGACATCACTGTGTGTATTATCTCTGTACTGTGACATCACTGTGTGTATTATCCCTGTACTGTGACATCACTGTGTGTATTATCTCTGTACTGTGACATCACTATGTGTATTATCCCTGTACTCTGACATCACTGTGTTTATTACCCCTGTACTGTGACATCACTGTGTGTATTATCCCTGTACTGTGACATCACTGTGTGTATTATCCCTGTACTGTGACATCACTGTGTGTATTATCCCTGTACTGTGACATCACTGTGTGTATTATCCCAGTACTGTGACATCACTGTGTGTATTATCCCTGTACTGTGACATCACTGTGTGCATTATCCCTGTACTGTGACATCACTGTGTGTATTATCCCTGTACTGTGACATCACTGTGTGTATTATCCCCTGTACTGTGACATCGCTGTGTGTATTATCCCCTGTACTGTGACATCACTGTGTGTATTATCCCTGTACTGTGACATCACTGTGTGTATTATACCTGTACTGTGACATCACTGTGTGTATTATCTCTGTACTGTGACATCACTGTGTGTATTATCCCTGTACTGTGACATCGCTGTGTGTATTATCTCTGTACTGTGACATCACTGTGTGTATTATCCCCTGTACTGTGACATCACTGTGTGTATTATCCCCTGTACTGTGACATCACTGTGTGTATTATCCCTGTACTGTGCCATCACTGTGTGTATTATCCCAGTACTGTGACATCACTGTGTGTATTATCCCTGTACTGTGACATCACTGTGTGCATTATCCCTGTACTGTGACATCACTGTGTGTATTATCCCTGTACTGTGACATCACTGTGTGTATTATCCCCTGTACTGTGACATCGCTGTGTGTATTATCCCCTGTACTGTGACATCACTGTGTGTATTATCCCTGTACTGTGACATCACTGTGTGTATTATCCCTGTACTGTGACATCACTGTGTGTATTATCTCTGTACTGTGACATCACTGTGTGTATTATCCCTGTACTGTGACATCGCTGTGTGTATTATCTCTGTACTGTGACATCACTGTGTGTATTATCCCCTGTACTGTGACATCACTGTGTGTATTATCCCCTGTACTGTGACATCACTGTGTGTATTATCCCTGCACTGTGCCATCACTGTGTGTATTATCCCCTGTACTGTGACATCACTATGTGTATTATCCCCTGTACTGTGACATCACTGTGTGCATTATCCCTGTACTGTGACATCACTGTGTGTATTATCCCTGTACTTTGACATCACTGTGTGTATTATCTCTGTACTGTGACATCACTGTGTGTATTATCCCTGTACTGTGACATCACTGTGTGTATTATCTCTGTACTGTGACATCACTATGTGTATTATCCCTGTACTGTGACATCACTGTGTGTAATATCAACGTACTCTGGCATCACTGTGTGTATTATCTCTGTACTGTGACATCACTATGTGTATTATCCCTGTACTGTGACATCACTGTGTGTATTATCTCCGTACTGTGACATCACTGTGTGTATTATCCCTGTACTGTGACATTGCTGTGTGTATTATCTCTGTACTGTGACATCACTGTGTGTATTATCCCTGTACTGTGACATCACTGTGTGTATTATCCCTGTACTGTGACATCACTGTGTGTATTATCCCTGTACTGTGACATCACTGTGTGTATTATCCCTGTACTATGACATCACTGTGTGTATTATCCCAGTACTGTGACATCACTGTGTGTATTATCCCTGTACTGTGACATCACTGTGTGTATTATCCCTGTACTGTGACATCACTGTGTGTATTATACCTGTACTGTGACATCACTGTGTGTATTATCCCTGTACTGTGACATCGCTGTGTGTATTATCTCTGTACTGTGACATCACTGTGTGTATTATCCCCTGTACTGTGACATCACTGTGTGCATTATCCCTGTACTGTGACATCACTGTGTGTATTATCCCTGTACTTTGACATCACTGTGTGTATTATCCCTGTACTGTGACATCACTGTGTGTATTATCCCTGTACTGTGACATCACTGTGTGTATTATCTCTGTACTGTGACATCACTATGTGTATTATCCCTGTACTGTGACATCACTGTGTGTAATATCAACGTACTCTGGCATCACTGTGTGTATTATCTCTGTACTGTGACATCACTATGTGTATTATCCCTGTACTGTGACATCACTGTGTGTATTATCTCCGTACTGTGACATCACTGTGTGTATTATCCCTGTACTGTGACATTGCTGTGTGTATTATCTCTGTACTGTGACATCACTGTGTGTATTATCCCTGTACTGTGACATCACTGTGTGTATTATCCCTGTACTGTGACATCACTGTGTGTATTATCCCTGTACTGTGACATCACTGTGTGTATTATCCCTGTACTATGACATCACTGTGTGTATTATCCCAGTACTGTGACATCACTGTGTGTATTATCCCTGTACTGTGACATCACTGTGTGTATTATCCCTGTACTGTGACATCACTGTGTGTATTATCCCTGTACTGTGACATCACTGTGTGTATTACCCCTGTACTGTGACATCGCTGTGTGTATTATCCCCTGTACTGTGACATCACTGTGTGTATTATCCCTGTACTGTGACATCACTGTGTGTATTATCCCTGTACTGTGACATCGCTGTGTGTATTATCTCTGTACTGTGACATCACTGTGTGTATTATCCCCTGTACTGTGACATCACTGTGTGTATTATCCCCTGTACTGTGACATCACTGTGTGTATTATCCCCTGTACTGTGACATCACTGTGTGTATTATCCCCTGTACTGTGACATCACTGTGTGTATTATCCCCTGTACTGTGACATCACTGTGTGTATTATCCCCTGTACTGTGACATCACTGTGTGTATTATGACTGTACTGTGACATCACTGTGTGTATTATCCCCTGCACTGTGACATCACTATGTGTATTATCCCTTGTACTGTGACATCACTATGTGTATTATCCCCTGTACTGTGACATCACTGTGTGTATTATCCCTGTACTGTGACATCACTGTGTGTAATATCCCTGTACTGTGACATCACTGTGTGTATTATCCCTGTACTTTGACATCACTGTGTGTATTATCTCTGTACTGTGACATCACTGTGTGTATTATCCCTGTACTGTGACATCACTGTGTGTATTATCTCTGTACTGTGACATCACTATGTGTATTATCCCTGTACTGTGACATCACTGTGTGTATTATCCCTGTACTGTGACATCGCTGTGTGTATTATCTCTGTACTGTGACATCACTGTGTGTATTATCAACGTACTCTGGCATCACTGTGTGTATTATCTCTGTACTGTGACATCACTATGTGTATTATCCCTGTACTGTGACATCACTGTGTGTATTATCTCCGTACTGTGACATCACTGTGTGTATTATCCCTGTACTGTGACATCACTGTGTGTATTATCCCTGTACTGTGACATCACTGTGTGTATTATCCCAGTACTGTGACATCACTGTGTGTATTATCCCCTGTACTGTGACATCACTGTGTGTATTATCCCTGTACTGTGACATCACTGTGTATATTATCCCTGTACTGTGACATCACTGTGTGTATTATCCCTGTACTGTGACATCACTGTGTGTATTATCTCTGTACTGTGACATCACTGTGTGTATTATCCCTGTACTGTGACATCGCTGTGTGTATTATCTCTGTACTGTGACATCACTGTGTGTATTATCAACGTACTCTGACATCACTGTGTTTATTACCCCTGTACTGTGACATCACTGTGTGTATTATCCCTGTACTGTGACATCACTGTGTGTATTATCTCTGTACTGTGACATCACTGTGTGTATTATCTCTGTACTGTGACATCACTGTGTGTATTATCCCTGTACTGTGACATCACTGTGTGTATTATCCCTGTACTGTGATATCACTGTGTGTATTATCCCTGTACTGTGACATCACTGTGTGTATTATCTCTGTACTGTGACATCACTGTGTGTATTATCCCTGTACTGTGACATCACTGTGTGTATTATCTCTGTACTGTGACATCACTATGTGTATTATCCCTGTACTCTGACATCACTGTGTTTATTACCCCTGTACTGTGACATCACTGTGTGTATTATCCCTGTACTGTGACATCACTGTGTGTATTATCCCTGTACTGTGACATCACTGTGTGTATTATCCCTGTACTGTGACATCACTGTGTGTATTATCCCAGTACTGTGACATCACTGTGTGTATTATCCCTGTACTGTGACATCACTGTGTGCATTATCCCTGTACTGTGACATCACTGTGTGTATTATCCCTGTACTGTGACATCACTGTGTGTATTATCCCCTGTACTGTGAAATCGCTGTGTGTATTATCCCCTGTACTGTGACATCACTGTGTGTATTATCCCTGTACTGTGACATCACTGTGTGTATTATACCTGTACTGTGACATCACTGTGTGTATTATCTCTGTACTGTGACATCACTGTGTGTATTATCTCTGTACTGTGACATCACTGTGTGTATTATCCCTGTACTGTGACATCACTGTGTGTATTATCTCTGTACTGTGACATCACTATGTGTATTATCCCTGTACTCTGACATCACTGTGTTTATTACCCCTGTACTGTGACATCACTGTGTGTATTATCCCTGTACTGTGACATCACTGTGTGTATTATCCCTGTACTGTGACATCACTGTGTGTATTATCCCTGTACTGTGACATCACTGTGTGTATTATCCCAGTACTGTGACATCACTGTGTGTATTATCCCTGTACTGTGACATCACTGTGTGCATTATCCCTGTACTGTGACATCACTGTGTGTATTATCCCTGTACTGTGACATCACTGTGTGTATTATCCCCTGTACTGTGACATCGCTGTGTGTATTATCCCCTGTACTGTGACATCACTGTGTGTATTATCCCTGTACTGTGACATCACTGTGTGTATTATACCTGTACTGTGACATCACTGTGTGTATTATCTCTGTACTGTGACATCACTGTGTGTATTATCCCTGTACTGTGACATCGCTGTGTGTATTATCTCTGTACTGTGACATCACTGTGTGTATTATCCCCTGTACTGTGACATCACTGTGTGTATTATCCCCTGTACTGTGACATCACTGTGTGTATTATCCCTGTACTGTGCCATCACTGTGTGTATTATCCCAGTACTGTGACATCACTGTGTGTATTATCCCTGTACTGTGACATCACTGTGTGCATTATCCCTGTACTGTGACATCACTGTGTGTATTATCCCTGTACTGTGACATCACTGTGTGTATTATCCCCTGTACTGTGACATCGCTGTGTGTATTATCCCCTGTACTGTGACATCACTGTGTGTATTATCCCTGTACTGTGACATCACTGTGTGTATTATCCCTGTACTGTGACATCACTGTGTGTATTATCTCTGTACTGTGACATCACTGTGTGTATTATCCCTGTACTGTGACATCGCTGTGTGTATTATCTCTGTACTGTGACATCACTGTGTGTATTATCCCCTGTACTGTGACATCACTGTGTGTATTATCCCCTGTACTGTGACATCACTGTGTGTATTATCCCTGCACTGTGCCATCACTGTGTGTATTATCCCCTGTACTGTGACATCACTATGTGTATTATCCCCTGTACTGTGACATCACTGTGTGCATTATCCCTGTACTGTGACATCACTGTGTGTATTATCCCTGTACTTTGACATCACTGTGTGTATTATCTCTGTACTGTGACATCACTGTGTGTATTATCCCTGTACTGTGACATCACTGTGTGTATTATCTCTGTACTGTGACATCACTATGTGTATTATCCCTGTACTGTGACATCACTGTGTGTAATATCAACGTACTCTGGCATCACTGTGTGTATTATCTCTGTACTGTGACATCACTATGTGTATTATCCCTGTACTGTGACATCACTGTGTGTATTATCTCCGTACTGTGACATCACTGTGTGTATTATCCCTGTACTGTGACATTGCTGTGTGTATTATCTCTGTACTGTGACATCACTATGTGTATTATCCCTGTACTGTGACATCACTGTGTGTAATATCAACGTACTCTGGCATCACTGTGTGTATTATCTCTGTACTGTGACATCACTATGTGTATTATCCCTGTACTGTGACATCACTGTGTGTATTATCTCCGTACTGTGACATCACTGTGTGTATTATCCCTGTACTGTGACATTGCTGTGTGTATTATCTCTGTACTGTGACATCACTGTGTGTATTATCCCTGTACTGTGACATCACTGTGTGTATTATCCCTGTACTGTGACATCACTGTGTGTATTATCCCTGTACTGTGACATCACTGTGTGTATTATCCCTGTACTATGACATCACTGTGTGTATTATCCCAGTACTGTGACATCACTGTGTGTATTATCCCTGTACTGTGACATCACTGTGTGTATTATCCCTGTACTGTGACATCACTGTGTGTATTATCCCTGTACTGTGACATCACTGTGTGTATTACCCCTGTACTGTGACATCGCTGTGTGTATTATCCCCTGTACTGTGACATCACTGTGTGTATTATCCCTGTACTGTGACATCACTGTGTGTATTATCCCTGTACTGTGACATCGCTGTGTGTATTATCTCTGTACTGTGACATCACTGTGTGTATTATCCCCTGTACTGTGACATCACTGTGTGTATTATCCCCTGTACTGTGACATCACTGTGTGTATTATCCCCTGTACTGTGACATCACTGTGTGTATTATCCCCTGTACTGTGACATCACTGTGTGTATTATCCCCTGTACTGTGACATCACTGTGTGTATTATCCCCTGTACTGTGACATCACTGTGTGTATTATGACTGTACTGTGACATCACTGTGTGTATTATCCCCTGTACTGTGACATCACTATGTGTATTATCCCCTGTACTGTGACATCACTATGTGTATTATCCCCTGTACTGTGACATCACTGTGTGTATTATCCCTGTACTGTGACATCACTGTGTGTAATATCCCTGTACTGTGACATCACTGTGTGTATTATCCCTGTACTTTGACATCACTGTGTGTATTATCTCTGTACTGTGACATCACTGTGTGTATTATCCCTGTACTGTGACATCACTGTGTGTATTATCTCTGTACTGTGACATCACTATGTGTATTATCCCTGTACTGTGACATCACTGTGTGTATTATCCCTGTACTGTGACATCGCTGTGTGTATTATCTCTGTACTGTGACATCACTGTGTGTATTATCAACGTACTCTGGCATCACTGTGTGTATTATCTCTGTACTGTGACATCACTATGTGTATTATCCCTGTACTGTGACATCACTGTGTGTATTATCTCCGTACTGTGACATCACTGTGTGTATTATCCCTGTACTGTGACATCACTGTTTGTATTATCCCTGTACTGTGACATCACTGTGTGTATTATCCCTGTACTGTGACATCACTGTGTGTATTATCCCAGTACTGTGACATCACTGTGTGTATTATCCCCTGTACTGTGACATCACTGTGTGTATTATCCCTGTACTGTGACATCACTGTGTGTATTATCCCTGTACTGTGACATCACTGTGTGTATTATCCCTGTACTGTGACATCACTGTGTGTATTATCCCTGTACTGTGACATCACTGTGTGTATTATCCCCTGTACTGTGACATCGCTGTGTGTATTATCCCCTGTACTGTGACATCACTGTGTGTATTATCCCTGTACTGTGACATCACTGTGTGTATTATCCCTGTACTGTGACATCGCTGTGTGTTTTATCTCTGTACTGTGACATCACTGTGTGTATTATCCCCTGTACTGTGACATCACTGTGTGTATTATCCCCTGTACTGTGACATCACTGTGTGTATTATCCCCTGTACTGTGACATCACTGTGTGTATTATCCCCTGTACTGTGACATCACTGTGTGTATTATCCCTGTACTGTGACATCTCTGTGTGTATTATCCCTGTACTGTGACATCACTGTGTGTATTATCCCTGTACTGTGACATCACTGTGTGTATTATCCCTGTACTGTGACATCACTGTGTGTATTATCCCTGTACTGTGACATCACTGTGTGTATTATCTCTGTACTGTGACATCACTGTGTGTATTATCCCTGTACTGTGACATCACTGTGTGTATTATCCCTGTACTGTGACATCGCTGTGTGTTTTATCTCTGTACTGTGACATCACTGTGTGTATTATCCCCTGTACTGTGACATCACTGTGTGTATTATCCCCTGTACTGTGACATCACTGTGTGTATTATCCCCTGTACTGTGACATCACTGTGTGTATTATCCCCTGTACTGTGACATCACTGTGTGTATTATCCCTGTACTGTGACATCTCTGTGTGTATTATCCCTGTACTGTGACATCACTGTGTGTATTATCCCTGTACTGTGACATCACTGTGTGTATTATCCCCTGTACTGTGACATCACTGTGTGTATTATCCCTGTACTGTGACATCTCTGTGTGTATTATCCCTGTACTGTGACATCACTGTGTGTATTATCCCTGTACTGTGACATCACTGTGTGTATTATCCCTGTACTGTGACATCACTGTGTTTATTACCCCTGTACTGTGACATCACTGTGTGTATTATCCCTGTACTGTGACATCACTGTGTGTATTATCCCTGTACTGTGACATCGCTGTGTGTATTATCTCTGTACTGTGACATCACTGTGTGTATTATCCCCTGTACTGTGACATCTCTAATCTATCTAGCTGAGGAAAAGGAAACACCAAATCCTGGCCCAGATATTGTGACTCTTTATCCGCCCTTGTAAGGGGTTTCCACGCTGTACAGAAAAAGAAGAAGGTGCTTTTGCTCCCCCGTATATATATATATACATGTATATCTTAGTCCACGGTGCCGCGCTGGGTGAAGAGAAGGAGAATCAGCAGCGCTGGGTCTGGATCCAAGGTAAGCATGAAAGAGGAAGTAAATCCAACTGGAAACAAAATAAAGATTTCCAAGAGTTTATTTAATCCATAGAAGAGTTAAAAAGTGTAAAAAAAAAGACATCACTTACAAATACATAAACGCATTTCGGACAGATCCATGTATAAGTCCTTAGTCACACCTAGTGACGCTGTGCCGCTTATCTATCTATCATCTCCTGTCTGTTTGTCTTTGACACATTTCCCCATTATTGTCCTTTTAAAGATGGAGTTTTATTCTGAGAAATATCCCTGTAATGTCGAGAAATCTGAGGGTGTGAAGGACGAGTTTTCTATGACACAATAATAGGTGACAATATTATATTCCTGTACATAGGGGGGCAGTATTATAGTAGTTATATTCCTCTACATAGGGGGCAGTATTATAGTAGTTATATTCTTGTACATAGGGGCAGTATTATAGTAGTTATATTCTTGTACATAGGGGCAGTATTATAGTAGTTATATTCTTGTACATAAGGGGCAGAATTATACATAGGGGGCAGTATTATAGTAGTTATATTCCTGTACATAGGGGGCAGTATTTTAGTAGTTATATTCTTGTACATAGGGGGCAGTATTATAGTAGTTATATTCCTGTACATAGGGGTCAGTATTATAGTAGTTATATTCCTGTACATAGGGGCAGTATTATAGTAGTTATATTCCTGTACATAGGGGCAGTATTATAGTAGTTATATTCTTGTACATAGGGGGCAGTATTATAGTAGTTATATTCTTGTACATAGGGGGCAGTATTATAGTAGTTATATTCTTGTACATAGGGGGCAGTATTATAGTAGTTATATTCTTGTATATAGGGGGCAGTATTATAGTAGTTATATTCCTGTACATAGGGGCAGTATTATAGTAGTTATATTCTTGTACATAGGGGGCAGTATTATAGTAGTTATATTCCTGTACATAGGGGGCAGTATTATAGTAGTTATATTCTTGTACATAGGGGGCAGTATTATAGTAGTTATATTCTTGTGCATAGGAGGCAGTATTAGAGTAGTTATATTCCTGTACATAGGGGGCAGTATTATAGTAGTTATATTCCTGTACATAGGGGCAGTATTATAGTAGTTATATTCCCGTACATAGGGGGCAGTATTACAGTAGTTATATTCTTGTACATAGGGCGCAGTATTATAGTAGTTGAATTCTTGTACATAGGGGGCAGTATTATACTAGTTATATTCTTGTACATAGGGGGCAGTATTATAGTAGTTATATTCCTGTACATAGGGGGCAGTATTATAGTAGTTATATTCCTGTACATAGGGGGCAGTATTATAGTAGTTATATTCTTGTACATAGGGGCAGTATTATAGTAGTAATATTCTTGTACATAGGGGGCAGTATTATAGTAGTTATATTCTTGTACATAGGGGGCAGTATTATAGTAGTTATATTCCTGTACATAGGGGCAGTATTATAGTAGTTATATTCCCGTACATAGGGGGCAGTATTACAGTAGTTATATTCTTGTACATAGGGCGCAGTATTATAGTAGTTATATTCTTGTACATAGGGGGCAGTATTATAGTAGTTATATTCTTGTACATAGGGGGCAGTATTATAGTAGTTATATTCCTGTACATAGGGGGCAGTATTATAGTAGTTATATTCTTGCACATAGGGGGCAGTATTATAGTAGTTATATTCCTCTACATAGGGGGCAGTATTATAGTAGTTATATTCTTGTACATAGAGGGCAGTATTATAGTAGCTATATTCCTGTACATAGGGGTCAGTATTATAGTAGTTATATTCCTGTACATAGGGGGCAGTATTATAGTAGTTATATTCTTGTACATAGGGGGCAGTATTATAGTAGTTATATTCCTGTACATAGGGGTCAGTATTATAGTAGTTATATTCCTGTACATAGGGGCAGTATTATAGTAGTTATATTCTTGTACATAGGGGGCAGTATTATAGTAGTTATATTCCTGTACATAGGGGGCAGTATTATAGTAGTTATATTCTTGTACATAGGGGGCAGTATTATAGTAGTTATATTCTTGTGCATAGGAGGCAGTATTAGAGTAGTTATATTCCTGTACATAGGGGGCAGTATTATAGTAGTTATATTCCTGTACATAGGGGCAGTATTATAGTAGTTATATTCCCGTACATAGGGGGCAGTATTACAGTAGTTATATTCTTGTACATAGGGCGCAGTATTATAGTAGTTGAATTCTTGTACATAGGGGGCAGTATTATACTAGTTATATTCTTGTACATAGGGGGCAGTATTATAGTAGTTATATTCCTGTACATAGGGGGCAGTATTATAGTAGTTATATTCCTGTACATAGGGGGCAGTATTATAGTAGTTATATTCTTGTACATAGGGGGCAGTATTATAGTAGTTATATTCCTGTACATAGGGGGCAGTATTATAGTAGTTATATTCTTGTACATAGGGGCAGTATTATAGTAGTAATATTCTTGTACATAGGGGGCAGTATTATAGTAGTTATATTCTTGTACATAGGGGGCAGTATTATAGTAGTTATATTCCTGTACATAGGGGCAGTATTATAGTAGTTATATTCACGTACATAGGGGGCAGTATTACAGTAGTTATATTCTTGTACATAGGGCGCAGTATTATAGTAGTTATATTCTTGTACATAGGGGGCAGTATTATAGTAGTTATATTCTTGTACATAGGGGGCAGTATTATAGTAGTTATATTCCTGTACATAGGGGGCAGTATTATAGTAGTTATATTCCTGTACATGGGGGGCAGTATTATAGTAGTTATATTCTTGTACATAGGGGCAGTGTTATAGTAGTTATATTCTTGTACATAGGGGGCAGTATTATAGTAGTTATATTCCTGTACATAGGGGGCAGTATTATAGTAGTTATATTCTTGTACATAGGGGCAGTATTATAGTAGTAATATTCTTGTACATAGGGGGCAGTATTATAGTAGTTATAATCCTGTACATAGGGGGCGGTATTATAGTAGTTATATTCTTGTACATAGGGGGCAGTATTATAGTAGTTATAATCCTGTACATAGGGGGCAGTATTTTAGTAGTTATATTCTTGTACATAGGGGGCGGTATTATAGTAGTTATATTCTTGTACATAGGGGGCAGTATTATAGTAGTTATATTCCTGTACATAGGGGGCAGTATTATAGTAGTTATATTCCTGTACATAGGGGGCAGTATTATAGTAGTTATATTCTTGTACATAGGGGGCAGTATTATAGTAGTTATATTCTTGTACATAGGGGGCAGTATTATAGTAGTTATATTCTTGTACATAGGGGGCAGAATTATAGTAGTTATATTCCTGTGCATAGGGGGCAGTATTATAGTAGTTATATTCCTGTACATAGGGGGCAGTATTATAGTAGTTATATTCTTGTACATAGGGGGCAGTATTATAGTAGTTATATTCCTGTACATAAGGGGCAGTATTATAGTAGTTATATTCCTGTACATAGGGGGCAGTATTATAGTAGATATATTCCTGTACATAGGGGGCAGTATTATAGTAGTTATATTCTTGTACATAGGGGGCAGTATTATAGTAGTTATATTCCTGTACATAGGGGGCAGTATTATAGTAGTTATATTCTTGTACATAGGGGGCAGTATTATAGTAGTTATATTCCTGTACATAGGGGTCAGTGTTATAGTAGATATATTCCTGTACATAGGGGGCAGTATTATAGTAGTTATATTCCTGTACATAGGGGGCAGTATTATAGTAGTTATATTCCTGTACATAGGGGGCAGTATTATAGTAGTTATATTCTTGTACATAGGGGGTAGTATTATAGTAGTTATATTCTTGTACATAGGGGGCAGTATTATAGTAGTTATATTCCTGTACATAGGGGGCAGTATTATAGTAGTTATATTCTTGTGCATAGGGGGCAGTATTATAGTAGTTATATTCCTGTACATAGGGGGCAGTATTATAGTAGTTATATTCTTGTACATAGGGGGCAGTATTATAGTAGTTATATTCCTGTACATAGGGGGCAGTATTATAGTAGTTATATTCTTGTACATAGGGGGCAGTATTATGGTAGATATATTCCTGTACATAGGGGGCAGTATTATAGTAGTTATATTCCTGTACATAGGGGGTAGTATTATAGTAGTTATATTCTTGTACATAGGGGGCAGTATTATAGTAGTTATATTCTTGTACATGGGGGGCAGTATTATAGTAGTTATATTCTTGTACACAGGGGGCAGTATTATAGTAGATATATTCCTGTACATAGGGGGCAGTATTATAGTAGATATATTCCTGTACATAGGGGGCAGTATTATAGTAGTTATATTCCTGTACATAAGGGGCAGTATTATAGTAGTTATATTCTTGTACATAGGGGGCAGTATTATATTAGTTATATTCCTGTACATAAGGGGCAGTATTATAGTAGTTATATTCCTGTACATAGGGGGCAGTATTATAGTAGATATATTCCTGTACATAGGGGGCAGTATTATAGTAGTTATATTCCTGTACATAGGGGGCAGTATTATAGTAGATATATTCCTGTACATAGGGGGCAGTATTATAGTAGTTATATTCTTGTACATAGGGGCAGTATTATAGTAGTTATATTCTTGTACATAGGGGGCAGTATTATAGTAGTTATATTCCTGTACATAGGGGGCAGTATTATAGTAGTTATATTCTTGTACATAGGGGGCAGTATTATAGTAGTTATATTCCTGTACATAGGGGGCAGTATTATAGTAGTTATATTCTTGTACATAGGGGGCAGTATTATAGTAGTTATATTTCTGTACATAGGGGGCCGTATTATAGTAGTTATATTTCTGTACATAGGGGGCCGTATTATAGTAGTTATATTCCTGTACATAGGGGGCATTTTCAGGTTAGAGAATATAATATGGATATAAATGTTGTCACTGTTTCTAGAATTTATATTTCCTTGATGCAGATAATAGTTGCCCTCCGTCCGGCCTGTGCTATGATTACTCGTCTGAGGATCTTATGATGCACTGGATGCTTTCGACAGGACAAAATAACCTCAATTTATCCTTGTAAGACCTAATTCACCACAAAGTCTACATGAGTGTTATGCAGAGCAGCAGTTTTGCATCTTCCCTGCGGCTGTTTCACCGGATCTGATGGAATATTCTCTCCTAAATTCTTATGAGACGCAGTTTTATTTTCTCCCTGCAGAGTAGAACAGAGGACGAGCAGCTCCGGAGCCTTTGGAAGTTGCGGCCCTTGCCTGGAGCACAGAGGAGCTTACCGCTAAGTAGTTGGCAATGTGAGGCGGCAGGGGGACACCGGGCGACTTCCCCCTCCAGCAGATACTTTTGTAAATTTCTGCCAAGAATATTCGTCCTTCTTAATATTTTAACCCTATACATGACACACTGCCAGAGGGGCTGGCAAATATATATGTGATCATAATGTCATAGTGATGCCACATTTCCTAAGGGATACAGAAAATGATCCGAGAGCTGTACAAATGAAAGCCGCCCGGTGGTCAGATTCTCTTAATCTGCCAAAAAAATCTGCCATCAAAATCCATCCTGATAAACCAGGGGCACTTACTTAAAGATCCAGGCACAAGGACTGTTGCAGTTTTCTTATATGTGTTATCCATGGCCTCCTTCCTTCTAAAATCAACTTTTAAAATTATGCTAATGAGCCCCTCAGTACTGCAGATTTACTGTCTGTTACAATGAGCAGAACATACCCAACTGCCAGTTCTCTCCCTCCGCCCTCTGCCTGTGTAATCTAGTAGTAGCAGGAAGTGCAGGGGGAAGAGGAGACCTGTTTCTGTGAAGCGTAACAGCCTATGGAGGGGCTCTGGAAACACCCCAAGAGCCCTTCAGTCTCATTAGAATAATTATGAAAGTTGATTTGTGAAGGAAGGATGCCATGGATAACAACTATAAGAAGATTACCACAGTCACGTGCACATCCCCGATTTATCCATGCTTGATTTTGATGGTGGGATTCCTTTAAGGCTGGAGTAATGATTCACGGTTGTTCTTTAAATTGAAATAGCCTAAAGGAGTTTTCCAGCTACTATATCATCCGTCAAGATATAAAGCAGGGCTTTATACGTTTTTTCTCCAGTTTTTTAGCCATGTATCATGTCAGAAAAAAATTATGTTATCATATTTATGCAAATGAGCTGATGGGTGCAGCAGGGGCGGGGCTGTGACTACTGGTGAGCCCTGATTTATTCTGGTTATGCTCAGCATGCCCCCTTAAACAATAATTGACATCAACCCTAAAGATGGTATAGAAATAATAAATAGCTGCATCCGCAGGGACAGCGCTGCAGCAGGAAGTGCATTGCCCATGACCATCAGTTCTATACTAGCCCCTACCTGGCATGGAGCTGTGTAATAACCTGCATCAGGAACTGGGCCAAGTCCCTCGCTATTATATAATGCTGGCTGTAGATGTGGGTGGTTTGAGAGCTGATGGACTTCCTTAATTTAATATTCAGGCTTTGGGTTTCCAGTTCCTATGCAGGTCTCTCTATTGCCATGGTAACAGACTACAAACAAGCCCTGAATTTTCTGCTTCCATCTATTGTACCTCAATTCATGCACTAAAATTTAGCAAAAAACGGTAGGATAGAAGAACAGCAGGAGGGTAGAAGAGAATGTGGTCGCTCGCCCTTCTATTATATAGACCAGAGAGGTACAGAAATTACCCAGCACGCATATCCCATAATAGATTTGATCCTTTCTGTGTTCTGATCCTAAAAATAAGTATTATGTTAGGGTAACTCAGTGGTTAGCATTACAGCCTTGCAGCGCTGGGGACCTGGGTTCAACTCCCAGGGTCAACATCTGGAAAGAGTTTGTATGTTCTCTCCCTGTTTGTGTGGGTTTCCTCCAGGTCCTCCAGTTTCCTCTCACACTCCAAGACATACTGGTAGGTGATTAGATTGTGAGCCCCATTGGGGACAGGGACCGATTTGGCAATTTCTGTGCAGCGCTGCGGAATCTGTGTGCGCTATATAAATAAAGGAATTATTATTATTATTATTATTATTATTATTATTATTATTATTATTATGTAACTATCTTTCAATTTGAGAGGTCAGGCTCCCGAAAATCTGGTAATTTGTGGACAGGGGATAAGTGTTTATTATACTTATAGGATTTCCCTTTCACCTGATCTCTCTATAGTGATGTAATCCCTTCTACCTGTCATTACATACACGTCTCTGCTGTGCGCGCCGGACACGTTAAGTGAGTTGTATTCCTGGATTAATTGCATGGGACAGAGCTCCGAGGCTCATAGCGATCTTGGTCTCAATTAAATGTTCCCTCTTGGCCTGGATTATGATCAGTGTTGTGATATGTTAATAACTAAGAGAGATAATTGAAACCATCCTCTCTGAAGTTTCTACAGTTCTGGGCCTTGTTTTATGTGTACATTGCTAAAAGTATGTGGAGAACCAATTCCCCTCCATGTGAGGAGGTTTCACATTTACTAATCGCCTCCAGTTGCTTAGAAACAACATATTGTAACTTCAGTTTGCCCCATAAAACACAACCCCTGACACAGATGCACACAGGGTATTATAAAGAAGTTATGAGAGACAAAACATCAACCATATACAATTAGTATCTCTATGATCACAATGACCCACAATGAAGAATATAACTACTGTAATACTGCCCCCTATGTACAAGAATATAACTACTATAATACTGCCCCCTATGTACAGGAATATAACTACTATAATACTGCTCCCTATGTACAGGAATATAACTACTATAATACTGCCCCCTATGTACAGGAATATAACTACTATAATACTGCCCCCTATGTACAAGAATATAACTACTATAATACTGCCCCTATGTACAAGAATATAACTACTATAATACTGCCCCTATGTACAGGAATATAACTACTATAATACTGCCCCCTATGTACAAGAATATAACTACTATAATACTGCCCCTATGTACAAGAATATAACTACTATAATACTGTCCCCTATGTACAGGAATTTAACTACTTTAATACTGCCTCCTATGTACAATAATATAACTACTATAATACTGTCCCCTATGTACAAGAATATAACTACTATAATACTGCCCCCTATGTACAAGAATATAACTACTATAACACTGCCCCCTATGTACAAGAATATAACTACTATAATACTGCCCTCTATGTACAAGAATATAACTACTATAATACTGCCCCCTATGTACAGGGATATAACTACTATAATACTGCCTCCTATGTACAGGAATATAACTACTATAATACTGCCCCCTATGTACAAGAATATAACTACTATAATACTGCCCCCTATGTACAAGAATATAATTACTATAATCCTGCCCCCAATGTACAAGAATATAACTACTATAATACTGCCCCCTAGGTACAAGAATATAACTACTATAATCCTGCCCCCTATGTACAGGAATATAACTACTATAATACTCACCCCTATGTACAGGAATATAACTACTATAATACTGCCCCCTATGTACAAGAATATAACTACTATAATACTGCCCCCTATGTACAAGAATATAATTACTATAATCCTGCCCCCAATGTACAAGAATATAACTACTATAATACTGCCCCCTATGTACAAGAATATAACTACTATAATACTGCCTCCTATGTACAAGAATATAGCTACTATAATACTGCCCCCTATGTACAAGAATATAACTACTATAATACTGCCCCCTAGGTACAAGAATATAACTACTATAATCCTGCCCCCTATGTACAGGAATATAACTACTATAATACTCACCCCTATGTACAGGAATATAACTACTATAATACTGCCCCCTATGTACAAGAATATAACTACTATAATACTGCCCCCTATGTACAAGAATATAATTACTATAATCCTGCCCCCAATGTACAAGAATATAACTACTATAATACTGCCCCCTATGTACAAGAATATAACTACTATAATACTGCCCCCTATGTACAAGAATATAGCTACTATAATACTGCCCCCTATGTACAAGAATATAGCTACTATAATACTGCCCCCTATGTACAAGAATATAACTACTATAATACTGCCCCCTATGTACAAGAATATAACTACTATAATACTGCCCCCTATGTACAAGAATATAATTACTATAATCCTGCCCCCAATGTACAAGAATATAACTACTATAATACTGCCCCCTAGGTA